>NC_047026.1:4701470-5301470 GCF_902652985.1 Pecten maximus
TAAATTGTGATATAAAGCCATTTCCGTGTTTTGTTTGAAAGAAGATTCAGATAAAACAATATGTATTTCATCAAATTCATTTTATTATTTTGCCGTACCTGAGGCATCGCTGAAACCGTGCATTTGTTTGTAGTGACCAATATTAAGTTTAAATAATTTCACCTGGCCGAAAAAAAAAATCCTACTGATAACATATCTGTTAAGCTAACACGATCCTGACAGACGACTATCAGGTGATGTGTACCCTACTTTTTTACTTGTTCATATGTAAATAACTGTATCAAGGTGAATAGTTGAAGGACCCATTATAGTAATGACGAATCGTGGAAGAACGAGATAGCCGTATTATATTGTATTGTATTCCCTATCTAACTGTATCTTGCACTAAATTCATATTTAAATTTATTCACATTTTTTTAATGTCGCACAGAGTCTAATACAGCAGGCGCATTATTTCATGATTGCATTCGATTTGTATCCCTCTTAACTTAAATCCGACTGAAGAAACATTTCAATTCAGCGCCCCGATACTTCACCCTAACACTGCCCTGCAGGTAGGGCCGTAAGAGTTGTACCTGCTGCCCCCATTTCATGATCGTAAGAGGCGACTAAACTTGGGATCTTATCTTTTCTTTTTCTTAACAACTTTCTTCTTTCTAACGTCTCCCTTGACACTGCCTCACTTTTGGCCTTTAGTTGAGCGTTCGCCCCTGTGAGGAAGGCTTTGGGTTCTGTCCCCTGGCCGAGACATACCAGAGTCTTTAAAAATGGTAGTTGCTGCTCCTGCTTAGCGCTCAGCATACAAGGAGTGGGACAACTGGTTCGCCCGTTGTCAGTATAATGTGACTGGGTGGGGTGTGCTGCTGGTTGTCTTCGGCAGTATGCTTCAGTGAGGTAGCACTATAAATCGGCAAAAGTTGCGGCCTATCACAAGGAGACTTAACACGAACATACCGCAGCCTCCCAAAACACACATACGCACTCACCACACGCATGCATGTCGCACGCACGGGAGGCCGTCCTTAAATGACCTTTGATGTTAATAGGACGTTAAACAAAATAAACCAAACCAATCCTCTTCATTATCTTACAGTCCCGTGGACTATATAAAAGGCCTGAGGTATACTTGGGTGAAAGGCTTACAACTAACAATTTTCTTTTTATTGAATAATCAGGTTTCTAAAGTTCGAGTCAAGATTTGACAATTGACAGGTTTGGCAATAGCCATCTTATACGTCACGTATAGTGATATACAGAAACGTGTCAAATAAGTAATTTATCAAAACCTGTTCTACGTAGACTACAGAAGCCGCCTTACAGGTAGGCCATACGAATTATACTTGCTGCCCCTTTTGCATGTATAGCATTTGGATCTTTTTTTCTGTCTGAACCCCAATGTCTCCTTTGACAATGCCTCGCTCTGCTGAACGTTCGCCCCTGTAGGGATGGTTTTGGGTTCCGTCCCCTGGTCGAGACAAGCTTAAAGTGCTTGACATTTTGGAAATGGGACGACTGGTTTGCTCGTTGCCAATAAATTGTGACAGGATGTTGTTTCGTACTCGGTATCTTCGCAGTATGCTTCAGTGAGGTAGCATTATATATCTTCAAAAGTTCCGAACTATCACAGGGAGATTTAATACGAATATACTACAGCAACCAAAACACATACGCACTCACCGCACGCACAGGAGGCCGTCCGGATATGGCCTTAGCTGTTAATATGAAGTTGTGCAATAATACACCAAACCAAATTCTATAGAAGTCCAGCAAAGTAACTACTTTTTACATCTTAACTGAAACATTCTGATGGGTCAATAAAAATCACGGTAATTTATAATATCATCAGAGTAAAATCTTACATCATCACAGATATCAGTGTCAAATTGATAAATTCCGATATTTGCCTGGTCTGCCTTGCAGGTAGGGCGTAAGAATTGTACCTGCTGCCCCCATTGCATGATCGTAAGAGGCGACTGAATTTAGGATATCCTTTTTCTTCTTACAGACGTTCTTCTTCCCAATGTCTCCCTTGACAATGCATCACTTTTGGCCTTTACTTGAGCGTTTGCCCCTGTGAGGAAGGCTTTGGGTTCTGTCCCCTGGCCGAGACATACCAGAGTCTTTAAAAATGGTAGTTGCTGCTCCTGCTTAGCGCTCAGCAAATTAGGAGTGGGACGACTGGTTCGCCTGTTGTCAGTATAATGTGACCGGGTGGGGTGTGCTGCTGGGTGTCTTCGGCAGTATGCTTCAGTGAGGTAGCACTATAAATCGGCAAAAGTTGCGGCCTATCACAAGGAGACTTAACACGAACATACCGCAGCCTCCCAAAACACACATACGCACTCACCACACGCATGCATGTCGCACGCACGGGAGGCCGTCCTTAAATGACCTTAGCTGTTAATAGGACGTTAAACAAAATAAACCAAACCAATCGATCACCAGTGATCACTGCCTGCGGCAAGTATCTATAATCGACCCGTCAAAGTGCCCGAGGTTGACACGGCGCCATAGGACACTCGCTAGGTACATACACACCGTACATGTGTCCATTTATTCAAAAGGTAAACTAAATCACTGGGCGTGCGAACACCTCGCGGGGCACCTGCAATGCACATTTGTATAATATGCACTCGTACAATTAAAGTCAAATTTTGCATGTTCATAGGCTAGAGATTCATCGGTATGATACAGAATAAAAAAAATTATAGCATTTAATTAAGTGTGTGGGTGGGGGGGGGGGGGGGGGTGCAAAAACCTCACCGGACACTCGCATGTGTATTGCACCGTAACTTTGTCGGTTCATTTGCATGATATGCCCTCATCCAATCAAAGTCAAATTTTGCATGATGATAGGTTTGATGTTAATATGTATGACATAGAATTTGAAAATATCTCTTAACGAAATGCGGGGCATGCAAAAACCCTCACAGGACACTCATTAGGTACATCCGGATTAATTGAGATCTGATACAGTGAAACATGTTTACATTTAAAGGAAATTATGTCCGCAAGCGGTTCATAACGGCCGATTGAATGGTTAGTGGTAATTTCATGAAATATAGAGCACGGAAGCGAGGTAGGTGACTGACGACAGAAAAATGCGAGTGGGGTACCTTCTCTCTATATAATAACAACCAGAAACGGGTGTTTTTTAAGGCGCTTTATAATCGATTTCAATGTTGTATCGGTGCATAAATAGACAAGAAATGACGTAACAAGTTAAAATTAGACAATTCATTTCCATTATAACTTTAGTTCCTGACCCCAAGTACATGTGGCTATGTTCACGTTATGTGAATGCTGACACAGACACATTTACAAGTAAAAGGCAATGCATATACTGTCCATATATCTATGGCATGTGTATACATTTGTACAATTTTACAGGTCATTGTTTATACCCCAGTTCAACGACTTTGCTCGGTCCACTACTGAAACTAGTTATATCCCCCAATGACAATGGCTGTTATATACATATGATGTATTGTGGATAAAAGAAAATAAAAAAAAAACTAAGAAAGAAAGATACTAAAGAACATTCTGATAAGTTCATGGTATTTTTACTTACATTAATGTAGATAAGCTAGCAGAAATGCAATATTAGAATATATATACTTTTTGTAACTGAGGAAACAGTAGAGTCTTTAACATTTTTTCTAGTTTTTAGCAGATCATCGGGCTTGAACACTTGTCTGGTAGATAGATATCTCATATAGTTATCCAAAGTATATGGTTATGATAAATAAACAAAGTGGCATTAATTTATCTCTGTTAAATATAATACCTTTTAATTTGTCTATTACTCAAAAGACTTCTGCTTATACTTGCTGCTGCTGAATCGGCAATCAATCACAGGACTTTCCAGCCTTCTGATCCGAATCAAATATACATGTACAGTTGAGTGTAGACTAATGGTAACATAAAGCGCACTCCGTGTGCACTCCGTTTGGACTTGGAGTCCACTCCGGTAAAACTCCAGGTAAACTTGAAGTGCACTCCGAGTTTACCTGGAGTTCTATCAGCAATTATTAACAAACAATGCATCTAATGTAATTGATTTTTTTTTATTAGAAACCCTATAATTATAAGTGACTGAATAGATATAACACTTTGTTGAAAAATGTATGATATCATTCCTTTGATTTGAAGAGTTTGAACAAGCCACGCCGTGAATGAATAGAAATTGGAAATAAACAAAAATATATTTGGCATATTGTTTGTGGTCTCTCAAAGTCTGAATGTGCACTGGAACTATCCTGTACTCAAAGTACTACTGTTTTTAATATTTCAAATACTTTACTTCCACAAGTTAATAATTTACCCAACATACAATACAAAAGATTAATTTGGGTTTTTTTATCACCTTGATAGCATATTCTGGATCCAATGTCTAGTTTTGTTTAGAGTTTAACATCATACTTACATTTCCATTTGGTAAACCAACTGTTTGTTTTTTTGTTATGGTAAACCAACTTTTTTTTTTAAAGTTTGAACATTGAACTTTATGATTTTATAATTGTCTTGAACAACCATAGTACATTCATGACCTGTATCTGTTACATAAAATGTATGAGTGATACATCGATAATAGATATTGACTGAATAGGAATAGAAAACGATGTAGTTTTTACAGGTAAATGGTACATAGGTTACCGGTGTCCAACTGCCCAGAGGCAAATTGTACCTCAGGCTCTATAATCCTATTTCCTGGACGAGAACAAAGTGTTTGGTTTGGTTTGTTTTGTTTAACGTCCTATTAACAGCTAAGGTCATTTAAGGACGGCCTCCCGTGCGTGCGACATGAATGTGTGTGGTGAGTGCGTATGTGTGTTTTGGGAGGCTGCGGTATGATCGTGTTAAGTCTCCTTGTGATAGGCCGGAACTTTTGCCGATTTAAAGTGCTATCTCACTGAAGCATACTGCCGAAGACATCCAGCAGCACACCCCACCCGGTCACATTATACTGACAACGGGCGGGTATAAGGCTATAGGTTGGTTTTGGAAAATTGTGAATTTATATTCATTATACCATGGGAAATTTTTATTTTTTTTTTTTCGTTAATCTCTTTCTTTACAATAATTTTTTTAAGGCAATGTCTTTATATTTTTAATCTAACAAGATAAGATCATTTCTTAATTTGATTTGCATTATTTTTTTTTCTGAACTTATATCATTCAACATTGTAAACTCTACATTATGGACACCTTCATAAACTGGCCAATACGTTTAGTCTCAATGACTTACGGTTTAGACAGGATACAGCTTATTTTTACTTTCTAATTTCTTTCTGATTAAGGCCTCTCATATGGAGAGCTATAATCCTTTCCTTCAGGTCAGGAGATAATCTTACTGTTCTGATGGCCTGAGGCTACACACCCTGCTCTGCACAACTTCATCATTTGAAGCCATACAACGAAAAAAAAAATTGTATTTGTTTTATTTTTTCAGAGATTTTCATACAGTGTAAAGTACATAGTATACAATTGTATTCAGAATAATCATTATTACAGCACCATAGAATTGTAGATGATCCAACACAAATACACACATCTTAATCCAGATTCATAAAATCATTTACTTTTGATGAATTTTCTTAATGTTACTTTCCCACTGTATTTAAAGAAAGGAAGAAAGCAGAAGAGAAGGTGTAGAGCAAACAGAAAAATCATAACAATAAAGCAATAGGAACGAAACAAGAAACATGGACAAAGAAATATATATAGTAACAAAGACAGACATAGAGACAGAGAGAGGTATCAGAAAATCAAATATTTACAGTATGGTTTGTAGTCTAACCCAGATGTACCCAGGATAGACAGAATTGCTGGTAAGGCACTTTAGGTCTGACTTATAATTAGACCAGCTTTACTGTATATGAATGAAGACTGGCAAGGGAAAGACAAGAGGATTTAAACATGTATTGTCGTCAGCAAGTGTCACCACATATGATTATAGCAATAAAATTTTATTTTGAAATCTTATAGAAACAATAATATGTATTAACTTTGGTTACATATAACATTACAAAGTATAGCAGTAAACAAGAATCTAAGGACAATAATCAGCAAATTAAAGTTCTAAGAGATATTAAGTAATTTTTGCCATTTTTTCCATTCATTTGGAAAATTTTCCTTATACTTGTCCCCTTTACCCATTGCAATATATTTTTGTGTAACATAATGATCTTTAATAGTTTTTTTGAGACCAGTCAAAGATAAATTATTTTGTAGACACCTTGTTGAATAAATATACTGTTTAATAATTAAAATGATTGTACTGTCTATTGGTGTTCTTATTCCATCTTGATTATATAATCCAAAAATAAAAGTTTCCTTATTATATGCGAAAGATATCATTAAAGAATCTAATAAAAACTCAAAATTTTGTAACATAACTTGCACCTTATCACATTCCCAAAGTGTATGTTCTATTGTTTCAATATCAGTTTTGCACCAGTAGCAATACGGATTTTCTGCTATTCCTGCCTTAAAAGAAATGAATATGTTGTTAAGATGTGTTGATTAATTCTATATTGTAGCCACTGTAGTTTTGAATTTTTGGTTATATAAAATTGCAATTTGTATATTTTCCTCCATGTTTCATTATCAAAGTTGAAGATATCCCATTTTTTTCTTCCATTGGATATTATGTTATTTTTACTGAGTAAATAGTAAAAGTCTTTTGTTCCCTTTTTACTGCGAAAAAGAATTTCCATATCAATTGGTATAAATGGGTATATAGGAGATGATAATTCCTGTTTCTGAATATGTTTTCTAATAGCTGAGATAAGTCCTCGATATTTAAGGATGTTTGTATTAATATCAAAGACCCGTTGAAATTCTTCGAAGGAGTAAAATGAATTATTGTTTTTGTTTATTAAGTCACTAATTACAATAATTCCTTTATTGTACCAATCTTGATAAAAATATTCTGATTATCTACTTTAATTATTATTATACCAAATTGGTGTTTTAGCCAACATATCTGGGGATTTATATAAATAGTTTTTATTAGATAGTTTTATCCATGCTTTAAAGACATCTTTCCAGAATAGATTTTTACATTTATTGTGACAAATTTAGATATATTCCATCCCACAGTTAGCCATAAGGTGATCATCAACAAAAGATCTAATTAACTGCCATTTACTTGAACTTGTAAAAAGTCTCCTTAACCATGTTAGCTACAAAGATTCAATGAATGACTTCACATGTAACATTTTTAGCCCCCCATCAATGTATTTTTTAATAGTTACATCTCTTTTCACCTTATCTATTTTACTTTTCCAAAGAAAACAATACAGTTCTGTGTTTAATTTTTTCAGGAAATTCTCATCTGGATTTGGCAAAGAGATAAAGAGATGATTGAACTGAGAAATTAATAAAGCCTTTATAATATGAATTCTACCGATTGGAGTTAAGACTCGTCGTTCCCAAATTCTAATAAGTGCCTTTAACTTTACTAATTTCTTATCATAATTTAGTTTAGGTATTCGATGAAGGTCAACATGAAATTCGATTCCTAAAAGTGTAAATGTTTGATTTCCCCACTGTAGATTCAGTTCAGGGTAGACAACTTCATCACTATATTTTTTGCTTCCAATCCAAATAGCCTGGGTTTTAGATACATTTATTTTCAATCCTGATATTTTTGCAAAAGATTTTAATTCATCAATAGATTCTTTAAGGGATTCCTCTGTTCATCCAAGATCAGTGAAGTGTCATCAGCATATTGAGACAGTAAAATAGGAATATTATCAACATCAATACCTTTTATGTTATTATTGTTCCTTATTCTAATAGCTAAGATTTCAGCACACATTATAAATATATATGGTGCAATTGGGTCCCCCTGCCTACAGCCTCTCTCTATTTCAAAAAATGGAGACAGATTTCCCCCTTGATTAATCGCTGAGGTTGAATTGTTTGTAGAACCTTCACCCATTTCTTAATATCTTCCCCAAATTTAAAAAAATCGAGAACTTAATCAATAAACTTCCAAGAAACAGAGTCAAAAGCCTTTTCAAAATCAATAATCAACAACATTCCAGGTATATTTTAATCTTCTGCATATTGCATAATATCATAAACAATTCGAGTGTTTTCCCCAATATAACGTCCTGAGATGAAACCCGTTTGATCAGTATGAATTAATTTGTTCAAAACTATTTTTATTCGGTTAGCTATTGATCCTGATGCTATTTTATAAATAATATTGAGTAAAGAAATTGGTCTCCAGTTTTTAAGATATTGTCGAGGCTTATCTCCCTTAGGTATACATGTTATTATGCCCTGTCTTTATGTAATTGATAATTGACCCTGATTGAACCCATAATTAATTGATCTGACTATAAAAGTACCTAACTGTTTCCAGAAGCATTTAAAAAATTCCACAGTGAACCCATCAGAGCCTGGGCTTTTATTATTTTTCATAGCTTTTAAAGTATTTGATGCTTCATTAAGAGTAATTATACCTTCTAATTTGTTAGATTGTGCCTCTGTTAATTTTGGAATATCAATATCTTTTAAAAAATCACCTAGGTGAATATCCTCTATATAATGATCAATTGTATACAATTTTTTATAAAAATGTTTTACCTCATCGAGAATTTCTGCTTGTTTAGTTATTTTATCACCATTTTCTTTCTCTATCATTGGTATTAACTTTGAGGTGTAATTTCTGTTTTCTAAATTTAAGAAATAATGTGTTGGTTTTTCACCCTCCTCTACCCATTTAGCTCTAGATCGAATTAAGCTACCTTTTAATTGATTAAATCTTATATTTTGTAATTCTTGTTTTTTTTATTCACCCTGTCTATATCAACCTCATTACTATCTTCTAGTTCACGTATAGTTTCTATAAGTCTACTTTCATTCAAATTCTGTATCTTTTTTTTATATGACGAGTGGGAAATGGTTTTGCCTCGAATTTCTATTAAAAGTGTTTCCAAAAAAAGTTGATCGCTTATCGTAAATTGTATATCAGAATCGGGTATATTGCTAATGTTTTCTAAATGATAAACTGGAAGAGCATATTGTCTTTTAATGTCGAAAATAAGTTTATTTATAAGTTCTAAGTAATCTAAATCATGTAAAAGTGAATTGTTAAACTTCCATAATCCTTTTCCTTTTCTGAATTCGTTAAACTTTAAAGCAATTACAGGAAGTGAATGATCTGTTCTATATCCTGGTTCAATATTTGAATAATGAATGCTTGGTAATGAATTGTCCGAAATAAGAAAAAGATCTAGCCTAGCTTGTTTAACAGGATTACTTCTCCTCCAGGTGTATCTTCTATTTTCTGGATGCTGTTCTCTATATATATCTACCATTCTCAACTCTTCTATAATTTCAATTATTTTATTCCAGGCTTTTGGGTTATTTATATTTTTATAGCTTTTATCATAATCCACTGTAGGGTTCAAAACGACAAATTTGGACATAGGTATTTCTGTGAACCAAGGACAGTACCTGTAGCTTGCTCCTAAAATTCACCTGGCACAGTTCTCAGGTGTGTTAGGCCAGAGTCAGTCATGTATGGCCAATAATAATAGCAATTATAACAGACACTGTCTTTTATTATTGGCTGCCCTGTAGGTAGGGCGTAATAATTGCACCTGCTGCCCCCATTGCATGATCGTAAGAGGCGACTAAACTTGGGATCTTATCTTTTCTCTTCTTTCTAAACAACTTTCTTCTTCCTAATGTCTCCCTTGACAATGCCTCACTTTTGGCCTTTAGTTGAGCGTTTGCCCCTGTGAGGAAGATTTCTGTTCTGTCCCCTAGCCGAGACATACCAGAGTCTTTAAAAATGGTAGTTGCCACTCCTGCTTAGCGCTCAGCATATTTGGAGTGGAACGACTGGTTCGCCCGTTGTCAGTATAATGTGACCGGGTGGGGTGTGCTGCTTGGTGTCTTCGGCAGCATGCTTCAGTGAGGTAGCACTATAAATCGGCAAAAGTTCCGGCCTATCACAAGGAGACTTAACAGGAACATACCGCAGCCTCCCAACACACACATACGCACTCACCACACGCATGCATGTCGCACATACGGGAGGCCGTCCTTAAATGACCTTAGCTGTTAATAGGACGTTAAACAAAATAAACCAAACCAAACCAACCCAATTCGACTCATATACGTATAAACACTTATTTTGTTTTGACTTTGAAATGCAAATGATATTTAATATTACACACATATTACAAAGGGACACATTTAGTTTTGGGTCATTGTGTGATTTTCGTTTTTGGCAGAAATACATGCACACGGTTTTGATTGTAGAGAATTTGAAGTTGTCGTTCTATCCATTACATGTTCTTAG
The DNA here is from genome assembly GCF_902652985.1 of Pecten maximus. Classification (NCBI taxonomy): domain Eukaryota; kingdom Metazoa; phylum Mollusca; class Bivalvia; order Pectinida; family Pectinidae; genus Pecten; species Pecten maximus. Next base: position 4,711,798 of record NC_047026.1, read on the forward strand.
ATCAAGATGTTATCGACAAATAATGACCCTTTTGTTGACTGATTATGATATTTGACTATATAAGTGATTTTTAGACCTAACAGCGTGACTTTTAGGATGCCACCCTGTTGAACTCAACTTTCATGTTTGGACATTACATAAGAAATTAAGCAGACAATTTTTTTTCTTAAAGTGTCGTTGTCCTGAAAAGGTCAGATAGAAGAAACATAATAAAGACACAGTTCATTTGTGTCCGTTCCTTTGTCTTGAACTTTTAGTTTTATTTTCTCCTATATTTTCCAGTTTTCTTTGAAACTTAGATTGCATTATTACCATTATATGTAATGGTTTTTCAAGATTTTTTTTAATTTAGTTTTGGCAAACGTTATTGTCTTTTTGATTATTTTTGTCTGGAGAACACTTGCTATATTTTTAAACAGATCTTTGAAAGTGGATAGACTTTATAGTCCTGGTATAACACTGGTTATTTCTCTTAATTTTTCAGCATTTTGAGTTTTTAAAAAGTGATTGCCCTTGTTTATTTCGATATATGGTTTTTGTCCAAAATTTTCTTTAAAGAATTGGAAGGCTTAATGATGATTTTATCAAGTTGTTGTTGTATTGTTTATTAGTAACTCGTGATTATTGTCATTGCCTAAATCTGAAGCTAAGATATTTACCTTGCATTTGAATGCTGTAGGTTATAGCATGTCATTAGTAGCCACTCTTTTGGTGATGCCAATCTTTTTCAATACAAGATAGTATATTTAAGGATTGAATAAAGTTATATTGAGATGTATACGGGTCACGGTTCATAATAGATTTGTCTCAAGACCTTTCGAAGTTTATACTCCCATACACCTCAACATAACTTTGTTCAATCCTCAATCTAATTAAAATCTAGATGGTCATTATCACTACGTTACATGAACATCTAACAACATCCCATCAGGGGTCACGTTCTGATGACCTCTGGTATGTGTGTATTTCACTTTCAGGGCGAATTGGCATTTTGTCGTTGTCATCGAAGCAAAATATTTCGTCACAGCACACATCTGAAGAAAACCATCTCGGCACAGTATATAGCTTTATGCTTTATGGGACGGACGAAATGACTTGAAACAAATTGACAGATTATACAAGCTATGCACTCTAGGTAGTCATGCTAATTCAGACATAAAATCCACTTCCAAGATTCTGGAAGTTGTCATTTGATTGGCTAATCCAAAAGGTCACCCTGACGTGACCCCTGATGGGATGTTGTTAGATATTCATGTAACGTAGTGAGAATGACCATCTAGATTTTAATTAGATTGTTCAATCCTCATATTTATATTGTTTTGATATGTTTGTATAATATTTTGTCCTTGAGAAATAGGGACTTGTGCAAGACTACGACGGAACTTACCGAAATGTACGTAATCACCCTTCGTCTATATATGGTTATTACTTTCAGGATTTCTTTCGTGAACAAACTTCAAAATGAATTAAAACAACTATTATTTTAATGTAATTTATTTAATATAAATATGATCACGTTTGAAAAGGAATTAAAAAATATATAGTACAAGCTCGACAAAGGTATTCCTACGTTGGATTTGATATAGTTAATTGAAAATGACTTGAGTTGACTGTGGTAGGTTCATTGAGTCTGAATTAAGTGGAAATATAAATATAACACTATGAATGCCATTCGATGGGCGTATATTGTTTCGCCCGTGGTAATCTTGATTGTTTAGGTTCTTCTAAAAATCTAATAACAAATTATATATTCTGGTAAAATGAAATTGCTTTCACATTTAAAATCAGTGGTTTTGAAAGAAAACATTCAATCTATGATATGAGCATAGGGCAAGGCAAGAGATAACCTTAACGTCATCATCTTTCCACACTTTTGTAACCGTAGATGCAGTATGTACAAAGGTTATCAGTTCACCGTCGCCTGATAACATAGATGCATAATTCGATGGAGTTCAAATAAATATCATCCTGATTTCCGGACACGTGTACTTTTACACAATGTGTCATTTCCGTTACAGTATTTATATCTGTAGCTGATACGTTGCTGTACCTGTATTCTATTTTATCAAAATTATTATCTGCTGTTGGAATATTGAAAGGAAGGTAAGAGCTTTTCAATTTAAGTACCCCCTTCTGGATTTACTAACTTCCGACCTATAACACAGGGGTGAGGGTTGGGTTGGTCCTAAACCTAGTCCGTAAAAGCTTAGAAAATCTAGTCGGTAAAAGTGCAACCATTTTTGGGTATAAAATCTAGTCCGTAAAAGTGCGACCATTTTTGGTGTATAAAATCTAGTCCGTATAAGTGCGACCATTTTTGGTGTATAAAATCTAAACCGTAAAAGTACGACGTTTTTTGAGTACTTAAAAAAATCATTAGGAGAATGCCTATCACTTCTTTTTACATAAATATATATATATACATATGTAGAAATTACATAAAAACCAGCTAAAATTATGACATTTGCTTTTAATATGTAGTATATTTTGTATTATTAGGTAGGGCGTAAGAATTGTACCTGCTGCCCCTATTACATGATCGTAGGGGGCGACTAAATTTGGGATTTTATCTTTCTTCTTCTTTCTGAACTATCTCGCCGCTGTGAGGAAGGCTTTGGGTTCTGTCCCCTAGCCGAGACATACCAAAGTCTTTAAAAATGGCAGTTGCTACTCCTGCTTAGCGCTCAGCATATTTGGAGTGGAACGACTGGTTCGCCCGTTGTCAGTATAATGTGACCGGGTGGGGTGTGCTGCTGGGTGTCTCCGGCAGTACGCTTCAGTGAGATAGCACTTTAAATCGGCAAAAGTTCCGGCCTATCACAAGGAGACTTAACACGAATATACGGCAGCCTCCCAAAACACACATACGCACTCGACACACGCATGCATGTCGCACGCACGGGAGGCCGTCCTTAAATGACCTTAGATGTTAAAAGGACGTTAAACAATATAAACCAAACCAAACCAATACCAGAAATAAAATGTCCAACTTCCGCCCTCTCTGACAAGTGTATAGACACCAACCCGTCCTCACAGACCAGTAAAAATATCCAACTTCCGCCCTCTGACACGTGTATAGACATCAACTCATTCTCACAAATAAAGTAAAGTAAAGAGTAAAGCCGCCACCCACCAGTCTTCATATACAGTTTGAACAGACATCCATCTTTACCATATTCACACCCCGGGGCACTGGTTTTGGTTTGGTTCGGTTTATTTTGTTTAACGTCCTATTAACAAGCTAAGGTCATTTAAGGGCACTGTACATAAGCATTACTTAATTGGCTGTGGGTGGACCGATTACCTGAGGATCTCTGTTATACACATTTTAAAGGCGTATATACCCCTTTTATACACATTTTAAAGGTGTACATACTCGCATGATTCACACCTGACCTACTTCTCCTTGTCAAACATTTCTCTGCTTTACCAGACCGTGTAATGGACATATTGCATAATGCCAAGACTTCCATGGGATTTATACTAATATATACGGAGCTTGTAGATATGCCACATCAACGATGAGGAAGATAAGGTCACCTTTAATGCCGTGGATTTATGCGTATAGGTTCAATCGTCGAAGATCTGTGTGTTCCATTCGTCTGATGTGTCTAAATCGGATTATGTGAACAAGAGCTGAACAGGTAGGCTTCCTTTTAACCCCTACTTACATAAATCATTTAAAGAAGTTCATAAATCACTAACATTGTCCCAAATGAAATAACATTTATTACCCATATGGTCGTGAAGGTACGTTGCAAATTAAAGCAATAATTATGATATCGAAAAATATGCATTGTATGTTGATTATAAGAAAGGAAGATAATGCCTTTCGTCATGCTGTGTGATCAACTATATATACTGTCAAGGATTTTCATAACTGAGGGCTCAGATATCAAACAGACGCAGAAGACCCCTTTTAACGTTAGATGCATGATATTCGATACAATTTCCGCATTGCTGATTTACATACATTAGAACTCGGCAATACAATTTGTGTTAACATTCAGTTCGTCTAGTATACGTGATTTTTAGAGTTTTAACATTTTAATTTGAGTTTACAAGTTACGTAAGCGTTCTTCCAGCCTATTGTTGTTTGACCCTTGATAACTCATTTTTGATTGAACATAAAACAATACTTACGGTTTGGTTAATATTTTGTGAGGTCCTATCAACACCTAAAGTCATTTAAGGACAGCCTCCGATGTGTGCCAGATGCATGTATGAGGTGTATATGTGTGTATTATGAAAGGCTGCGGTATGTTTGTGTTTGTCGCAGTCTCCAAAAACACATATACGCACTCACCACACGAATGCATGTCGCACACACGGGAGGCTGTCCTTAAATGACCTTAGCTCTTAATAGGACATTAAATCAAAAAACCCTTGTGACAGCGTGAAACTGACTAAAATGATAATATTCTTTATATACTGAGAATAAACCTGATGTAGCCCAGGGTACTCCGAGTTAGTAAAACTAGTAAATACATACTACATATATATATCAAGCCTGGTAATGAAAATATAGCGGGTAGTGTGGCCATCAAATAATTATATTCTATTTCATTGGTTCAATATAAGTTCAAACCTAGATGGACTATGGATGTTGAATGTATGCCAGTAGTACAAAAAAAAAATTCAAAAGTATGGAACAAGCAGTCTGATTGGTCGACAATCCTCTATCATGATTAGAAATTATCATGTGAATGCATTTTTAGAGGCTGAGTAATCACTTTGTATATAAGCTATATGGATAGTGTGATAATGGGCAGTCAACACAAGTAACACTTATACTAGACTACGTCATCATTTCGCTCTCCTATTTACAGTGTGGTATATAACATGGGTAAGAAGATCTGGAGATGCAGCATAGTCTGTCTTGGTTTAGGAATCCTCACTGTAATTTCTGGAATCGCAATGATCCCGCTATTGCGAATATTCATCAACAATATGATAGCAAAGGTAAGCAGTTTATGTTCGTCATTGTAATTTCACAGCTAGGAATTTGTTTTACATTTCGTACATTACCTTATTTAAAATATTTAATATAAACTTATATACATATATATTCAAAGATTACATATACATTTATATATACAATTTGTCATGTAGTTATAACGACAGCAATATAATTAAAATCTAGATGGTCATTATCACTACGTTACATGAACATGTAACAACATCCCATATAGGGGTCACGTCAGGGTGACCTTTTGGATTAGCCAATCAAATGTATACTTCCAGAACTATCATGACTAGAGTACATAGTTGGCACAGAGACGTATATACCAGAGATTCGAATGAAAAGGTAAATCTCGCAACATCACGCATGTCCCTTTTGTTATCTGGAGCGGAAGCTTTATGTCGCGAGATTTGGCTGTGCGCCTGCGCCTAACACCGAACCTAGTGTTAGACCAAGGCTCAGATCGTCCAGTGACACAGTGACGTACCGTAAATAATATCAATTACTACTGTTTTGTTCAGATAAATTTTACCTAAAATCGCCGGGTGTAACAAAACAAAAAATCAAAGTTTTGACTGTCATAGTTTGAGACGTTAAAACAGTTTCCGGACAGATAATATTTTTACTATGACAAAGTTTAGAGGATTTTTTAGCGTGTCTTATCACAGACATGTAGATAAATTAACCGACCGTAATATCTTTCTCGTAATATTTTTTTCTATGCATATTAATCCTGGTTTTGATTTTCCTAAAAAGTTTGATATTTTATGTTCCTTAATGATTACTTGAAAAGGGGACATATAAGATATGTATGTCCCTGCTTGATAATACCGCAGATAAAAATAGCGTTTGATACCTCCTGAAATTGGCAACAGACAATTATGCTTGTGTACTCATCACCGTTTGTCAACATGTCACCCGATCACAGCCAGGTAATTAGTTGTGAATTTTATCACATGTAAGTTGCAAGGTTCCTTTGAACTGCAGCCAGAGAACTTTAGATAACAGTCCTACCTGTACCGGCATTGAAGATGCATGTATAAGCTGTAGGTAAAACCGTCCAAGACCGGAGGGGGTTGGGGTTTGGGGTGTTTTTTCAAGTTTTTTTTTTCAAGGTTTTATTGATATCACTCTGACACACTAACGTGTGTAACAAGAGGTCACATATACATATACAATGATACATGGCGTACAGTTATACAGTCTTACTATATTCTATACAATATAAATTTGTGATAATTACAAAGAACATTAAAGAATTTAAAGAATGGAGGAGCACTGCTTCGTACAAAAATCACTTTAGAATAAATTTACTTAGTTGTTTAGCTCGTCTCTTCGAAGAATAGTGAGAGCTTATGTTGTCACTCCGGCGTCGGCGTCGGTGACGGCGTCGGCGTCGGCGTTGGTTTTCCAAATGTTAAATTTTTGGTGCAAGTGTTGAAAGGCATAGTAATTTATGGTAATATGGTCCCTGTGGGGGTCAAACTATCCCCTGCCGGAGTTAAACTAAAAGATTTTTTGGAAAAAAAAAAACAGATTTTTTCAAATTTTTGGACTTGGAAAATTTTTGCGTTAAGTTTGTGGTGCGAGTGTTGAAAGGTATTAATACATCACTTTATAATTGTACTAGGGTGCTGATAATTGGCAATAGAGTCCCTCTGGGGTTAGACTATCCCCTGCCAGAGTTAAACTAAAAGAATTTTTGGGGAAAAAACCAGAATTTTCAAATTTTTGGACTTAGAATATTTCTGCGTTAAGTTTTTGGTGCGAGTGTTGAAAGGTATTAATACATCACTATATAATTGTACTAGGGTGCTGATAGTTGGTAATAAACTCCCTCTTGGGTTAAACTATCCCCTGCCGGAGTTAAACTAAAAGATTTTTTTGGGAAATAACCAGAATTTTTCAAATTTTTGGACTTAGAATATTTCTGTGTTAAGTTTTTGGTGCAATTGTTAAGAGGTTTTAATGCATCACTATATAATTGTACAAGGGTGCTTATATTTGGCAATAGAGTCCCTATGGAGTAAGACAATCCCTTCCTGTAGTAAAAATTGGATTTTTTCTTTTTAAATCTGTGTTTTTTTGGTTTTGTTTTTAAATCTTTGGACTTTGTGTTAACTTTATATTGTGAGTGTTGAAAGGCATAGTTATACATGGTATTAGGTTCCCGTGGGGGTTAAACTATCCCTTTCCTGAGTTAAACTGAAATATTTTTTTGAAATTTTCGTGCAAATGTTGAAAGCTTTTTAACACATTACTTTATGATTGTACTAGGGTGTTGATATTTGGTAACATAGTCCCTATGGAGTTACACTATCCTTTCTTGGGGTGAAACTGAATATAAAACAATATGAAAATGTCACAATAGACAATTTATACCGGTCACATTTTTCAAGGGAGACAACTCTCGTTAGGATATGTTGTCAAAAAATTGAAGAAATATGTCCAAAAGCAATTACATTTGTGTTTAATATCTTCATTTAATCTACAACAGCATAGCTTGTCTCCCAAATGCATGAATTCACAAAACATAATCTGATCAAGTAAACAATATAAATATTATTAATGCAATTTGCGAAACCATTCAAATTAATATATTTTAATTATTTATTGACAAACATTTGCGAGACGAGCTATGCTGTTCTCCAACAGCTCTTGTCTATAAATCTACACATTCTTATATAAACTTTACGATTAAATATAGTGAACATCCCTTGCATTTTTTCTCGACTCGGATTAGTATAGTAGTATTTTGAAATATATTTCTTTCTCAAACATATTACAGATTCATGTTCACATTTAAATATATAATGAAATTCATCACCAATATCTGATATACACAAATTACAAATTCTCTCGTGACGAGGTATACCAAGCCATCGTCCTAATTCCTTTGGTAGTTTAATTTTAGAGGATCGAAATTTACACATAATTTTTCTATCTTTTTCATTTAGCTGTAACAAATACTTTTCTATGCCAAATTGTGTCTTAAATATAGAATATGTTTGTCCTCTTGAAGAATTATCAATATCATGAAACCATTTCTGAATAAACTGATCCTGCAATCTACTTTTAACTAGACTCTTTATTTCATCTCTTGAAAAGGAACATATTGATTGGTAAATCCATACATAGTTTAAGCCAGATTTAGATAAAATATCTTTAATGTATGACAGCCATTTACACGACATAATTCCAATTTCCTGGAAAGTATACATTAATCTATAAATATTACTTGAGAGTTTATTTGAGGTGATCAAGCTATGCTAAAACGTTATCATTCTACATTTTATTTCTATATCAAGAGGGTATCTACCTAGTTCGCCATAAATCATGAAATTAGCTGTACACTTTCTTCATTTAAGTATGTTTTTACAAAATTGCAAGTGAATTTTCTCTATAATATTTACATTTTCAAATCCCCATATTTCAGATGAATACAATAAAACTGGCATGACAAGTGAATCAAATATTTTCAATTGGAGATCTACAGGAAGTGATGTGTTCCGTAGTTTCTTGTAAATAGCAAAAACTGACTTCTGTGCTTGCTCAGCAACTTTTTTCTTTGCTTTAAAAAAACTACCATTAAAGTTAAAAAATATACCTAGATCTGTATACCCTTCAACTGTGTCGAAACCTGTATTACACAGTGTATGTAATATGTCAATTTGTTTCAAGTCATTTCGTCCCACAAAGCATTTAGCTATATACATCTGTACCAAAATGGTTTGCTTCAGATGCATGCTGTGACGAATTTTTTTGCTTCGATGACATAGACAATTTGAAAATTCGCCCTTAAAGTGAAATACACACATCTCAAATGTCATCAGAACGTGACCCCTTATGGGATGTTGTTAGATGTTCATGTAACATCTCGATTTTAATTAGATTGTAACGACAGTAAAGACAACTAAATTTTCGTATTTTCGAGACAATCTGTCCCTACCAAGACAGTAAACTACAAACAATCACATACATACATGAACTAGATAAGTTAAGTTGATAAACAGCAACCCATAGCGTTATGATTTTGTAAATATTCCTTTCGGTCGATAATTCTTTTGCCGAATGCCTATGATGATTAATTAGGAAATATTACAGATCGTGTAAAGGTGGTATCAATACAAATCATAATAAAATGTTTTAAAGGATTGAAGTGATGTGATGACACCGCACGCTGTGTAGCATTTTTTTTTTATCTCCGCAGTTGAATTTGTTCATTTCGTCCCACAAAGCTCGGTCAAAATGTAGAATCCTATCATATATATTATGTGACCAGGTGGGATATCACGCTACCATTGACTGATTTGTATATTTACTTAGATATAACGACTGATAACAAATCGTAGTGTATGTACGAAACTGTTATCTGACGAAACGTGATAAAACAAAAATAATTTCATATTTGACAATAAAGGTATGAAGTGCTCGATCACAATCATAGTTAGGTATTAGACCAGAAAGGTCCTTCAAGATCATACAGGCCTAAAATGGCGAGTTAAAATACGTCATACAAATGGCACATAAAAAGTAAATAATATATATATTGGAACATTCACGTTTAGTTTGAAATTAATAAAAAGTGGCGAGGTTAACTCAAATCTTGTGATACAGACCAACAATTTTTCAGTAGTTCAAAATTGTGTGTGTGCTAACAGACCTGAAAAGAACCTTTAGACTTGCTATGCTGTTTTTACAACTCTGTTATTTTTTGCAGTGTAATAAAAATGCATACAGAACATGTGACCAATTACTTTAGGTGAAAGAAAATCCAAGAGGTATATGATAAACATTCAGCAGTTGAAAGTACCAGCTGGGTCTGGAAAGATCACTAACTCGGTTTAAAAAAATATAATTATTTGTACAATTTATCCAAATCCTTCTACATAAACTGTAGATCATGAACAAGAGCTTCACATTCTCTCCCTCCATCCACACTTATTCACATCCCGTCTCTACCCGTCTTAAACCTCAATCTCCGAAAATAAAATAAATTTATTTGAAGTATTCTGTTACCTTGTGTAAATACTACTATGCTGTCCAATGGTACTGGGAAAGGGCTTAATAAGTTAGAAAACTTATAACCGACCCCTTTGGTGTAACTATGATTCAGAACAATCAGAAGACATGCTTAAATGAAAATAGCCAGCGAGTTAATGTCGTTTGTGACATCCATTTCCTCAATACATTGCTTTGGTTGACATATTACATGTAGGCATTTTCATTTTACCTCGTTTACAGCTCAAGAAACAAACTATTTTTTATAAAGTCCAGTTGTCGACCCCAAGACGGCTATGGTTTAAATGTCATTTTCAAAGTGTTGAAATAGTCAATATCATAGTGTTGAAAATGTGGATAGAATTACCCTATACAAACAGCTGAGTTCTGTTGAAGTTAACTTACGAAGGCGGTGTTAGGTGGTGATAGCTAACCGAGCCATGCTCATCGCCCCGAGACCTTTGTGTGTCGTTAGTCAGTCGATAAGGATGAAAGCGTAGGTCAACAATATGTACAATCGGTCTAAAGGTAGGTCAGCTTAATACAGGTACACAAGCACTTATCCTTGAATAATAGGGCATATGTACTTCCATCAAGAACCACAGGTACACACACACAAATAGTTTAAGGAGAGTTGTACATGTACTTACCAAGGATAAACCGGGACCCCGATTAGGGTATCCTATAGTAAACACTCGTCCGTCCGTCTCTGACATAACCCACTCAGAGGTAACTGCTAGGTGCATAAACAGCTTAATTTCAAAATCTCTTCGTCGCCATAGTATTCAAGACGATGTTTAAAGTAATTATTATTTTTTCTCAGATTCGGTATTTAATCCCACTCGGCATGATCTTTCAAGGGGAAATAAAACAACAACAGAAATTTGATCAACACATAGAAATCACTACATCTAACGAGTCGAACTTAGCCGCCTGTCCCTATTTCAAGAAACTGTACTCCTGGCTATAAATTTAGTATTCATTGATATATTTATGTAAAACTTGGTCAAGCTGTTAAGTTCACAAAAGAGGTCAAATTGTTCATATTTCATCTATGAACATTTTGTGATGATATTATAAAGCAACGTAAGTCGGAATAAATTACTTGAGGTCAATGTCATTAGGTCAGAGGTCAAGGTTTAATTCAATATGCTTTCAATGGTAAACATTTTGTTATGATTTTATAAGGCAATATGGGTCTTAAATAAACAAGGGACCAACAAAACAAAGGTCAAAAATCAAAGTTTTTTTGTCACAAATGAACATTTTGTTTTGTAAGCAAAATATAGAACTACACCGTGGTACCAGTTCATACCAGCCACTATCAACGCAACCAAACCCAATTTCACCAAATTATTACAATACACCCGAAATTGTGCATCCCGTGGCACCACGCGCTACTTTAATAAATACCCAAGAATAAAAAGACGGTATTATACTCATCCTTTACCGGTTAATACAACATGAAAGTATATAAATCCACTTTAAACTAATCCTGTTACTGTAGTCAAAAAGCTCTTGTCCCATTATGCGATATATAACGTTATTGCTGAGTGGATTACGACCTGCGATAGCTCAGTACTGATAAACACTTTATTACTTATCCGTTGCATGGTGACTGGAAAGATAGATATATATTAAAAGTATTTTGGTTTTTATTTAAATAGCTGTTTTCGTATTACTGTGATATACAGTTGTGGGATTACACTACTTTCATGATGTGCGCACGATATCAGTACGAGGTCTGCACGTAGAATAAATGTGCAATTGTGTCAAATGCCGGCGAATGTGCACACTATTGGCGATCTGTAGCACTATAAATCGGCGAAAATTCCGGCCTATCACCAGGAGACTTAACACGAACATAACGCAGCCTCCCAAAACACATATTCGCACAAAATACACACATGCATATCGCAAACACGGGAGGCCGTCCTTAAAAGACCTAGCTGTTAATAGGACGTTAAACAATATAAACCAAACCAAACTATGGGCGATCGAAGTGTCTGTGATTGTTATCGTGGTTCATATCAATTACCTATTAATTAGCGATAATTAATGCTAAAATGTTCAGAATGTTTTTGTATATAAAAATCGTATATACATAGTTTCTATTTTATATTTCATTTTATTATAGATATCAGCTTATCATCTTAGACTATTTTAGGAAATAAAATTTAATTTGACATTTTGTCAACTAGATAACAGCAGCTTATGATGAAAAAGCTCTCCGGTCCGTGACTGTTTATCATCTCTCGCCATCGAGGCGTGACGTGTCTGCTGTCACATGGAGAAGTCATACTGAATATTCCATGGAATGTTATACATTTGAATTGCTGACATAATCAACCCAATAACACACGACTAAATGACATTATCCTTGTCATGTTGTGTTAATATAGGGATTAAATACGTTGGGTTTTTTATTTTCATTGTGGCTTTGAATAGCAGTAGCTATCTATCTAGCCAGAGGTGCGCGTCAGAACAGCCATTTAAAACAAACTTTTTGATAACTATTCACCAAAAGATGTTTGAATTAATTAAGTCGGCCGATGCACCATTGTTTACTTTGCGCTTCCGCCCGGCAGTTTCCACACTTTTTTTACAGAACATCAAAAGACATCAAATAACATGAAATACAATAACTCGTGTTAAACTAAATTCATTTAATCGGAAAATATGGCAAAAAACAACTTGAAACGGAAACTATTTTTCAGGCGTATTAATATTCAACTCGTGTAATGCTTGGGAAATAAGCACGTGAAACGATGTTTTCATACTTTTTTCATACTGTTTTCATTGCTAAATATCGTATTCAGTTATGTTTCTATAAGGAATCAACACTTAAATACAAATAAACGATAATAAACATTGAACTCGTTGACGATAATTCTCTTATGCGCTATAGGCTGTAAACATATGGAGAGCGATGTTATTTCACAATATTGATCGTCTAATTTAACGAAACCGCGCAGATGTGCAATAATTCAGTCGCATAGATGAACGAATTTAACATCGAACAATACAACACATGATGCTTTTTGTACTATATTGGATCCGACACTAGTAAACACAGGATAAAAGTTACCAGGATGTCCTTATTCCGGAGACAGACTACTTAAGTGAACTGTCCCAACAGCCCTAAACAATACTTAAATGGTGTTAGTGAGTGTCGTCCTCCTTTTTTCAACAATTGAATAGAACCGGCTATGAAAGTTTGGTAAACACCATACAAGAAGACCAGTGATTTATATTCGGCGCATGTAACGTAGTGAAAATGACCATCTAGATTTTATTTTGATTGAGATTACGGTTGTCCTCAAATGACTATATATTGGACGTTAAACAATATCAAACCAAGCATCTGGTTGGAATCGAACGTTTTCTGACTAGGTAAAATATAGAAAAATATTAATTTTATAAAAAAAAAAGGTGATATTTTTCGTTATATTTCTGGTTTTACCAATTAAAACACTGCTTACAAACGACAATGAAGATAATTAAAAGGTGATTCGATATACTCTGCTATAAAAATTTAATCAACAGAATATCTAACAGCATCGTTAGTAATACCAGATAAATTTTTGACTTTTGTTGCTGTTGATATATCAAAATTATAGCCACACTCGTTGAATATATTTCATAATACTGAAGATAATGTAAGATATCCCCTATATATTATCGTTTTTCAGAGTTAGCTTAATAAATTTAAAACATAATTAGGCCTACGCTCTCTTACAAGTACATCTTCCGTAATCTCTGTTAAACATTTTCTCATTATTATCTATAGCTATAAAGGCGTAAGGTGACGGTAATTGCAATCTAACTTAAATAAAGATGCTCATTCTGACCCATCTAGATTTGAATTAGATTGTAAAATAATGGAATGAACAGCTACCAATCAAGTTTATTTATCATCATATTAATGTCCTTAATGTTTTTATATCATACCGCAGTCTCCCAAAACACACGTACGCACTCACCACACGCATGCATGTCGCACACACGGAAGGCCGTCCTTAAATGACCTTAGCTGTTTATAGGACGTTAAACAAAATAAACCAAACCAAACTTAGTATTTTTGCAAGGTCAAATCCGTTTAAAATAATTAGAAGACCTAGTTGTGTGAATGTCACTTACCAATTTTATCCATGTAGTATTTACCAGGTAAGTTAAATAATACTTTCTATCTGGAAATAAAATTATCAACTGTCGATAACCTCACCTGATGCAAAATAATACTTCAAATGTTTTGGATTAACGCCGGAGGAGCGATTCATGTCCATTGGGCCTCTTGTTTTATTTTGTTTTGTCTGTTTATATTTATTCATTATTTTTTTGTTCACAATCTGTGTGTGACGATCGTTCGGTTGTAGCGTTTGGCCAATAAAGAAATACTAAGCGAAATACTAACTGTTATTCCCTCTTCATCTTGACTACATTCTATGTGTATTTATCTATAACAATGGCTTAGTTAAGATATACAGTTATCAATGTACAGATAAATAACAGTGTAACACAAGAGATAAACTATTCGCTTCGGACGAATTAAAAGTGGGTGGATTTGTTATCAATATTTATATTTGTTGTCAATATATACATTTACTATCAATATTTACAAGTTAAATGTCACTCGGTTTAAGTCAACATAAATGTTTATATAATTAAAAATAGTATATTAATATTCTTATTCATGGTTGAGCAGAAAATTATTTTTTACCGTATATACTTGTACAATATTTCATTAACATAATTACATTCCTGATTTAACTTATCTTCCGATGGATAAGATAAAAACAATATACACGCGGAAATAATGAACCCTTTAGATTCTAATTTTAGTTTAATTCTCGCCTGGCTCAGTATTTATTCCATTGCACATTACATGTACATTTATCGTTTAACGCCCTTTCACCTCCACCACAAAACCCTTTTGGCGCCCTTACAGCTGGCTTCACCAAACGTCCTAATTTGAAAGTCGAATAGTATGCACATCTTTTATATAACTACATTTATCTGTTAAACGAACTTTAAGTATATGTGTCGGCAAACTAAAAACTGAGCAAACCAGTCGCATGGAAAGATATGTCGGTGTCCTTTTTTGTACTGTTTTTGTTGTTGTTGTTATTTAAGATGCGGCCGAAACATTGCGTTACACGAGAACCTGAATGCATACATAATATAGTTCGTAGACTACAGTGATAGGGGTTTGGATCATCTTTCTCCAGATACATGTATATCCTGTCAGCTTGATGATAATGCTTACAATATTTCGGGCGATAGGTAAACTGAAATATTTCTTCACATTCCGACAATCAGAAGAACCTTTACATAGCGGACAGTGGGTGATTAAGATATTTTTAAACGTTCGATAATTAGTTACCATATGACAAAATATGGTAATTTTACGGGAATAAGTCAAGCCACGACGTTTACGTTCAAATGAGAGCTAAAGGTTTGTGCATTGTGTATGTGTTTTTTTTTTTTTTCGTTCTCCTTTCGGTTAATATTCCTATAAACCAAACGGAGCTGACAAGGTTTATGTTTATATAGTAACATCGCAGTATAAACGTCCGGCACATTTATAAAACAAGAGTACATCGGAGCGGAACAAAATATTAGAAGTCATACAGTGTTCTGTTAGCTGTTTACATCGTGTTAAATAATGAATTTATCACATAAGCATTTTGCCTTTGAATACACCTACTTTGAAAAATGAAAAAGACCAATTTATTTCATTCTTAGTAATAGCGACAACACATTTCAACAATTATGAAAGATAATGATTCAACATTATGCTGTTTTACCGACCAGTTACAATATACAATAACGGATGAAGTTTTAGAATATCATATTCGCTACTTGTGCCCCCCTCCCCCGCGGCCCCTGCGGATTGTTTCTTTCCGGTCTCCTTTGCTTCTGTCTCGGAGATATTTCAGTAATCAGAATGTGGCTTGCTGATTCCTCCCTCCCTATTCTTATGTTCTTTGCCTGATGTTGAGGGGACACCAAAAGATACCAAAATAGATATCCCCAATTACTTAAATTTTCCCTTTTTTATTACTCTGTCTTTCTTTCATACCCGAGCTGTCTCCCTGACTCCCGTCCCGATATGACCTAGGCTGATATCTGAACGTTAAAACCCTATGAACATAAAAAAGACAGGAAGAAGGAGTCTACTGCTACCCCCCGCCCCACCCCCATATGTAATGGTCTTACCAAGGGGAACCTACAAATAAAATTGGAGAAAACGGCTTCCTGCACTTCCTGCACAAGAATACCGTCTCTAACTTTACTCGCTTCCTTACAAAAATAGGGTTACATATCAAAACAAAATAGAGGCAAGATAATAAGATCATGGCAAATGACTAAGTTTTGGTGGTTAAATTTCGTTCACACTTGTTCCCTTTCAAAAATGAAAAAAACTTGTGTAAAATATATACCATAGACCTTTAGACAGATTTTTTCTTAAATGGGGGTTACTATCTGTTTAAACAGTCATCGTTATATATGTCGCATCGTATTTGTCGCATGTTTGTTCATGTGGACGGGTTAGATAAGCTCAGTTTGACCTAATGAGGGAAATTTATTTGCCAAATTCAACGCTACGTAAAATAATGTTAATTCGTTGCAGTTTGCAAAGATATATGCCGACATGTAAAGTTTGGATTTTACTCACTAGCTTGTTAACAGTTGACCATCATACTTTTCTCTTCAGTCGACAAGTGAAACCAATTCGACTTATGGATGAAGCAGGACGGCATGTCAAATTAAACTTTAAACCATCAAATGTATCATTTCGTAAAACAGGATTATTTTTATCAAATCGCAAAGCTATGTAACGACATGTTGAGAGAAAACTAATAAAGTCGAGAAGAAAACGATTAAAGTCGCAAAGTATTATGTAAGTCGACAGAATGAGAAAAAACTAAACTCAATAAGTAATTGTTTAAACAAAAGACTTCACATATACATCGTCAACTGTTGACCTTCTACGCTTACACACATGCACTAACATATTATTAACATCCAATTGATTAAAGACAATATGGTAAAAACAATTAAAGACAATATTGTAAAAATAATTGAATAAAGACACTATGGTAAAAACGATTGATCAGAGACATTGTGGTAAAAACAATTAATTAAAGACAATATGGTAAAAACAATTGAAGAAAAACATGGTAAAAACAATTAATTAAAGACAATATGGTAAACACAATTGATTAAAGACAATATGGTAAAAACAAAGGTAAATATCTTGGCCGTGCTATCTCTTCACATATAACCTTCACGATTTGTGACGCAATGATGACTTAATTTAATGTTATCTACACTACATAAAAAGATAAAATCCTATTTAAAGTGAACTGTATATATATGTAGATCTGTGTCAAGTACAATGTTTCAACGATAATGACAGCGTACGACCTCAGACTCATGGTAAACAGTGGAAGCGTATATCGGTCATCAGTTGACACATGGATAATTGTCGGGTTGTTTCTCATTATACGACTTATTTTTTTGCAACTTACTTAATGGGTTTTCCTACGGAATAATCCTAACTTGGCTCATTTCATCTTTCAACTTTAACTTGACATAAAACCATTCTTCATTACGTCAATTGAATGTATTTTATAAATTGACCTATACGAATTTTCCGAAACGTTTACGAAACCGTAAATTACCTCTATGTTTGATCAATATTGGTTTGATTATATCAAGTTAAACGTATTGCCATCTTAGTGTCGATATATTTAGATAGTTTCACAACTTGTTAAAGTTAAGTCGTAAAAAAAAGACGTGAGATTAAAGAAAATCACCTTAAATATTATGTTGATAAACCATATGTCAATATTGGATTGTTCAACTTATCACGATGATTTAGCCGTGATGGCGAACTTGCACTGCTGGTGTACTTAATTAGAATTATCAAAAAAACGTTAAGTTATGTTAATGCTTTTCCTATTACATATTTGACTCTTGTGACCTTAATTGATGTAAAACTAACAATCATATACATTTTTTTACACTATATTAAACAAACAAAAATCGAAACAAATGCATATTTAAATGGTAATAGATTTTAGGGTTGACGAACATTGATGTTAACCATATCAAATCGCAATGGTTGATTATATGTTTGATAAAGAACTTTTCGTGAATATAGGTATGTGTTATGTATTTATGTTTTGATTTCTTTACTTTGTGATAAACGAGTTGTAAAATAACAAATTGGTTTCTTTTGCTTCTAATTTGGGGTACGTGCGAAAAAACATATAACAATACACATATAACCAAGAACAAATGAAAACCACCAAATCAATTTTTTTTAAAATGTCATCGGTTCAAACAGGAAGTTACTCTGGAGGATGGAACCTTTGTATACAAAGCATGGAAGGAACCGCCTTTTCCGATTTATTTTGAATTTTTTTTCTTCGACGTACTTAATCCGGACGAAGTCACGAAAATGAACAAGAAAATGGCAGTCAGACAACGGGGTCCATACACATACAGGTGAGAAAATAGTCGTACTACGGGAACCATACGCGTACAGGTGATAATGACAGTCATACAGGAAGTATTGTATACAAACAGGTGAGAAAATAGTCGTACTACGGGAACCATACGCGTACAGGTGATAATGACAGTCATACAGGAAGTATTGTATACAAACAGGTGAGAAAATAGTCGTACTACGGGAACCATACGGGTACAGGTGATAATGACAGTCGTACAAGAAGGCCTGTATACATACAGGTGAGACAACAGCAACTGTACATCAGGGAACCTACCCATACAGGTGAGCAAATAGCAATCGTACATGGAGGCCCGTCCATACAGGTGATATCCAGTATGCTTATTGATTTAAGTAAACCTACTTATGCAGACGCCATGCCTTGTAATTGCTAAAATTAATTGCAAGTATGAAACAATATAAATAAAAAAGATATATAAATTATGTTAACGTTAAAATAACCCTAGTTATAGATTATCAGAAATCTCATTATACCATAACCAGCCGAGCATTTCGTGCGGAAACGGTAGCAGATTTATTTTTATATTTTTCAGACTGATATCAACAAAAACTAATATCACATTCAACGCAAATGGTACAGTGTCCTATCGTGAGCCTGATACATACGTGTTTGACCGATCGAGGTCAGTGGGACCAGAGTCGGACACATTTTTAACGCTCAACGTAATTTTACTGGTCAGTTTAAACCTTGTTGTTTAAGGATAATCTATATAGCCGAATAATGTTGAATTTCAAACACGAATACATTATCTTAAAATGTGCACAAAAATAGTCATAATATACCAAAATGTTTGTTTGGACATGTAGTGTCTTAAAATCACAAATAATTTGATGTATATGGTAACCATTTCTTCTATAGAGTTACTTTGTGGTAAGTTGTAGCATGGAATAGTTCTAAGTCACAAAAGTAACCAAACCTGAAAAATAGCCCCGCTGTCATACTCACAAGTGTCCATAGCACAGGGTAGGAGCATTTGTTTCACAGGATTTGACTTTATGTAGGTATAAACACATATTTTGTTTGACCTTGAAATGCAAATGGCGGCTGTTGATGATATTACATAAATATGGCATAAAGAGGGGCATTTCAGCCATTAAAAATGCTCCTATATCATACTTTTAAGTCATGTGATTATAGTAAGAATGACCTTTTTAAGACAAATTGTCAAACTGGTGAGTTTTGGGCCTTTTTCTGAAATATATATCTTTTACCCCAAACTCAACGGATGAACGTTTTTTCCTAAAAACAGTCCACCCGCCATGTCTAGAGTTCTTTATAGTACCTAATAAGAGCATTTTTGACGTTGGAAATACCTTCTTATATGCAATAGTTCGCATTTCAAGGTGAAAATAAAATCAGTGTTAATACATATCATAAGCCAAATCTAGTCAAACCAATGCTCCTATTTTGTGCTATAAACTGTTGTGAGCGAAACGACATGACTGCTTTGCGCAATAAATGCGGCACATATGAGTTAATTATGTCCCCCTGAAACATGCACTTTTCTCATATTTTGTTGAAATTTACAAACAACTGAACAAATTAAATGTCAACAGCAAGGCCGACAGTTTGCCATGATACAAATCAAAATTTTATCAAATTATTCTATTAAATTGCACCCTAGTGGGGATTTATAGCTTTGTAAAATATCAACTGTTTTGGCTGGATTTGCTGTTTAGATGCCCCTTAAGATAATGCTTTATCTGTCATTATTCTTATTTTAAGTAGAAAATGTATGTATTGTAAAATTATAGCACAAGTTACAATCGTCCAGTAAATGGGAGGGCAGGGGGGGGGGGGGGGGGGGGGGCTCAAAAGGTAGGATTAGACAAGGATACAGTTGATCGCTAAGTTAGTTTGTATTGCTTTGATCTAAAATTCCCAAATTAGTAAGAGATATATACGCCAAATTGTTGTCTATGTTTAGTAAAATATATGTTACAGACGATATTCAATACAATCCGATATGAGTATGAATTCGTCAAACTCATGACGGAGTTGTTGGCGGACTCGGTAGATGACAACCAGCTTTTCATTCGTCTTTCTGTCCATGACATCCTTTGGGGTTATGAAGACACAATACTCCGTAAAGTCAAGGAAGAGTTACAGGTGTTAGACATCCCGTTTGATGACCATTTCGGATTTTTTTACAAGGTATATTGCAACCTTATGTTAAATGAAATGAGTTTAAACACTTTTCTATTGTGATTAAAAAAAAATTCTGACCAGAGTAAGTACATGTATAAATATATGTTACAGTACGTACAAAGTGGTCGAAAGATAAAATTGAAATGAGTTTATACACATTTCCGTTTTTTACTGAAAAAAAAATGTTTCTGACCAAGTAAATATATGTATAGCTTAATTTTATGATAGGAACAAAGTGGTCGAAAGGCAGCTTGCTTGTTTATACGTGTTTTAAATGTCAACATTGTTTTGGAAAAAAACTCTGGACACTCTTTTTAAAAGATTTGCATTGCTACAGAAAGTATAAATCACACGAAGAGAGGGCTATCTGCATATTATATATTTGTTGAAAAACGATATTTGTAACGCACAGAAGTTGTTCTTTTCTCAATGTGGTATATGTTGGCAATTACATTTCTACTAGACGTACATGTCAATACAATTTTAGTTTATTATAGTTATATTTTTCACTTTGTTTTAACTGCAGTTAAATAACTCGGACGATGGCATTTGGACTATAGAATCTGGGAAAAGAAATACAGCAAATAATTTTGACATTCGCTTTTGGAACGGCAAAAAGTAAGTTTGTATTTTCAAAAATTATGTTATAATCGTGGAGCATATCCTTAAATCTCGATAATAAGCCCAAATCGAAAAGCCGTAATTGAAAGTAAGGCATGTTTCCATGCAGTGAAATATATCTGAAATATGCCGATATAGTTTTATAAATATACAATACATCAATAGACTGGTTATATATGCCCGCTTTATATTTGTAATATTAAGACACTTCAACACAAACTGGTCAATATTGGAATGTACGAAACCAAATTACATCACAATATTATAAACGTCCCCCTTCACAATGACCTTACAATGTGTACCTGTTGATAGGACGTTAAACAATAATGAATTAAATCGAACCCAAATTTCTCTAAGACATCTTAGAACAATGCCCGTATCACATAGATATCCCTCCCCTTCACTATCGATACCATGAAACATCATGGCTATTCACCCTCCCTTCATTCCATTGGGAGCAATGTCTGTATCTTTTTTGTATCATCCTTGCTTAAAATCTATAAAATAACTTACCCTTCAGGCATGACAGAGAGACCACACCATTTGAAATGTTTAAGATAATGTCCTGCATTGTTTCTGAGTCTCCCAAGATTCGTTATGTAGATGTTTTATCTACAGGTATAATGTATATCTGTACTTGTTTACATTACTTATAAACATGTGCAGCCACTAGTAGGAAATTCATAAAAAAATTCTGACAATTTGCTTTGATATTTATCATCGACAATTCATTAAATTTGGGTAATCGTCACCAACGAATATTACATTGCTAACATGCAAACCGTTGACGGTTCAGGCCGTGTATCACCTGGCACCACCCGACAACTCGGTGACCTATTTGTCGAACATCGTTGTGCAATACAAAAGACAGTGGGCGGGACCACGATATCAATTACTGCAGCTCATTATAACACACGAGAAATAACAGACAACACGAGATTATTACAATGTTCAAATATATACAGGATTTTATAAGACTTCTCTTTTAAATTTCACCGTGTCTATGATATATATATAGTACTAAATTAGAAATGTAAGCAGTAGTCACTATACATAACCACATTTTTCAAACAGTTTTTCGCAGGCATGATTGGGAATGGCAGTAATTGCCAATGTCGTTGCGAGTTCAGTAAAGTTATATGTTAACGTAGCATTCTCCCGTAGACCGTTTCTCATGAGGTGAAAAATGTACTCGGCAGCGTTCAGTTCCGGACTGTACGGGGGCTGAAATAACAATTCCACGCCATGTTGACCAAGAAGATTACGTAGTAATTGTTCTCCGACCCTGTGATGATGAAATCCACAGTTATCAAGAATAAAACCGTCACCCCTAGCAATAATCGGATTTCTAAATTCATTCCGTTGTTGTAAAAGTTGGTCAAAAAGTTGATCATTTCTAGGGCATTTGACGGCCCCTGAATAATATCAGAGAAGTCCACCCCAAAAAAACCCACAACACAAGTTAACTGTCAACGTACAACTGCTTGCATATCTCTGAACCTCGACGGCTGGTGTACCTACAAAACTATGTCCGTAATTCCTGTTTCCTGCCGTTTTAATAACGGAAGATTCGTCGAAAAAATGAAGCTGCTCCGGTCGGTAGTGCATTGCCGCGGCAATGAATTGGTCAGTTTTCTGAATAACATTATCTGTAAGCGATTCCGATGGAGTACACTGAATTCGTTTACGTGACATTCCTAAATCGTCCCGGATAGCCTTATTTATTAAATTTACTGACGGAACAGTATCGCCAGTACACACGTGTTCATTGAGTAGTTTAGTCCTGATCTCTCTAGCATATATACTTGGCTGTATATATGTTTGATATTCAATAAAATGGAGAACGTTGTCGGTAAGTTTTTTCTGTACATCATGATTTCTTGGTGTTTTCACGGAAGTAGAATTTTTTACAATTTTCCTACAGCCTTCTTTGGTTAAACCGCACTTCCTACTAATTTTACCGTAGGATAATCAAATGGAAAAAAAGTTCCAAAACCGTAAGCCGTAGACTTTCATTTGCTGGTTTTCCAGGATGATAAAGTCGCCCCAACTTATTCTTCTCCATTATTGCACACAACCGGAGACAAATCTGACTTCAAGTGAAAAGACACTGGTTAGCATGCCAAATTATGACAACACACCGGATGCGTTTGACATGACCTTACAATCAGCCGACAGTGATACGACACCCGTGATCGGTTAATCAAAGAAGCAGTGATCAATACAAATTACAACATTGTATAACAGTCAGCTCCGTCACACAGTGTAAAACATTCTTTGAGAAACTTCACATACGATTTTTGGTTTCCTTTCTCTAATTGACCCTAAAATAGGGATCTAGGGTAGGATTTAAATATTATTATTATCACGGAAACGTGTTCAATACATAGGAATATGAAGAGGATTACTTAACAAATATTGCATGGCACTGAGGGCAATATGGGAGTTTATGGACTGGTCAGTCACCCAAATATATGTATATGGACCGAAGCGAAGCTTAGGTCCATATACATATATTTGGGTGACTGACCAGTCTATAAACTCCCATATTGCCCTCAGTGACATGCAATATTTGTTATATTATACCGAATATGACCAACATGACATGGAAAAAATAAACAACAAGTTGTTCTTAATCATTAAACATTTAATTTGAAACAAACAAAACGATGCAAAAAATACAGGGTGTTCCTTACTCCGTTGTGAATTTATTTTTTGGTTATCATTAATCAATTAATTGTTATAAATGTTAACGTTGCAGTTATTAAAGATCATACCAGGAGCACTTTTGCTGCATGTTGTTGGCTGTTGTTTGATATTCACACTAGTATTTTCATAGTTCATGATTTCTGTCAGAACCGTTTCGGTCTGAGATGACGAAAGACACAATAAGTCGTCCAAATCGTCATTGAAATACTGCTGAATATCCATGCTCTCAGATTTGCTACATGTAGCTGTGGTCACTGTGGATGAAGCCGGACAAAGTTTGCTGAGTGCTCCAGACATCTGTCGCTTTTGTTCGGTGGTAGTATCTCGAACATAACTTTTCACTGAGGCTTCATTGCGGTGGCCAGAAACAGTCATTATGTGACGGGCTTCGAATCCGGCATAACTTAAAGCTGTGATTGCTGTTGCGCGTATGCAATGGTTACTATAGATGGTAGATAGCTGCGCTTTTTTCGACAGTTCTTGCATCATGTTTCCCAGTTTGTTTTTTCCAAGAGGCCTGTTTTCGTACCAAACAGCATCGTCATCAGTAAACGAATCAGGTGGCATTTGAAACAAAGCTGGGCAGTTAGGGTTTCTTTTAGCGAGAAAAAGTTCAAAGCTAGCGACTGGACACAGTACTCCGCCCGTTTCATACATACGGACATTTTTGTCTTGAATTTGTGCAGACGTTTCACCCTGATGATTTTTAGAAATTTCAGAGTCTACCTGACAAACATAACGTTGGCCTTTTTCATCTGTTTTCACAGTGAACATAGAAGGTGTCAGATTCCGTTGATTTTCCCTACCGCGTCTGCAAAAATGCAGTACAAGTTCAAACCATACTTTGTTCAGCAATCCAGTAGGGGTTTTTGGCGAAAATACAATAGTTGTATAAAGTTTGTTCAGATCTTCTTTCTCTATAACTGATTTGTGAACAACGTTCCCCTTTCCTTTTTTGTACACATCCTTACATACTGAAGAAAACATTTCATTGCTAGATTTAAAATCAGAATTGTTAATTATATCAATAGAATGCTTGCTACATAAATACCGTTGCAGGCCTGAGCGAAGAGAAAGAAGGCTGGTACGTTTATAAAGTTCTCCACTTTTAGTCCTTAGTTCAGCGTAGAACTTCCTCAACTTGTTGTTTAGTTCCTCATTCGTAAAGTTTTCGAAATCCTCTGTTGTAGATTTTTCTTTTAAATAGGAACGGAAGGTGTTCACTGCGTATTTAGTTGCTTGTTTGGTATTGATGGAGTCCTTCGCATCGGTTATCGAAACAAGTTCGGTTTCGTCCAAGGACGCAAATCTATCACTGCCAGACGCCATTTCGCTCAGTGTCTGAAATGATGACGTCATAATATGACGACGTCAACTTGGTATTGTGACGTCATTTTCATATAGCGTCGGCCCGGAGTCAAGGACTTCGGCCCTTGACTCCGGGCCATATACTATATATGGACCGGAGCAACTACTAGACTCAAATAGGCACTTAAATGAATGAGGTATAATATATGTAAATAGAATAATTCTGTTAACATTTAATGATCTTCTGTCAAGGTAACATGTCAAGTCCCTGCGACAATAATGAGCTAGGGTTTTCAAAAACATTCCTTTAATCAAAATCTATGAGAAAATGTTTAAACAATCACCATGCTCATTCATCACAAGGGAACATACAGTATTGCCCAAAACCTAAATTTCTTCCACATCGCTATCGTTCCGACAACAGAAATGTGCAAAATTCATATATGGATGAGAACTACATGTGTGCCCAAATGAGAATTAGACGAATTTCTGTGCCTACCGATATTAAAATAAACACCGAAAATGAACAGAATAACAAAAACGTCATCTGTCTACTTACGGTTAACCCCCGATATTAAAATAAACACCGAAAATGAACAGAATAACAAAAACGTCATCTGTCTACTTACGGTTAATTGGTTAACCGTAAGTAGACAGATGACGTTTTTGTTATTCTGTTCATTTTCGGTGTTTATTTTAATATCGGTAGGCACAGAAATTCGTCTAATTCTCATTTGGGCACACATGTAGTTCTCATCCATATATGAATTTTGCACATTTCTGTTGTCGGAACGATAGCGATGTGGAAGAAATTTAGGATTAGTGATACTTGGGGGCGAATTGAGATTTTTTTTTACAATACTAAAATTGGGTTACGTTGAAAGTAAAAGTCCTTTTAATTCAAAGATATTTCGTTCGCCACTTGCGAAAAGTACAGAAGTCCCGTAAATATTTTATTTTGACAATCTACCCTTAATTCCAATGCAGTAGCACATATATATCTTGTATTTATGTGAAATGATGCGCTCCACAAGACAGACAATCGGACGGACGGACAAGGCCATATCATTATATTCCTGTCAAAATCTCACGGACGTATTAAAAAAAGAACAAGTCAAAATTCAATAATATATATTTATTAAACTCATTTATTATATCCATATTATGCAAACTTGCATTTACATTATATTATTTGCAATCACGAATTTGAAGAAAATGTATGATATTTCCCAGATGTACCTGGTATATTTGAATAAAAAAACAACTTTTTTTCACTAAGTTTACATCCCCAGTGGTCATGGCCGGTAGGGCTGTTGTTGGGTGGCCCGACTCTGGGGGCGGAAACACTTGTCCGTCATAATACAAAAACAAACAAACAAACGCAAAACTTGTATTTTTTTCACAAAGTGTACATCCCCGGTGGTGGTGGTGGTGGTGGTGGTGGTGTTGGGTGGCCCGACTCTGGAGGCAGAGGCGGCGGAAACACTTGTCCGTCAACATCCTGCTGGGGTCGGGAAACTGTACTCGTCGGAGAAGGGTAATGCATGGGTATCATTGGAAACTGGTACAAATACGGCTGCTGTGGAGCGACGATAGGTTGGTAGGGACTTTGAGTTTGAGAAAATCCCGGAACTGGAAAACATCCATTTACCCATGGAAACATCCCGACATTGTTTGCTGGAGTAATTGTGGTATTTATGGTCGGGGTAGAAGTTTCAATCGGAGTAAAGCCATCTATATCACCACATTTTGCGGATATTTTGGCCCTTGAGCTGTTGATGAGAGTTTCTATATTGTTAGTGGTATACTTATCAAAGTTTTCGGGGATTTTCCCATCCAGTGCTACTTTGCGGAAGCGAAGGTCTCGGTGTAGGTTTTGGGCACCATCCTTTCCCATATATTTCCTTGGGAACTTGGCCCTGAGAATTGGCCGAACGGCCGCAACGAAGTTTGTCATGTTGTGGCTGATGAAAGCTTTAATGCCTTTGATGGATTCTTCTGCAGATTTTATTTCTTTTTCAAGGTCTGTGACTTCTTTCTCAACCTGTCAATAAATAAATAATCTTTTAATAAAAGTTATGTCATCACAATTCCTCGATATCGAATGGATACCATTTTTTAAATCTTTTATCAATTAAAATCATTTACAGGTAGAGCTAGTTTTTAAAACAATTTTAACAGTGTGATTCCACATACTTGTGACGGTCTACACGACATAAATATTTCCGTCAATCTAATTAAAATCTAGATGGTTATTATCACTACGTTACATGAACATCTAACATCCCATAAGGGGTCACGTCAGGGTGACCTTTTGGATTAGCCAATCAAATGACTACTTCCAGAATCTTGGAAGTGAATTTGACATGTCCGAATTAGCATGACTAGAGTGCATAGCTTGTATAAATCTTTAATTTGTTTCAAGTCATTTCGTCCCATAAAGCATATAGCTATGTACTGTGCCGAAATGGTTTGCTTCAGTTGTATGCTGTGACGAAATGTTTTGCTTCAATGACATCGATAAAATGCCAATTCGCCCTGATAGTGAAATACACACATCTCAGAGGTCATCAGAACGTGACCCCCAAAGGGATGTTGTTAGATGTTCATGTAACGTAGTGAGAATGATCATCTAGATTTTAATTAGATTGTATTTCCGTATAAAATGTACAAGTAGCAGTGGGATTTCGGCGACTAAAACTATTTGCGCTGTCAAGTTACAAAAAAACCTTTTTGGTTTAAATCGGTTCTTCTTGGATGTTTTTGAAGATTTGAACCAAAGAGAAATATCAACAATAGCACTTTTAATTATCAAAAGAGTCAATCGTTTATGCAAAAACAAGAAGAAACGATCGGACAATTATTCGGATGTGTACATTTTTAAACGGTTATAAAGTCGGAAATGTAGAAGATCACAGAGGAAAATATATTTTTTACGATTATATCTAACTACGGAAACTTCATGAATTATATTATTTTTGAAGACGTATGCAATGGTCATCATTAATCAATCCAGACAAAATACATCTTTTATGAATTTGGCTAAGAATTGGACCAATAAATCGAATATTATACAATTATTACATTTTGTTGAGGTGTAGACGAGACTATACGGACCTGGGCAAGAGTTTGTTCATCGAGGCCGAAGATGAACAAACTCTTGCCCAGGTCCGTATAGTCTCGTGTACACCTCAACAAAATGCAATAACTGCTTTGTAATATGACCAAATAAAACAAATGAATAACAATTAATTATTAATTTACTATAATGTTCGAAGTCCGTTGACTGACCTTTGGCACCCAAATATTGCCTAAATAATTGCGCAGCGACAGCAGTATTCTTGCGTGTGTTCTTTGCATCTTTTTTCTTCAATAGATCATTAAGTTCTTCGTTTATTGTAGCAAAGCGTTCTGTGGGTTGACCGTCTGCCATATTGTAAACAAAGTGGTTCCAAACGATCGCTTGTATCACGCATTCTGATTGGCTGTTGTCAAAACTAACGCGTTGCGCGATTGGACAACAGGGAAGCAAAGATTGCAGACCTGTTCGTGCTAAAAATAGCACGAACCAGTCGGCAATATGAAGGGAATTTCCCAGTCGAGTTATTTTTAGCACGAACAGGTCTACTCACAAACAGGTGCTGGAGAGGAAAACATGAAGTGGGCCAATGAGAATAAAGCAAACACTCAAGTCATATTACAAAAGATATTACAGACCACGAAAAGTAAAGATCATAAGATTCGGACATTTCCCCCCATAATATAATGAGAATAGAGAATTTAGAAGACGGCCATTCAAACAATGATAATATATCTCTTCATGGGACTTAATGTTCTGCAAATAAGAGAATATATAATAACCATATAAAATACACCAATTACTACGATATGCCGCCTATAATATAGTAAATACCTAAGTGGTATTTTTATGTGTTTTTTTATTTCCTATGTAACTCCGGTGATTTATTTGTGATTATTATTTCAATGATGGAATGTGCAATTTCTATGATTAAACAATGATATATCCCCTTACGTACCTTGCAAATCTCCTGTTTGAAGTCTTTGTGCTTGGTCATAATACCGCAGAAATGGTATCTGACACACTTTTCATATGGGCAGGGCTGGTTATTCTTGTTACCATAGGCTTTATGACCACGGTGATGGCACTTGTCACACGTGATCTTAAAAACAGCACCCCCGGGGATAGCTAAAGGTGCAGGTGGGACTGGTGCCGATTTCATTGCTTTTACTTCATCTTTCTTATGAACCAGAAGAATGCTCAACGAATCCCGGGTGTCGTTTAGTCTATAAAGTTCTGAGTCCAGAAAGCCCGGCGACTTCTCACTC
Organism: Pecten maximus; assembly: GCF_902652985.1. Taxonomy (NCBI): domain Eukaryota; kingdom Metazoa; phylum Mollusca; class Bivalvia; order Pectinida; family Pectinidae; genus Pecten; species Pecten maximus. The sequence goes on from NC_047026.1 coordinate 4,741,435, forward strand.
GGAATCGGACGGTTGTCCGTCGTCGGCACAGGCTGGAACAACCGTTTGGGTTTTGTCAACTTGAAAGTCTCCGGGCTGTTCTCCATTTGTTTACATTTCATTCGTTTCTTCCCTTCAGGGGTCTGTAGACTGATAATTTTGTCCACTAATAGTCTTTTATATACGTCTGGAATATTCAATTCGTACACTTCTCTCGGCCTAAGGAAAAGCAACGTGGCTTCACTGGTGACGGAATGTAAGTAAAGTTCATCACGATAGGCGAGTAATCCAGGATCGATGTTTTCAATGAAATCATCGCCGTGTTGAGCTGTCTTCGCTTTTTCCATGTTTTTTGTTGTTGTTTTTTTTCATGCAATTTGTCGCAATATCTAGAAACACTGTGTGGGTGTATTGAGATGTGAAAGGATGGGTAATGAAAGTTCCGCCTCCGAGTAATTTGATTGGCCGGGTATATTTCGAGAAGGCCGGACCATTCAGTCGCACCCGTCAATTTGAGAGCGCTGATTCGCAGGTGTATCGTGGTCCCGCCCACTGTCTTTTGTATTACACAACGATGTTCGACAAATGGGTCACCGAGTTGTCGGATGGTGCCAGGTGATACACGGCCTGAACCGTCAACGGTTTGCATGTTAGCACTGTAATTGCTATTTCCTTCCAGGGATGTTTAACTGATAATTTTTCAGGTGTATCGTGTATGCCGGAGATACTTCATTTTCTTGCTTGCTTAATAATTGGGATCTTATCTTTTCTCTTCTTTCTGAACAACTTACTTCTTCCTAATATCTTCCTTCACAATGCCTCACTTTTGGCCTTTAGATGAGCGTTCGCCCCTGTGAGGAAGGCTTTGGGTTCTGTCCCTAGCCGAGACATACCAGAGTCTTTAAAAATGGTAGTTGCTGCTCCTGCTTAGCGCTAAGCATATTAGGAGTGGGACGACTGGTTCGCCCGTTGTCAGTATAATGTGACCGGGTGGGGTGTCCTGCTGGGTGTCTTCGGCAGTATGCTTCAGTGAGGTAGCACTATAAATCGGCAAAAGTTCCGGTCTATCACAAGGAGACTAAACACGAATATACCACAGCCTCCCAAAACACACATACGCACTCACCACACGCATGCATGTCGCACGCACGAGAGGCCGTCCTTAAATGACCTTAGCTGTTAATAGGACGTGAAACAAAATAAACCAAACCAAACCAATTAATGATATATCTACGTATTATTCTAACGTTATGTATGAAAACCGGCCAACCTACATCACCTGATATGATCGATATGGTAATAAGGGGTCACGACGTCAGGTTTTTTTCGAATAACTACACTAGTATTTCGAAATACACAACTGCGTCTATAAATATCTTATGCAAATCATCACACGTTGATCACGTGATGTGATTTGCTCGGTGTTTGTTCAGCGTATTAGATGTCGAATATTACGCAAGATAAAGGTCTTGCTCATTTGTTAATAAGCAACGAATGGAGTTATGGTTTGACTTGTAGATCAATTCCAATTTTGGATGATGAAAGGGGTAAATTATTTTAGTACTTAAGGAGAGTGCTGACGATTTCATTTAATGTTATTAGTAACGGCGAGTTTTATTCATCAATGATGTTTTTTAACCAATGAAAGGTTTCCAAAGTATGCAGTCTCATGAATTAGCTTTCCTCGCCTAAAAAATACTTGAAAAACTAGACAGCCTTGAAAATAGGCCTGCTTCGAAAACAAGTCTCAGATTCCTTGCAAAGAAGGAAAGATAAGCCGCGGTCTTTTTTCCGAAATTTTTGGATATTGCAATGGAAAAACGTTCATAGTTGCATACAGTCTAGCTAAATTCTGAGAGACGAGGATATTTGTTATAAGACTAAACAGTAGGGCTGGGACGATACAGTGATTGCACGATCCGATACGTATCACGATACCTCACCTACGATCCGATACGTATCACGATACTTTATTTATGGTATTGTCAAAGTAATAAACAACTTCAATGTGTGATTTTTTTCCAAATTTTATTTATTTGTTAAACACAAAGTTCGACAAGTAACAAAACTATTTTAAACAGTACTTTCAACCTCTTGCCATAGGCTCAATCATTTGAGTATTGCATGAATTGACTAGTGAACTGAGGAAACATAAAAATGCATTGCATCTTGACTAGTAGAATAAAAGAAAATTTCAACTTATCTGGACTTGAAGAATAAAATATTAACTAATATGTAATACATGATGTAATACATGGAGCTCTATATTGTCACAGATTCAGAACTGCCTTGCATACCTTGCATATGGTTTTTGTTTTGTCAGTCTTCCTGATGCCACTGCCATCTTTGTTTTTTATAAACAGGCTGACCGATCGTCTTCCACACGGACGATTTTGTGCCTTGCGGCGTAACTAACTCATCCCAGTCGTCCATTTATAAACACATTTAGTCTAGCAATGGTTTTGTAATCTACTATTTGATTGGCTAACCATGAAACAGTCATCGTGAAACGACCAATCAAACGCTTCCTAACATAGTGCCCCATTCCCGGAAACGAGACTCGCAAGTACTTTCACTTTCAGAATTTTCGATCTTTCGGTGTTTGTTTACAATTATTTTACTTTAAAAGCTTTGTTTAATAGATTTCAAATGATAATATGAAGCAATGCTTTTTGTTTTTCACAAAACTATAGCGGATCGATACCGTATCGTAATTTGCTTCTTTGGATCGATACTTGTATCATGTTGAAGTGTACCGCGATTCACCGATGCATCGGTGTATCGTCCCAGTCCTACTAAACAGTGCCCATAACCATTCCATTGGCAGCCAGGACTTATGTAGTTCTCTGTGTTTCAGTATGTTAGACTACTGGAGTACAGAAGAGAGTAACATGATCAACGGAACTGGTACGTATCACAAAGGGCATTTAGATGTTTATATTAGATAACCAAGATGAGCATGTAGGTCGTGACGCGGAAGTAGATAATGTTATATGTACTCTTGTTAACTACAGTCAAACCTATATTTAGCGTCCGACAAATATTGGTTGCTTAAATCAAGTTGGCCAGAAACGGCCTGTTGCCTAAATATTTTTTCAACAATTTATTGAATTCATCATATTATAATGCACTTGTTGATATTGATAACAAGATATCATTACAGTGTATTTTGAAATGAAAACAAAGATCAAAGTTTTAATGAAGTTGAAAGAAATACCTTATCATTTGATCATCGCAGAAGTCTACTTCCGGACAAAATGGCCGCTTAATTCAGGACGATACGTTAGACAGGTGACCGTTTATTTAAGGTTCATTATATAGTACTTTCCATCGGGCGGACCACATACTGACCACCTAACGGAGGTGGACGCTTATTCAAGGTGGCCGTTAGAGCAGATTTGACTGTAGACTTAAGACATATTCTAAACTTGACCAAATGCTCAATCCAGTGAAAATCTTAAGTATTTCTTGTAAAGAAATGGTTGATCAGAAATAACGTTCTTTGTAAAGAGAAATTGGCGTATCTGTAGTTTCATGTTTGTTTTACTGTCTCCTTAGTTTGTCTTTATAGTTTTGCCGTAAAGGTTGTAGATATGAACTCAATATCTATTTAGTTATATCAGAATAAACGTTAATAGGACATTCCTATTCACGATTTTCTTTTCATTTCCTTTCAGACGGCAACCTTTTCCATCCATTCGTTAAAAAAAAAGATCATCCACCTTTCTTTTTTTCGCAGCTTTGCAGGTAAGAACAATTAATGAGGCTTCTTGTGCAAAGCGAAACGTGTTTGTGAACAAGGCAAATAATGTCGTGTATCATATGATCGATGATAGGCTTGAATACTGCTAATCTGCATAGCACCTCTGTAATTCAATGGCGTCTTTCGTTCAGCACAACAAAGAATACCACCATGATGATAAAATCATATTTCTGGCTCAAAATCAAGAAAACAAGGACGAAATAATACTGAAGTCTTATATCATCTCTTAAAAAAAACATTTAACATTTCCAAAAAATTATTTATTAGCATTCTCGGCCCAAACGAAAGTCAAGCTTATTCCTATTCCGTTTTTATTCGGGCCAACAAGCATAATGAATATTAAGTTGAAATAACCTGTTTTCTAACTTTTGATCACTAAACTAATATAGTATTGTGATAGGTGTTCATCCATGGACAATATTTAATCATTTCCTGTGTAATCATAGCAGTACATGAAGAAATATCACGCAAAAATCTATACACAACGATTATTCGGTACGATTGAAGCTCGAGGAAATAGAAGAAAAACTTCAGTTTATTTTTGTAAGTTTACAATGTCCTTTATAGCATTTTTTGCTGATATTTCAGATCAATGACGGTGGATTACGAGAGAGACACAGTGGTGCATGGGATAGATACATACCGATTCACCCATCCCCGTGATATATTCGACAACCCTGATCAGAACCCTGCCAATGAAGGATTCTGTACTCCAATGAACAACTGCCCACCCAGTGGGCTGTACAATATCAGCGTATGTAGGAAAGGTAAAGTACCAGTGAAATATTTTACTTGCCGTTTTACTCTATCATAAAGTATAAACATATTATCATTTGTGTCTCTTCAGAAGCGCCTGGTCTTTTGCCTTCTTTCTTGGATTCTATGCAGATTTTCGTTGATGTCTTAACGTTTGGTTTGGTGTTGTTTTATTTGAATAACCGTCCTATAAACAGCTTAGGTCATTTAAGGACGTCCTCTCGTGATATTTTACCGTCGGTCGGTATTCTTTGTTTTATTCATACCACAAGAAATGTTTAACAGTAACGAGTGCGATATAACAAAAGTACATGACTTCGGAAACTCATTATTACTACAACATTTATAAAAACAGTGAATATTTGCATTAATAATCATTATTTACCACATAACACAGTAGAAGCTGAAACATAAGTTTATTCTTTAAATTACCATTTTTTCTTATCTTAAGATTCAAGTATTACCACTTTAGTTGTCATTTTAGGAGATAATTTATATTTACAAGACGGGTACTAGAAATAAAGCAAATTATGTTAATTATTGCCCATGATGTTGTTACATTCTTCTCGTCAACTTTCATTGGTTGCACTTTTAATCAATACGTGGTTCATTGTCAATGACGAAGGATATGTTTGCATTTACATGAATCCCATGTTAAAACTCATTAAAGCGTGTTCTTGATTTTCAGGGTCTCCATTCTCTGTTTCCATGCCACATTTCCTATATGCAGATGAAAGTGTGATAAACGGCGTGCAAGGAATCCGCCCTGATGCAGCCCTCCATGAATCATATATAGATGTAATGCATGTATGTATGTCCAGGCTATTGTTCTAGCATATGTCAAAAACGAATACGAAATAAGTGTATAAACTACCAAACATTTAAATCAAGTTTCACCTTTAAAAGAATCTAATGCCAGGAAACTGCAATGGTAATCTGAGCGGAGAAAAATGCATCTAATTTGGAAACTTATATAAAACGTCATACATATTTGCAGATTAATTAAAAAGGATCGACCATGAACCTTCTACAAGTTGAATTTCTTAAATAGCTGTACATTATTATAAAAATGCCGTGTTGTTTTAATACATGTAGAAAGTTTAAAACAGCAAAGGTGTCCACTTACCATTGTGTCCAATTTGTGTCAATAATAGATCTGGGCTAAACATTTCAGGGTTACACTGACATTGGAACTAGGACCACCAGTGTGTGAAGAAATACATTGACATTAAAATGGTTAACATTGAAGATGTGTTCAAAGTTATACTGATATTAGAACCAGATCGTTGAGTAAAAAATACACTGACATTATAAGGGTTAGCATTTTAGATATTCAAGGTGTTACAATAACACTTGAAACAAATCAAAGTAACAGAGTGACACCCTAATCAGAAACATCCTTCACATTTCCTGTATCACCAAGATCTGACAGACAAACGGAGCAGACTTATCACTGTAGCGATTTCATCAGTATCCCCACTCTAATTAAAATCTAGATGGTCATTCAGCTTGCATCTGAGGCAAACCATTTCGGCAAAGCTTGTATATATATGTAGCTATATACTTTTTGGGACGAAACGACTTGAAACAAATTGACAGATTTTGCAAGCTATGTACACTAGTCATGCTAGTTCGGACATATAAAATTCACATCCAAGATTCTGGAAGTAGTCATTTGATTGGCTAATCAAAAAGGTCATCCCGACGTGACCCCTCTTGGGATGTTGTTAGATGTTCATGTAACGTAGTGAGCATCTAGATTTTAATTAGATTGCAGTATCCCCAGCATTATACGTTACTGATATTTTTAAGTATGTATATTACAAAATGTATCTACATCTCTGTTTTACTTGCAGGATATTGGATGCGTGTTGAAAACGGAGAGGAAATATCAAATAAATATGCTGGTCAGAAATAATCCAGATTTTACGTAAGTACATGTATATTGATCTTGTTTTTTTTCTTTAGAGGTAATATAGCTAACCTGTCGTAAATATATCAAGAGTATACACTGTATCTATCTTGGGTATAATATTGCTTTCTTAAATTAAGATATTTATTCAATTGATATCCAAATTATCATATAATCGTGGGCCTTCTGCAGTCGGTTGATATTAAAGTTTATAATAAATCGAGATTTATCCCAAAGCGGCATAACTTTGAAAGAATATTTAAGTTATATCACGATATTTTTTCCGTCAAATTAAAGAGTTATAATTGGGAAGTGTAATCATATTTCAGTTTAGTATAACGATGTGTCACATCCAGTCCCCTTCCAGTTTCTTTACGAGATCTGCTTCTATATTTTTGTTCTACCATTTGTCATGAACTATTGGCACATTTAAATTTTATAGATTTGATTTACATATTTTTAGGTATGGTCAATTCAATAATTGATTCATTCATTATATTTTCTTTCCTATCATGGATAAGAAATATCATGTCTGGTCATTTATAACTAAAATACACAGCATCAAAAGAAAATTGAAAACAAAAGAGGCCATTTCGGATCATACATGTATATACATCTACAATCTCTGTGAACTTCAGTAGTTTATTAAAACTTATTGTACTGGTAATTTCACATGGTTGACGGGAAAATGTTTACGTTATATGTCCATCATCGTTGCCTGTTTATTTTTATTTTCTCGCCAAAAGCAAGCCAGTTATATGTGTATATGATATACTATGTACAAACACATATTTGACTGCTTGGTAATATGTTTATTTCAATAACGATACGGAACTCTTATGTTGATTGATAATAAGCGATAGTTGGCATTTTGAAGAATCGTCGTAGTTTAATCATATGCAATTACTTTCATTACAGAATTGTCAAGGATATAAAGGACGTTTATTTTCCGATATTTTGGTTTAATGAGGTAATGTATAATAATCGCAATAATATTTGTAAAGATTGATTTATACATTGCCTAGGCAAAATTAATAAATAATGATTCGTGTAGAGGCTAACGAGCCTATGCAAATGCATGCGAATTTCTTTATTATACATGTACCTATTAATATCATTGTCATCATTCACTTATTTTATCAGTAAAATACTTGAGGAATTGTGCAGTTTTGAATTAAGGGAATGTAAATGATCAGTTTATAAAATTCGAGGTGATTGGTTTGGTTTTTGCGGGATTTAACGTCATCGCAACGCCAAGAGTCATATGAGAACGAGTGTCAAGGAGCATATGGATGAAAAGTTATACAGAGCAGGAAGGAACACATAATAGAAATATTTAAGATCCATAGTGTTGTTATTGGGACAGTTGGTCTATCCTGCTCTCCTCAATGTTCCCTCAGTGGAAAATCCATTATTATTCAGAGGTCTTAATCTTGGGTTCTTCAGTGTCCCCTGAACAGAAGACAAAAAAGAAACCACACCTTTAGGGGTAGGGAGCTCAATGACTCACCTGTTACGATTGCAGTGATACAGAAGAGTAGGCGTATTATTTCCCCGATCCTGCACGGGCAATTCCACGATGTATTCTAAGAAACGCATTTCATTTCCAGATGCGTATTTCCTAATCAATCGATATGAAATCAAATAGATAATAGTTGGTACAAATGATGTAAGAAGAGGTCGGCTTCACTAACACTCAATTTAAACTGAGTTTTTGAAATCCTTTTAAATAAAAATTTTATCTGTTTAAACACACAATGTCAGGCAAGGTTTTCATTATAATTAATTGGTTTTAAAGATCATATGAGGCCTGATGCATTTCTGTAAAATGCATTGTTTGTCGACTGACAAAGCGAAATAATACGAAGAATACTATGTTTCTCTAATTTTAGAAGTGACAAATTAGTTTCGTATATTGTTTAAGGTCTGTGTTTTTAATATATAGATAAACATCTAGTCAGCAACAACCTGCATTTTGTGTCTAGTTATCGTTTTTGTTATTAATTATGTGTTTTATTGGCATTTGCTTACAGAGTACTGTTGTAACGGAAGACTGGGCGAAATTCATCAAATCGTCATATCTTCTACCTGTAGGCATCGCCTCCGACATACCGTACATATGTATAGCAGTCGGGACACTAGTAACTTTTATCAGCTCTGTCGCCATTCACAGACAACGACGGAAAGCAAAGGCCAAGGTAATGATATACAGTTAACATATTAATCTAGCGCAAATAATTGATTCTTAACCAAGTAAGGTATCAGCTCCCCAAGATTCTTGTCGTTGTAAACAATACAAAACAAATCTGTAATTATCACAATCATAATTTAGCGAAAGGCGGTCAATACATTTACAAAAACATTTTTCATAATACTGGATTGAATCAGTAAATCAGGGCATCCAGTTGACCCTTGACTTTGGCATTTTTTCAGAAATCAATACACCTTTTTATAGACATATGAAAGGTCAAATCATTATGTCAAATAGACATGCTCCTTTAAACTCGGGAGTCAAATCTGATTTTGGAAGCCAAAAACATTTTCAAGGTTCTACTGGATGCCCTGTAAATTGTGAGACATACAATGTATGATTACACAAACACACACTAATCAATTTCTTGCGGTGATAATATAGAGAAATATCACAAATACTGACAGCAGTTTACTCTCCTGTGGCTGGTTGTTAAATCTACATTCAGTAAAGTATGTATAGTTGAAGACTTATTGTAAAAGATAAGTTTTGAAAGGACGACATTTCCCGAAGACATGAGCTGATGTGCAAGCAGATTGACCGACCATTTGTCGGTTTTTGTGAAAAAGATTAACTTCATCGTTAACTTACCTGATTATCAATTAAATTAGAACGTCTTTATTATCTACATGAACATAATCAATCACAAGTTTCATTCAGTTAATGAGATATGTGGTTTAAAATAAATTAAAATGTAGCCATTGTTTACCACAATTCAAAAAGGGATTTTGTATTGTATATTCTAACTATAAGGGGATTTATCAGTGCTATCCTATACCATCCTAATTATTGATCTAATACACAGTTGTTAGCATTAATTATGCTGCCTATAATTGATCATCAAAATAATTTGGTGTTAAAAATGGCGGCTAAACACCTTCAACATGGTATTGTTATCACATAAATGTTATGTTTTTCATATTAAGCTTTTCAAAACCTATTGTAATGCATTTAATACACATCTATTTTGTTGGGGTTTTTTTCGTTATAGATTCACGAGGACCAAAAACTTGACCCGTCTGAAAATACATCCCTATTAGTGAATGAGTGACTTTATGAAGGATATAGGACGCCTTGAATTTCTCTCAATCGCCACAGTAAATCACATTCGTCGCCTGTAAAAGTGACCCATCACCAACGTCCAATTGCATGCATTCAACCGGAGTGAAGCATTATCATTGACTTCGTGTGTTCAACAACTATGGCGCGTTAACATCGACTTCGTGTGTTCAACCACTGTGACGCATCATCATTGATTTACTTCGTGTGTCCAACCAAAGTGACGCGTTATCACGGCTTTATTTTGTATTCTGCCGTTTTTACGTATCGCCGTCGCTTTACTGAATGTTTTCTAGGAGTGTGAACATCGCTTTACTCGATGTGTTTAGACAAAGTGCCATATCAAAGCCGGCTTACTCTGTGTGTTCCGGCAAACTGACGTATCAACATAGCGTAACCTGTAGTATTCAGCCACTGTGACGCATCACCAACATCAAATTGCATGCATTCAACCGGAGTGAAGCATTATCATTGACTTAGTGTGTTCAACCACTGTGACGCATCATCATTGACTTCGTGTGTTCAACAACTGTGACACATCTTCATTGTCTTCGTGTTTTCAACCACTGTGACTCATCATTATTGTCTTCGTGTGTTCAACCACTGTGACACATCATCATTGACCTCGTGTGTTCAACAACTGTGGCGCGTTAACATTGGATTCGTGTGTTCAACCACTGTGACGTATCATCATTGACTTCGTGTGTTCAACAACTATGACGCATCATCATTGACTTCGTGTGTTCAACAACTGTGGCGCGTTAACATTGAATTCGTGTGTTCAACCACTGTGACACATTGTCTTCGTGTGTTCAACCACTGTGACACATCATCATTGAATCCGTGTGTTCAACAACTGTGGCGCGTTAACATTGAATTCGTGTGTTCAACCACTGTGACGCATCCTCATTGTTTTCGTATTTTCAACCACTGTGACACATCATCATTGAATCCGTCTGTAACGCATCATCATCATCATCGACTTCGTGTGTTTAACCACTGTGACGAATCATCATTGATTTACTTAGTGTGTCCAACCAAAGTGACGCGTTATCACGGCTTTATTTTGTATTCTGTCGTTTTTACGTATCGCCGTCGCTTTACTGAATGTTTTCTAGGAGTGTGAACATCGCTTTACTCCATGTGTTTAGACAAAGTGCCATATTAACGCTGGCTTACTCTGTGTGTTCCGGCAAACTGACGTATCAACATAGCGTAACCTCAAGTATTCAGCCACTGTGACGCATCACCAAAGCCTTATTAGCGTACTAGCGCGATTGTGTGGTCTGAGAGTGGCGTATCGCTATCGTATAATTTCATGTGATTGACACATAGTCATATCGATATCATATACAGTATTATGATAAATGACTTTTATTTATAAATCATTTACAGTGGTTATATTTTATTTATTATTAAATACAATTTGGTTTTTAATTTTGACGCATTTCTTTTTTCTTGTATTTAATATGTACATATAGCAAAACAACGGAGACTACTGACATGAAAACGAGAACGAAATTCCATAAACATGTGTATATATTTTAACTTTTAATTCGTTGGATTAAGTATTAGAAGTAAGTCTGTAACACACATACGCACTCACCACACGCCTGCATGTCGCACGCACGGGAGGCCGTCCGTAAATGACTTTAGCTCTTTATAGGACGTTAAACAAAATAAACCAAACCAAACCAAACCAAACCAAATCGTTAACAGCCTTCGTTGTCCTAAGATACACGTGTATTACATTTGTCTATAGGCAATCAGCACGTGAGCTCTGCGTTGCTATATATAGATTCCTAGCTGTGACGTCACAAGTGTGAAATTTATATCGATACTGGGTGTTGACAATGACTGAAGTTGTTTTGTATACAATCAGAAAATACAGTGAATATGTGTAACAGTTGTATACATATTATTTATATAAATGTATTTTGACAGCACGAAACTAGTATGTTGACCGACGTAGACTTGTAGAGACATGTGCTTAGATTACAACCTCGAACATCCCAATAAATTATCGGATGTTGCTATATTTCTCAAACGACACAATATGCTCGCATTTCTTCAGTGTAACTAGATATACAACATGCTCGCATTTCTTCTCGGTGTAACTAGATAGTTTAACTAGATATACAATATGCTCGCATTTCTTCAGTCTAACTAGATATACAATATGCTCGCATTTCTTCAGTGTAACTAGATATACAATATGCTCGTATTTCTTCACAGTCTAACTAGATATACAATATGCTCGTATTTCTTCACAATGTAACTAGATATACAATATGCTCGCATTTCTTCACAGTCTAACTAGATATACAATATGCTCGCATTTCTTCAGTGTTACTAGATATACAATATGCTCGTATTTCTTCACAGTCTAACTAGATATACAATATGCTCGCATTTCTTCACAGTCTAACTAGATATACAATATGCTCGCATTTCTTCACAGTCTAACTAGATATACAATATGCTCGTATTTCTTCAGTCTAACTAGATATACAATATGCGCGGCATTTCTTCACAGTGTTACTAGATATACAATAGCTCGCATTTCTTAACAAGTTAACTAGATATACAATATGCTCGCATTTCTTCACAGTGTGACTAGATATACAATATGCTCGCATTTCTTCACAGTCTAACTAGATATACAATATGCTCGTATTTCTTCACAGTCTAACTAGATATACAATATGCTCGCATTTCTTCACAGTCTAACTAGATATACAATATGCTCGTATTTCTTCACAGTCTAAACTAGATATACAATATGCTCGTATTTCTTTCTTAACTAGATAACATTGCTCGCATTTCTTCACAATGTAACTAGATATACAATATGCTCGCATTTCTTCACAGTGTTACTAGATATACAATATGCTCGCATTTCTTCACAGTGTTACTAGATATACAATATACTCGTATTTCTTCAGTGTTACTAGATATACAATATGCTCGTATTTCTTCAGTCTAACTAGATATACAATATGCTCGCATTTCATCTTAATAACAAAGCTCGTTTCTCCAGTGTTACTAGATATACAATATGCTCGATTCTCAGGGCTAATAGAAAATTGCTCGCATTTCTTCAGTCAATTACAATGTATTTCTTCACAATGTAACTAGATATACAATATGCTCGCATTTCTTCAGTGTTACTAGATATACAATATGCTCGCATTTCTTCAGTCTAACTAGATATACAATATGCTCGCATTTCTTCACAGTGTTACTAGATATACAATATGCTCGCATTTCTTCACAATGTAACTAGATATACAATATGCTCGCATTTCTTCACAGTGTTACTAGATATACAATATGCTCGCATTTCTTCAGTGTTACTAGATATACAATATGCTCGTATTTCTTCACAGTGTTACTAGATATACAATATGCTCGTATTTCTTTACATTGTTACTAGATATACAATATGCTCGCATTTCTGCACAGTCTAACTAGATATACAATATGCTCGTATTTCTGCACAGTCTAACTAGATATACAATATGCTCGTATTTCTTCACAGTGTTACTAGATATACACTATGCTCGCATTTCTTCACGGTCTAATTAGATATACAATATGCTCGCATTTCTTCACTGTCTAACTAGATAAAACTGTTATAAGCAATAAGCAGTCACAAAAATATTCGGGATGTAAAGATCGAGTAAAGCTGCTGATGTTGAAGAGACTAACGTCCTTGATATTCAAGCTCTACAGGATATATCCAAAAGACATGGTCAATGCTTATATAATATTCAACTTGCGATACATCTATAGGTTAAATTGATAGACGGAATTTGCGAGATCTCTGTTTCCTGTTCTGCCAATATAATCCGCCTCTTACGAATAAATGGTCCAAAAGAGCGGAAAATGTTCTTTCCCATTGGTAAACCAAAACATCTTTTGGAAGATATTGACACTTGTCTTACATACACTCCAGTATAGTTCACAACCATGCGTTGATAACGCCGTTCGCATTTCTCGAAAAAGAATGTTCTCATCACAAGAGAAAGGATGTAGCCTTTAAGCTTGAAATGGGATATGGTAGTGTACAGTGTTGGGAAGAAAAATGTTGATAGACGCTGCCATTTTCAGAGACGAGTTTAAAAGCTATTTGAAATTATTTAAAATCCCCTTTCCGTTACTTTCATTTCTTGTGTTAATAAATTCCAACCTGACCTCGGCCCTGCATTTTTTAGCACCGCGGATGGTAGAAAGGAGATTGAATAAAGGCTCAGTTGAGCAACTTTTACAATTACTAATAAAACCGTATTAATAAGGATTCTTATAGCGCTCTAGGAATCCATTATAAACAGACCCGCTCTCATTAACCAGCATTCTGAAATGTTGTAATACTGAAAAATGATATCGGTATTCGTCTTACACGCTGTTATAGGAACATGTAGGGAGAAGTTCCCTATTTATGATATAATTCCAGCTCCTTTAAAAACAGTATGTAATTGAGTGGTAACAGACCAAGTAATAAGTCGCCTTTTAGTAGGCACAACCACAAACCTGTCATTTAGATCGCAATCTAATTAAAATCTAGATGGTCATTCGCACTACGTTAAATATCCATCTAACAACATCCCATAAGGGTTCATGTTCTGATGACCTTTGATATGTGTGCATTTCACTTTCAGGGCGAATTGCAAATTTTTTGATGTCATCGAAGCAAGAAATTTCGTCACAGCATGAATATGAAACGAACCATTTCGGGACAGCATGTATATATACATGAAACTTAATTTTTGGGACGAAATGACTTGAAAAAAATTGACAGATTGAAAGGTCATCAGAACGTGGCCCCGTATTGGATGTTGTTAGATGTTCATGTAACGTAGTGAAAATGACCATCTAGATTTTAATTAAATTCTTTAGATCTTTAAGTGTGGATATCAGGATCAAGAAATGCTTATGTGGTTTGTTGTCAGTATGGTATCTAAGATGCTTATTCTTTAGGATTTATAGATCTAATGACATTAATCAACCTATCATCTAATCCAACTTGTTTTCATTCTACCCATCTTGAATCTTAAAATGCATATTACATTTAATGAAAGGAGTTGCTTGAGCCCTTAATGACCTTAGCTGTTCATAGGAGTTAAACAAATAAAACAAAACCAAATCCGTCACGAACAATATCGCAGTTGCACATAACACATACAGACAAAAAAACCCAGGCAACACATACACACAGACCTCACATACACACACAGACATCACATCCACACAGAGATCTCGCATACACACACATACCACACAGACCTAGCATACACAAACAGACCTCACATACACACACACAACACACATACCTCACATATACACACACACATACCTCACATATACACACACAGACCTCACATACACACACAGACCATACAGACCTCACATACCACACAGACCTCACATACACACACACATACCTCACATATACACACACAGACCATACAGACCTCACATACACACACAGACCTCACATATACACACAGACCTCACATATACACACACAGACCTCACATACACACACAGACCTCACATACACACACAGACCTTACATACACACACAGACCTCACATACACACACATACCTCACATATACACACACATACCTCACATATACACACAGAGACCTTACATACACACACAGACATCACATACACACACAGACATCACATACACACACAGACATCACATACACACACAGATCATACAGTCCTCACATACACACACAGACATCACATACACACACATAATACACATACAGACCACACATATACACACACAGACCTCACATACACACACAGAATACACATACAGACCACACATACACACACAGGCAACACACACACAGACCTCACATACACGACCGCTTTGCTAGTGTAGATAGTGTTTCTATAACTTATATTAAACAGTATTGAATATTCTATACCGATACTAATGCCTTTTCCTCACTTTTGATATGTCTTTATTATCTAGTTCCAAAAGTTGTATGAATTTGGCCATACTAGGTTGTTATGGTAATAGGTTTTAATAAAACGTTTCTAATATCTATATAATGGGTAAATTAAATGATAAATGATATTCGTCTTCAACATCACCGTGTCACAACTCACAATATGGACAAATTCGATTATTTCTTCCAATGTTCCCATATCTCGATTATTTCTTTCAATGTTCCTATACCTCCCCATTTCTTTATTCAGTTTATGCGATGATAATCTATTTTTGTGATTTCTTAAGTAATTTTTGGTCCAATAGGTTTTGTTAAAAACTGTTTCAGACAAAAATTATACATTTATAAAAAGAACACTTGATGTTATGACGGATAATGACCCTTTGATTTTACAAACAGACGTATACCACGCAATCCTATAGAGCATGAGATAAGGGAGGTAACTCCTACATATATTTTACTTTTCGTTCTATTGTGTATATAGATTTAATTTCCTCGCTCAATATTAAAAAAAAAAATTGTAATACATGATTAAACAATATATCAGTATAGCATAGCCTGTGTATTGCACAGAGCTTTTCTATTTCACATCATTATTACGTATACCAATAATGACAAACTGCAAATTCTGTACTGAAAATGTAAATGTTTTGTGCAATGTGCAATGTATCAAATTACATTACCTTGAAAATATGTTCAGAGGCACTCTTTTAAAATAGTGATCAATTCAAATATAAAGATACATGCATAATTGATTATCATAACAATAAAGCTTAATTATGTTGACTTAAATGAGACAAATAAAATAAGAGCTAAATGAAGAAAAAAATCCTGTCGTGTAAAAAAAAATGAAGAAAAAAAAGAAACGTCCGCCCTCCTTTAGTCAACAAAGACAATGGCTTAACAATGACTTATAAAAGATGAACACAATCCAAAGTGACCAGACAGAACTAACCAATGAAAACTACTATTTTACATAATGACCAATACAAATCACGCCATAGAAAAGTTACGTAACTACACACCCACGAGCAACACCATAGAATACACCTTTACACTTACATCACAACATGGGATACAAAACTCAGACACGATTTTTACACGAGTATAATACAAACACTGTGCAGTCAAAGGGGCCACGCTGGCCGAGTAGTTAAAGTGCCCGGATACCTTATCACTAACCTTCACCCTCTTGGTCGCGAGTTCAAAACCAACGTTAGGGTACTGACCGTAGGTTGGTAGCTTTTCTCCGGGTATTCCAGCTTTCCCTCCACCTCCAAAACCTTGTGAAACAAGTATTACCAACAAATTATATTAAACATGCTTGTCGGCCTGGGTGGAAGTTCGTGAGTGTCTTACTGTGGGAGGGGACCTGAGTATGAATCGAACCCCGGCCGTCTAGGTAAAATTAAAAAGGACTTGTTATCATTTAAATTATCAGTTTATTTATTTTAAAAAAAACGAAAAAGAAATTATGTCTGTCGTAGAAATGAACATGAGTCGAAAATTTCTCGACCAATCAGATAACAGTCACTAGTTATGAGTTTATCGGGATAACGCAATTGACGGCTTTCTAAAGAACGTAAAGAGGCATGTCACGTGCCTTATTGCATTTTAATTACACATAATTAAATATTAAGAAACGTTAAAAAACATTGAAAGTGGATCTTTATATAATTATATCCAGACTAATTCCTAAACAAGAGTCCCAAAGTGCCTGCAACGCTCACCCTAATATCGCAATGATCTTCAAGGCATCCTTCGAAGATATCCCATATTTTGGGATCGGACTCTAAATTTATTCTAATTTTAAACTACTTAAACACCACCAAACCCGTTATCAAGAAAAACCATCAAACATACTTTACTCGAATATATGTTTCTTTAATCAACGGTATGTTGTTTTACCTATCTTTATGACTAATCAATATTGATTTCTATATATATAATCAATTTGACTGTGACATATGGACACTTTCACGAGTTATTCCGCCTTTCAGCGGACCTAAACTGTTCATATAAACAGATTGACAAAGAAATGTTTAAATGTATGAAAACCATACAAAATGTGTTTCGTAAAAGAGTTATATATATTTGAATATGTTAGTCGTATTGATTCATTTTTGTGTTTTATTGGAGAGATTTCTTCTTCTCTAAACAGATCCATGTACGTGTCGTCGTAGTTGAGTTGTAGGTGATATTGAAAACACGACTTACCTCCCCTTTGCCAGCATTTCGACTAAGACCACAATGACAATTAGCTTCGCTATGTTTCATTGTAACATTAAAATTCATAATAAATTCCCCAAATCTCATAAACAACTTTCCATCTCACCTTTCTAAGACCCACATCTGGGAAGCAAAATATAAAAGTGTCAACACAAAATGTTCGCCATTTTCTGGAGCTAAATGTAGCTGTCAACATGCGTCACCACTTTGGATTATATACATCCGGGTTAGGGGTAAGGGTCAAATCAGGACTCTTTACACAGGATCCTGGAGCACAACATACATGATCAATATTATTATTTTACATCTAAAAACCTAGCTTGAAATCTCTACAATAAATCAACATTCAATTCATCAACGAAAATCAAGTTCAAAGAGGAATTTGATATATTTTGCTGAAATACATGCATTTTGAGGGACTTCATTTCTGTGGGACCTGAACCCGGAAGTACTTAATTATGGTCTCAGTCCAATTTTACACCTTTGCTTATACGACTACAAATATCAGTCACAATTTGTGATGATAATAAAGCACAGATGCATATGACTGCTCTCATATATTCCTGTGAAATTTAAATATTAGAAGAGAATATAAACAATTGGAATTGGCATTTAGTTTCATTGTTTATAAGGTTGGCAACGCTTAAACAGATAAACTTTGATATATACATTTCAAGCATTCAGTTAAAAACATGCAATTATACTGCAGTGATATTTTATTATAAAAAGTTCGTGTACTTACCAAAACAAAGATTATATAAAGATATAAAAGGCTTTGAACGTCCAATAAGAAAGTCGAGTAAATTGTGTGTGTGTGTTTTTGTTTTAAATTAAAGTTTCACGTGGCAGCAAGGTATCCTTCAAATAAACGCGGTCTTTATTAAGAGTGGATTGAGCGTTTTTGTTTTTGTTTTTGTTGTTGTTGTTGCTGCTGTTGTTGTTGTCGTTGTCCTAGTTGTGAGCTTTTGGTTAATACAAAATTTGTTAAGTAATTCGTAGTAAAAGTAGTAATAAAATTTAACAAAACGTCTTCTCGGATTTAAAATGTACCCACCTTATATACACTCACTTATCTTGTACGGTCGAGAAACGCTATATTTGGAAGTATACAGGTAATTATGTGACAAACTGATTCCCCAACCAGTATTTTCCCGATCCACCGTGTTGAACAAATACAGTGTAACGTTGTTTCCGAATAACACAGATTTTTATAGATCTTCCTCCGAATGGCATCATAAACATGACAAAATCCAGTAGAATAGCATTTCCTTGTGAAGCTTTCTATTAAACTGTCCAATTTTTTTGGAACTATCAAAATACAATTGAAAAATATGTTATCAACTGTATAATGTGGCATATTAGCCCGAGTTTCCTCTGGCCCTGACACCACACCAATGTCAGGGCCAGAGGAAGTTCGGACTAGCGGGTTGTAACACCTGGCATGTACAAGACATGCATATGGGCTCGCTAACTCTTAAGTTTTACCATTTGTTATATGCCGTCATACAACCCTAAATAATACCTAGTTAGTTTTTCCCACTGCATTACATAAACATCTAACGACATCTCATACGGAGTCACGTTAGGTTAACCAATCAATTTACTACTTACAGAATCATGGAAGTGAATTTCATATGTCCGAAATAGCATAACTAGAGTGCATGGCTTGTATAATTTGTCAATCTGTTTCAAGTTATTTCATTGTCCAACGAAGCATACAACTATACATGCTGTGCCGAAATGGTTAGATTCAGATGCATGATGTGACGAATGGTTGAGATCGACGACATCGAAAAATTGACAATTCGACCTGAAACTGAAATATTGATGTAACAAAGGTCATCCTGACGTAACAAAGGTCATCCTGACGTAACAAAGGTCATCATAACGTGACTTCTTACGCGATGTCATTAGATGTCCATGTAACGTAGCGAGAATGAACATCTTTATTTTATTTAGATTTACCGTCATATCGGAAAACGACAGATACAAACCTGGCAATTATTTTGCAATGATTTAAAATGACACTTATATATTTATGTAAATTGTTAATTAAATTTTA
Source organism: Pecten maximus (assembly GCF_902652985.1). Taxonomy (NCBI): domain Eukaryota; kingdom Metazoa; phylum Mollusca; class Bivalvia; order Pectinida; family Pectinidae; genus Pecten; species Pecten maximus. The sequence continues at coordinate 4,761,420 of NC_047026.1, forward strand.
AAATTGACAGTGAAAAGTAAGCTTTGTACATAGACTTACCTTTAATAAAAGGATGTCAGTTTAATGACCGATATCTCAATTGAAATGCAATGTACGTTTAGGGCTATTAATATATGTCACGTGGTTGTCTGTTTACTTCCAAATATGGTATTTTCCCTGACCTCAAATGCCATGATGACGTCTTAATGCAGGACATCAATCAATCGAAGATTAAAAAAAATATTTATTACTTTTTATAACATCGGATTACTTAACAGATAAAACATTAACGTAACGCTCATAACTTAAACAATCTACGAAAATACAAAAGTATACACATATAATTTTACACGAAACAGAACTTGAGTGCAAGAAGCAAAAACGCAGGAATCCATCTTGAACTCAAGATCTAATCATTAGATATCCCTTTACACTTCTCAAGCATCACGGATTATGCTTCCTCGAGGAAAATTATCGATTGGCTGTAGTTACTGATAACACGAACGACTGCAATGTTTTTTTGACAAATTATTTTTCTAAGTGATATTTTCAAACTCTACCTTAGTAAAACCTCTTTCCCCGGCAGCGGCTCTTAATAAGCTCATTACAGATTTTATGTCAGTAAACTAATGATCAGTTGCATAAGGGCTGGACTCTAGCACATCAGTCCCATTTAAATGAATGGGTTAATAAATGGTTTAACCCATGTACTTTATTTCTTTACAGTACTGACAAAACATATTGAGAATGGAATCCTATTTTTAATTCCCACCAGTTTCCGAAAGTAATGGGGGATTTATCAGAAGGTAATCAAGCGGTACCCTATGTGGTATTTTATAGAACGCTGTGAGTATGAAAACATGTTCTCTCTCAGAAATTAGTTTAGTAATACCAGCTTTCTATATTTTTTTATCAATATATCCGGACATTTCGGATTTAATGACGTGTTTCAGTATCTGAACGAGTTAAAAGATTCAGGTGTTCAGAGTGGATTTTTAATCATACCGCAGAGTAAGATAATGTGATTTATTTGGTAAAAAATGCATCCTTTGTCAGGAAAGAATTTTAAAGTATATTATATAATTTGCATTGTAACAAGATTGCAGTGCTTGCTGTGGAAGTGTTAATGTACTGTACTGTATTTTTAGCTATACACGATGAAGATTTTGGGCTAGGATTGGAATTATTCCAGACTTTGTTTTCATCATCAAGTTAGATGTGCTTTACTGGAAGGTTACCATCATTTTGTCTACTACCCTGTGCGTGTCACAATTTATAAGTTCTGTGTCACTTAAAAACACCATATATAAGAACCGCTTTGTCAGTAACATTAAAATACTATAAAAAAGAGACGTCTAACGCATCGTGTTTTAGAATGATTTTTATTTTGTCAGGTCAGGCCAAGGTTTACCCAATATTATGAAATACAAATTGGTTCTTTCCTATAATTTGAATTATCATAGCGGCATTGACAAATGTTCCGTTCGTGTTTTCTCTCATTCAGTTTATTTTTTATTTTTTGATAATCATGTACCAGTTGTAGAACTTTTCTGAAGGAAACAATGACTTATTTGGAAATAAGCTAATACGTTGGTTGTCATTTTGTGCATCTTTGTGGATTTAAGTGCGAAAAAGAAAAACAGAAAATGGACACTTTTTACATCTATGTTATGAAGGCATCTGGCTTCCTTTTGAGGGCAATTTGAACAAGGTAGAATTAGTGGTGGTCGACAATGGTGCTAATTAGTTCACATTACAATAACTGTCTTTTGCAAAAACTTCTAAAAGCGATATGACTGAGCGGCCAATGTCTAACATGTACATTAATCATAAAAATGACAGATATTTTATTTGATTTCCAATTGGCCCTTTGATCTCTGGGTTCACTCAGGGGTAAAATAATTGTCATCTGTTGTCCCTAAGTATATAATCTCGTGATGAGACCACGGGACTCCCAGACTTGGGGAGGGGGTAGAGAATGAAGACGTTAAGAAGTTAAGAAGCTGTCAATCATTTATAAGATGCATGTGAAGTAAATTGTAGAATTCAGGTCCTTATAATATTTTTTCATATAATATGAATTGCCAACGTAAATACAAACAAGGCATGCTTTGCACAACTGGTGTTCAATCATTTTTGTTAGTGCCTTTCATTTTTAGGTATTTTTCGTGTAAATATTGGTCATTTACAATTATTTTCAAACACTTTTTGCCTGTCATCTAGAGAACCTTCAATACAGAAATACAGACTCGGGGCCTTTAGCACTTGTTCTTATTGAAATTTATTCGGGAATACTTCATGTACCAGTGATATGTCTGTATCTATACCTCTTGACTAAGAAGAAGAATATGTTTAAATGTAACAACTTGACCCCTGTGAATTTTAGACTTGATTACGAACGCCGCGCTATAGCATAGATTGTGTGTGTCTTCTGATAGATTTTGTATGAGTACGCTTTGTTGGAATATGCAAGTCAAGGTCAGTGTCAATGTTCGAGGTCAGGTGTGATATTTCATTCTTGAAATATTTTAATAAATTTTGTTGTTGTGATTTGACAATAGATACTTCATTACTTGTCATTAATAATTATGTTGGATTTGTTTTTAATCTGAAGCCTTTAAATATGCATTTTTTTATTAACAAAATAAGCAGTACATTTCAATTTATCCGGATGAACATTTCCTCTACATTTTTGTATATGCAAAATAAGCTTTTCACATTCATGGCCGCCATTGAAGGTAAGAGCAGTAACTACTGGTTTATTCATATAAATACAACAGTCATTTTCTGTCTCTGAGCGGATCATAGCAATTTCACAGACGGTTCAATATCCGCGTCACATTCATAATTCTACATTTTCAAACTCTTGTCCGTAGCTGGAAACCGTTGATAATCGTCCTCTACCTTTTTACCCACATTCAGCTTGACCCGAACATCACTTTAAACTCCAAATTAAAGAATCATATGCCCTCACTATATAACAATATAATGTGAGTAGGGCATTAGGGAGTTTCCGGCTCCAAATAAAGTCTGGTAGCATTTTCAGGAACTTGTTTATACAAAAAAAAACATAGGCTACTTTGTAGTACGTAGTAAAAACAATATACATTCGCATTACATTTTAATAACATAGGAAATAATAAGCAATACACTTTCATAGAAACCTGATCCTAGCATAAATTGTATATCCGATTTTTATGGGTCTTTATAGATATAAATTTAACATGTAGGCATCGTAATACCATGTATTACATGTAACAATAAAACAAATATTCCTAGTAGACTTAACAAATGATAATAGTAATATTAACAGAACAAAGGAACTTGTAAACATCTATTTATTCATATATATATTATATTAAAAGCATCAAAGTATTAATATATACATGTACATATGTAATAGAGTTAATATAGACCCGGGGCAGACATGGTGTCTTATATAACTCCAGGTAGACTCGGAGTCTACTCGGAGTGCACTCCAAGTTTACCTGGAGTCCAAACGGAGTGCACTCCAAGTCCAAATGGGGTGCACTTGGGTGCAACCTTTAGTCTACACTAAACTGTACAACAGATGAATACATGCTAGAAGTCAATGCTGAAATGATAACAGACAACGAGCTGAAGATCGTACCATTCAACAAAGGGCGCAATATCCTAAAACAACCTTTATTAATAACAAATAATTTGGCCGGAAAGGACGCGCCTGAGGTCGTATCGTTGGAGGAAACGTGTTTGAGATTATTCAACATCATATCAACCGCGAATGGCATTAAGGACGGCCTCCGCTATGTCCGAGGTGCGTGTGTATTTTTGAAGGCTGAAGTATGTTTGTGGTCGTCTCCTTGTGATATTATAGAACTGATGCCGACTTAATAGCACTACATCACTGAAGCAAACTTCCGAATACATCCAGCAGGTTACCCCACCCGGTCATATTACACTGACAACTGACGGACCAGTCGTCCCACTCATAAAAGGCTTAGCGCTAGGCAGGAGTAGCAACTACCATTTTTATAGACTCTGGTATGTCTCGACCAAGGGACAGAACCGAAAGCCTTATTGACAAGGGCAAACTCTCAACTAAAGGCCAAAATTGAGGTGTGTCACGAATTTAATCGTCACCAACGATCACACAATGTGACAGCAGGTACAATTCCTAAGCCCTACCTACAAGACAGAAAACTGGAGAACCAAAGGAAACCCCACGTGGTCGGACAGGTTACCTTTTCACGTTCGATCGGGTAATCGGAACCCGGCCGCCCGGCATGTGTGCTATATCACTATGTCCTGACCACCCATCAAATACTAATGTTGCGCACGAATTGGAGCAACAAAAATATTTATCATCACCTAATTGGAAAACTGTCTCTGTTATTAAACTAATATTAGCAACACAGTTAGATAGTCATGTTTTTATTGGGAATTAACTGTATTAATTATATTTGGATCTAATCATTGTTTATTTAACTTTTTCCCCTTTTAATGTATATGTTGTTATATTAAAGTCCTAGGTATAGATATAGCTTAGTTGTGTTAAAGCCACATGTTCGCAATTAACATAAAATTCTAGTTGCACACATGTTTCTACATTGTTTATAATAATGGCATTCCAAGATGTTCATTCACGCTCCTCAAACGTTAAAATGACAACTGGCCTAGACGCTTGATCGGGGGAGTCCTTGAGGCATTAGTGTATTTACCGCGAGATGTGTCACGGAGTCGAGAACGAGGCTATAACAACGTGCACTGCACATAGACTACACACATGGCCGTTGTTTACACCGAGTATACGAAAACTTACAATACTTTCATTTATTTATATTAATTGAATAAAAGCGTTATAACTGAACAAAATAAACAAACTTACATGTAAATGCTAAATTTGGAAATGTAGCAATATGCATATAACAAAATATCGATAAAATTTGAGATCCGTGTTGTTGACAATGTTCAAAAGCTAACCCATACAATATAGACTGGAAGTTTTGGGGAAATAAAGCGTGTTGAAAAATAACGGTAAACAAAGATGCAATGAATATATACCAAATCTTTTCCATGCAAGCCTTGAATTGCAAACTAATAACACATTTCCAGCCACTTACCTCGTTTGATTTTAGCAATAATATGATGTTAACACATGAATCGACCATTTGGTAGATCCTACTTTTATTTTAACATCTTAACGACAAAAATACGTAACTGCGGCTGTCGCAATTTTGACAAATCTGACTAGTTTGCAAAATAAAATAGGCGAAAATCTCGGTAACAATTTATTTTGATAACGGCGTAGTAAACATGTCTTTAAAACATACATATATGAAATTTTAATTGGCGATAACTGCCCTTGATTTGTCTTTTATCCATTTTAATGTGCATATTCTGTAAACTACCGCGAATTTGATTTCAATTGGTCAAACCAGCGGTTTATGTTTTAACTTCCTGTTTGCGGATATCAGGATTTTTTTTTTCAATATCTAGTACAAAATGTAGGTCGATCGTAAAGTGCAGTTGTACATGTACAACTACTGTTTAAAACTACAGTTATAGTCATTTGCCTTTCTTATATAATCTGCAATATATACATTGGTTAACTTTCATAATATTCATATTATTTAGACAAAACAAATTGTCTACGTGCGTACGTGCCTTTTTGTTATCGCCTAGATTCAAACAAAACATTGTCCGACCAATTATATCCATAATTCAACCGGTCATTTCGATCAACTTCTTCAAACCGAACCCTCTGTAAACCGAACAATTATCCATGCCCCATGTATGTTCGATTTATAGAGGTTCCACTGTATAAATTATTTTCAGATACCTTTCTATGAGTTTGTTTCACCGCGCTCTCTATAAAAGGTTTAAAACAAATGTATGCTCATCAAAACTAGATCATTGGCGGTAACTTCGGTATTAATATGTTTCTGATCGCCAGAAGATTAGTATACAGACCTTCTGTGATTCCCAGATATTTCAAAAGGTGTTTACATCTTGTAAAAAATTCCTTAAAGCATGTACGGATGTAGATATGTCATCTACATTTATGTTGAAATTTAGAAACTTCTAGAACAAATTTATATGATTATTTTATTCTAACGTAAACTACGAGGATAAAACTGTTTATACTACTTTTGTGATTAAAAGGAAAGTGATATAAATATATACGAACAGTTTTTTTTTCTGATGCATTTTCTTAATATTTTTGCTATTTGGTGGGATGTTTGTATCATTCCATAGGTAGGATTCATCCACATTTATATCAAACTTATGTCGTCGGTTAGGGAAGCATCCTCCTCCGATTGCACATATATCTCAGATGGTATCGTTCATTACCATGCCGTCAAGGGAATCAGGATGATCGTTAAAATGCTTGTTGGTTTTCTGTATAACATAAATCAAGGAATGTTGTCAGCCATGCTTTTAACGTTTGTAAATTTTTTCTGCTCCACGAAAGCATCATTCACCTCGAGATTTTGCACATTTAATGGTTGCTGATGTAAGTTGAGCAAGCAATGGAATCCATTAGAGATCCCTAGTTCATTAAGATCTCGGGTTGTATCATATTTTTCTTCTAGTCAACACTTTCCTAATTTACACTCCTTCCGATCACCCATTTTCACATCTTCGTTTCAATAGTGTTAAAGCGCGGTCATATATACGTTAATCCTTTCTCATTTTACCTGATACCATCTGTTTACTTTTCACCTTGATCTGCAGCCAGGCCTGCTTAGCAATTGTACTTGCTGTTGCCGTTGACTGATTTGTAAGGTGGGACTATTGTCCATTCTATTACTTTTTTGTCTTACTTTTTTAGCTATTATCCTTGATATTGCCTCTGTTTCTGCCTTTTCATTGATCTTCATGTAATATGGCTAAATCCCTTGATCGGAGCATAGCAATGTCAGTGAAATGGTGAAATGGAACACGATACCTGCCCTGCAGGCAAGGACATTTTATTTCCTGCCATCATTGCATGAGATCACTTGGTTGGAACTCGAACTAAAAAAAACCGCTAGAATTGTGAGGGACGATGTGCCTCCTTTTGTATCATATTTGGGGTAGGGTCCTATGCTTAATATTTCAATAAGAGGTACACAGTCTTAGGTCTTAACAGTTTGTTAATTGTTATGGGCAATCTGATGTAGGCCCATTGTACAATCGGGATCTTTCTTCAAAATCGATATATACACGTACCTACCATTACAGTACCAATGATATATGTGTATGTCGTTTTCGTCTTTATCTATGCCTTCCTTTTGTCTTTGTTGTTTTTGCTGGTTCTTCCGTTATTTTCAATTCACATAGGACTTTGACCTTTTCGAATGGACAACATCTAAGTGAGCTCTCCTTCCCATCATGCAGTCGGTACATGCTATTGTATTTATCATTCTAAACACAATAATATCCAATCTTTATAATTTTACAGCATGTCTTCATGCAAACATATGGTATTTTAAGGACTATGAATGGCAAACAATCTCCTTAGCTAACTGTATACCTAGTAATATCGGGAAAAGGCACAACGTGACTCGTATAGACTATCGACGTATGTCAAGAAAATGGATTGTTTTAATGGTTTGGTCCATTAAGTCCAGCCATATACATGCATAAAGTTTCAAACGTTGACCGTACGGAGTTTCATATCGACAGTTGTATGTTTTCATTAAAGTGTCACTGACTTCGATTGGCACTCTTGTACTTTATTATTGCCTGACAGAAAATGTCGTGCTGTGAACGATACATATATCAGCTAAAGTTCATCATTGATTTGTTTTGTAGAAATGGACATTCATTCGATCACATACTTCGTAAGAAGAGGATGTAAGTAGTTAGCTATTTCAACTTCGCCTGTGTTTTTAATGGTATTATAATGACGTTATGTCCCACAAATTATATATTTTAAGCTTCCTGTATCGGGATAGCACAAACCGGTTACACAAAGGCATAACATAGATTTTAAACAAAAGATGAAAAATTACATGATCAATACATTACGCCGATCCATAAAGCTTTTAGGAAACGGAAACTATAAAAATTGCATTCTGTTCTACCAAGCGCTTGAGATATTACATATCGAAACTGTTGTATATCTTAATCAGGTGATATGACTTGGTGGTGCACTATACACACAAGTTAATAGCACATTTGAATGTATACCGAATAAATAAAAAACAAACAAAAATCATGCTGCTTTTCGTTTGTCTTCGATTCGTAAGTAAATGGCCACCAGTGTGAAAAACAGACTAGAAGAGAGAGAAAAACAATAATCGCCCGAAGCCAATATTTATATAAACAGGGGATATTTTTTCCCCATTATTCCATAAATTCTTTAAAAGTATGTTAAAAAGTTTTGAAACAACTCCAAGATCATTTGGTCATCTGAACAACACAACTTTTAGTTATTGGAACTATACTTCGGGAAATGATATCAATCAAAATGCTGTATAAGTACTCTAGACATGGAAACCTACACGCACGGCGGATGCGTCTCACAGCGCAGGAATTGGTGTAGTATGCGGCGGCGACGGCGTATACAGTACATACCGGCAAGTATCAGGATGTTGAATTGGAATTCTTAGTTGACACGGGATCTACGGTAACAATAGTTAAACTGTCTGTTCTCGAAAGGATTACAGAAAACGAGAGACCATGTCTGGTTGTCATAGATAAACTGATTAAGACAGCGAATGACAGCAAATTGGAGGTCGTCTGAACAGGGATATCGCCATTTTCTCTGGGAACACGTGCGGTAGAAATGGCGGATTTGGTAGCTGACCTAAATATTGATGATTTGCTTGGAATGATTACATGACAGAGCATAGTTTTATGGCGGACATTGCTAATAGGTTACTGAGAATGCGTGACATCAAATATCCTTTTGCTGTATGAAGGCTGAAGGTTCCCACGGATATTACCGGTCGACCTTTCTTTAAAGGACACACACAACTAAATACTTTACTATGTGTTATTTCTAGTTACCCCATCCCTTCATTTGATCATTTGAAGTTCAAATGATGAGATTTATAGTAAATTAACATTCTTTTATCGCATAAATGTTGGTATTGTATAGGTTTAATGGCATATCAGAGCACACGGGTACTCGAAAGACAGTAATCCTGACATTTACAATTCACTGGGGAACCCCCATCTGGGGAATTCCGCCTTTTTACACCTCGAATTTTACGTCACTCTATTTTCAGTAGGAGTGTATATTTTTGATTTTCCAAACCTAAAGACCCTGCTCTTAATTATCGTATATAGCAAATACACATTTCATATGTCATTTACTCAGGAAAACAGCTACAAACCCCCAAGATACACATTTTCCTCGGGGACTTCGTTCAGGTGAAACACCAGCTGATTTGCTGATTTAGATGTGTGGGTCGTTAAAATATTTGTCTTTAACCAGTAAGTGGGGTGATTAAAGTGGAAAATATAATTGCCAAGACCCTGTAAACCATGTCAGATATGTGTGTGTCGGGTCTGGCTGATATGATTTTGAACACTGATAGGGTATTTTTGGCTCGAGCTGGAGTTTTTCCTACGACTAAATGTAAGGCTTATCACAGAAGAGCCGCAAATGATATACAGAGGACATACGTTTGGCAGTTTTCACTGGTGGAGCGTACATATCTTGAGCACATTACCACTGGTGAAGAGAGAATCCACCGACCCCGACAAGATAACTGAAGTTACAATTTGGCCTAAACCTACAAATTTGATCAAGAGTTAGTCATTCCCTGGCCTATGAATCTACTGTAGACGGGTTTATTCAACTATTTGCAGCGATTGTGTAACCACTAAATCGGCCTTCAGGGAAGGGAACTACGTTAAACTTAGTTCAACCTGACAAATGTGCTAATCAAAGCTATCATTCTCTCTTTACCATACTGAATGAACACGTTCATCTTGGACACAGATGCCAGCGTTTTGCCTATGAAGCAGCTCTATCGCTGATACTCGGCGAAGAAAAACGACTAATTGGGTATGCCAGCAAAACATTCTTAAAAGGCTACCAATGTATTGTCACCAAGCGATATCTGCTTTCGTTGGTACATTACCTTAAACATTTCTGGTATTATTACTTGTAATGGCGAACTTTCTCTCCGGTGACTAACCAGCATTAAAGACTTAAACCAAAAGGGAAATTCGTCAGATGAATTGAGATGATCAGTCAGTATGAAATGAAAGTGAAAAATCCTCAAGGATCTAATATCTAGGAGCCGCGGTGGCCGAGTGGTTATGGTGTACCGACACTTTGACACTAGCCCTCCACCACTGGGTTGGGAGTTCGAAACCTACGTGGGGCAGTTGCCAGGTACTGACTGTCACCTTCAAAACCTGGCACGTCCTTAAATAACATTGGCTGTTAATAGGACGTTAAACAAAAACAAACCAAACCAAATAATCTGCTGAGCTATTTGATGTGGTTTAAAGCAACACATCTAGACAAGTTAGGTATAGGAAGCGACTTGGGATATACAAGGATCACTATGCGCTATTCAATCTAGACCATACAACAAAGTAAACATCAATGATATTTGTTCTTTTTTTTGTTAGATACTCTCGAGAACATTTTCAAAGTAAACGTAGGTATTGTAGCGAATACAAACATTACAAACTTAAATATTCATCCATGTTAGTCAAGTGGAGCTCGAATAATTGTGATTCATGCAAACTACTTGTAGAATTGCTGTGTGTACCATAACTACACATTGGAAGTACAATTCTATTATAACCAGGAAAGACCAGAGAGGGGCCTCAGTTCAAAGCAAGGCTTCCTGCTTTGGCACGGTATATAAGACCGAGAACATTCCAATTAACTGGTCTGTTCTGAAAACATGTTTTGAACAGCTGGAGACTACAAGTAACAAAGGCTTCGAGTGATACTTGTGGTATTTTTCGACCTGTGCAGGGTTTTCGGAATGGCGCGTGAACGTATGGAAGATTACATTTGCTATGCATGTGTACTTTTACCGTTCAATAGGAGTCTTGGCGGTGTACACAGGCCTCGCTGCGCTGTTAGAACATACTGCTCGTGCGTATAACTGTGTTGGCGTTAGCTAGGGTACACACCACCCCGCGGAAAATAACGCACAATTACATTAAAGCCTACAGTGTATATATCATTAGAGTTCATACGCTAGACTAGACATGCGTTGTATATAAGTTAATCTGATCAGAGTTAAATCATAAAGATAAAATAGGGTATTTTAGATTGAGATAGTTGACGCAGCTCATGCTATAAATGCATATTTGTTATACACACCTTATCCCAAAATAAACTTGGTACGACGTCAAGTAAAAGGTTTGGTTTGGTTTTGGTTTGGTTTTATTTGTTTAACGTCCTATTAACAGCTAACGTCATCAAAGGACGGCCTCCCGTGCGTGCGACATGCATGCGTGTGGTGAGTGCGTATGTGTGTTTTGAGAGGCTGCGGTATGTTGGAGTAAAGTCTCCTTGTGATAGTCCAGACGATTTATACATGTAGTGCTACCACACTGAAGAATACTGCAGAAGACACCCCGCAGGACACCCCACCTGATCACATTATATTGACAACGGGCAAACCAGTCGTCTTACTTCCAAAATGCTCATCTCTAAGCAGCAGTAGCGACTACTATTTTTGAAGACTCTGGTATGTCTCGGCTAAGGGACAGAACCCAAAGCCTTCCTTACAGGGGCAAATAAAAATACCGGTTTGGTCTCTTTAATGCCCCCTAAAAAGAAGATATAGAAGATTGTCGGCAATTCTTTAGGGAGCGTAGGTAATTTATTTGACGAATTTGACAGTGTATATGCCGGTCTAGTCATCGAAAAACCGAATATAAATATAGCATGTAGTTTAATATGGATCGGTGAATTCCATCATTTGTGTAAAAAAAAAAAAAAAAAAAATAGAAAAAACAACAAGAAAATACTTCCAGCATTTCATGAAAATAAAAGAAATATTGAAGATGACATAACACACGATCTCCCGAGGAATTATTTCTAAAGAAAGTTACATTTCAAAATATTTGGCTTGATAAAACAGAACCTAGCTTTTTGCTCTCTGTATATTCCTAATTACGGTAATGGAGCTATGCTATTGGGCGGTTTTTTTTCTATCGTGATATATTAGGACAATGGACCAGTACCTCCTGGCATATACCACGTTATTAATTTGTTAGCGTTCCAAGAAAGCTAAGCCGAACATAAGATTTTAAGATAAAAACCTATATTTTATGACATAAACAAATAGCGATAACAACTTCCCTAGCCAGTAATGGTTTACGGGCACACATTAACGAGTGTGTCGGTATCGACCTATCACGTATTGACATCACTAATTAACATCCTAAACGGAAACAAGGTGAATTCCCCGGATCATCTTGTGCCACGTCTCTGGAGCATCTGAATGGGGTATACCATTGTTGTATCATACATTGAATGAAAAAAACATATCGTCAATTTTACGAGAAAGGCGTTTTCATTTTATCATTATAATTCATTATAAATGAGTAGTCTTGGTCTTTACTCGTCAACCTTTAGATATTGGCATCTTGGAGATGTTGTTGACAAAGTCATTACTTCACAACTGGGACATATGATAATACTTAAGGAAAACAAGGTCATACGGAGGACGAAACATCATGGACGCGTCTAATTACATCCTGTCTTCTTTAGAAATGAGTGAATATCTGTAAGTACAAGTCCGGTTGGAAAGAACAGCCAAACGTCCTGGACACATTCCAATATGGTACTATGTGTATAAGGGGTCGATTGAAAATGGACTTCAATGTCTTACTTCAACACCGAATCCCTCTTTTTCGTTTTGAGAATGTGAATTAACCAATGTAATTGAAAACTAGATGGTCATTCTCACTACGTTACCTGAACATGTAACAACATCCCATAGGGGTCACGTTCTGATGACATTTGAGATGTGTGTATTTCACTTTCAGGCCGAATTGTCATATTGTGGATGTAATCGAAGCAAAACATTTCGTCACAGCATGCATCTCAAGCAAACCATTTCGGCACAGATTTATATAGCTAAATGCTGTGTGGGACGAAATGACTTGAAACAAATTGACATATTATGCAAACTATGTACTCTACTCATGCTAATTCGGACATACAAAATTCACTTCCAAGATTCTGGAAGTAGAAATTTGATTGGCTAATCCAAAAGGTCACCCCGTCGTGACCCCTTATGGGATGTTGTTAGATGTCCATGTAACGTAGTGAGAATGACCATCTAGATTTTAATTAGATTGTGAATTAACCGGAATTTAACCTAGATACGTACATTGTAGGGCGGGTGTCGTCGATGAAATAGAGGACCCTTATTCTCCCGGAACAATCGTTTTATTCCTCTTTCTTTTCTTTGTATTTTGCCGTTGTATGGAGTCTTCAGTTTTGTTCATCTTGGTATTATAGAAAGGTCCTCCCCTCTATGGCCTGCTCAAGATACATGCTGATTTTTTTTCAAAGTTGCATAAAAATCAAATTTATATTTTGTGCGGAGTTCCGGAATCCCATTCAAATCCAAGGTACACTTTAAGTGTAAACAATATTGTTTTCCTATGGTAAAATTGTATCATTTTATCTTTGCCTTTGTACAATATTTATGTACGCCGCAACTTACCAATACGTACAATTTGTATACTGCCAAACAGCGTTAAGTCAGTGAGTCCATGACAAATCGTCGAGATAATAGAGTTTCTACCACAATACGTTGTGTTATTCCACTCTCAACCATCGTATAAATGTGGCGATTGTTGGATATATATATATGCTATATTCCGCTAGTAGAATATGACCTTCCAGTTTTCTTATTGGTCAATAATTCAAACTTTGACCCGAGATGCAATTGTTATTGACGACACCTCATTTGCACAAGCGAAAAAAGACCTGGCCACGTTCCCCTTTGAAACAGGTCAAACGATTCGTGATTTTTGAAAATGGAATTTATTTCACACTCGTAAGCTATTTGTTTTAAAAGTTACTGAAGGCTAAAGCTCCTGTTTTTTTGTAACTTTTAAAAATTAACTTATTCGTCTGACATAAATACCATATCAATCGACCACTCGTTGTGTAACCTCTATATATTTCATATGTGTTGGAAACATTTTAATTGGTGCTGGATATTCAGTTCGATTATGAATATATCTTCGAATTATCAGATTTCGAGATAACGGCATTTGAATGTACCACTGACGATCTTTGTTTTCGTGTACTATTAGTTAATTTCTTCAACATGTGTCTTTCTTTTTCATGTCCCTATATTCATTATCACGCCCCCGGTTATGTGTTGTAAAAGTGCAGTCTATTTTACGAATTTTATTGTTTTAAGTTGTTTACTGTTATTGTCGACATTAGATAACTCCCTGGTAATTATATGTTTGCGTTGATAACGTCTCGTTGGTTTAATACAACAATCTAATTAGCATCTAAAACAGTTATTTAGATTAAACATCAGCTTCGTCAGTGATGCGTAGACTCCCGTATCTATTTTGAATGCCATTCAATCTCGGCAGAACAACACAAAATATACCAATATGTCAGGGAAGGGAGATTACTAGTTTTACGATTCATCAGCAAGCGACAAGCGGAATTCGTAAATGACCTAGTCACGTGTTTACCAGTCGATAGTTTGAATAGGATTTATTTAAAGGTTCAGGAAGAAACAGCGACGGCGCCAAAGTAGAAATAGCAGTTATCACACTGTTTATACTTAAAACTAAGGTCGGTTGGTATGTATTATCTAATGACAAAACATTATGTCACACAAATGCTGATAGGTTGCGAGATCGAAACCAACGTTGGGCAGTTGTCTTGTACTGACCGTAGGTCGGTGGGTTTTCTCCGGGTACTCTGGCTTTCCTCCACCTCCACAACCAGGCTTGTCCTTAAATGACCCTGGCTGTTAATATGACGTTAACCAAACCAACAGGTATGCGTGACGCAGATTAAGATCCCGAAAACTCATTTTCTCGGCGCTTGTTATCAATGTGATTCGCTTGATTTCAAGCGCCTTTGACGGGATGGAACTGGGGATCGGCATGTTTTCAAGTTTTTTTCTGATACATAGTGAAATTGACACACATCTAATACAAACTGTTATCTGTTCACTAGGTCGTGTGTGGGACATGATTATTGCTAAATATATGGAGTAAAATCAGTTTTTTCCTATCACAATGCATTATGCAAACATGACTGTGACAAGAATAACCATTTACCGGGCGATACAACATATTATTGCTTATCTGATACAGACTATAGTGACGTATCTAAGTATGTCGGCGCGAACAGATGTACTGATATCGGAAATAGATGGCCGACATGAAGCCGATCTTCCGTACACCTGCCGGAACTGGGACAGACCACTGGGTGGAAAGGGTTATTTAATTCAGTCCAATCTAATTACTTAACAACAAATTAGTTTCTTTTATCGCCTCAGACGCAAGATGGGTGTGCTATAAATAATAAATATATTTTTCTTCCTGTTATTTACTTCAAAAGGACAATTCAACTTGTATCTCACGTACGAAAATACACCCCCCCCCCCCCCCCCCCCCCCCTTCGTGCCCCTCCTTTGTTCCCACGCTGTTCCTGTTGTTTGATCTATAATGACACGAATTAGAATTATCAACATCACTATGGCTTGTTTTAGTGTATTTGTGTCTCCGTTGTTGCTGTTTATGGTTACGCAAACTCGACAATCAGGTAAATGGTTTCTTCCCGTTCATTTAAAAAATAGCTGTTCATCTTATCGCAAATGTGTGTTTTATAAGATAAGTATAACTTTATCTGACCTTTTTATTGCTTCATGTTATGATATTTTAAGGAAAATTTGAAATATGATTTCCCACTTTTTTAATACCTCAGATTTGTTGTGTTTGAATAATTTGCGTATATTTGTTTTATCTAGTGGGAATACTTTACTTTCGAAGTTAAACATTTAATCTATAGTTCGAAAGTTTACGACCGTTGGACTCACACTATTCAGCTGACAATAGCTGTTGAAGGGACGTTAACAATGCAAAAACAGAACTCATTCCCTAAAGAAATATTTATTAAATGATTCATGTCTTCTTCTCAGCACTTTGATGGATCTCTACTTAGTTTCGTTGATATGAATTTATTGTCATGTTTATCGGAAAGGTTCATTTTTGTGTATGATGAATTGTTTGTTATGGCGAAAGAACTATATTCCACACGAATTAATTTCCCCTGATAGAAGCACGCAAGAATTGGCTGGCTGCACTTATATCGAAATGATTTAAAAGATGACAGTGCAACCGTAATTAGTTATCATCAATTGATTGCTGGGATGAGCGTGATTAACGATTGTTTGCTGCAGAAATCAGGCTGCACCAAGTATAAGAATACTTTATTTTAGCGCCCTCTTTATGGAAATAAGAAATAATTGATGCTTAAAAGGTGTACAAAAAGAAAACAATCATCATTTGCTCACAGTTTTAATTGTGATCAATTGACGTCATCGCATTTCACATTATTGATATTTTAAATGGGGAAAAACGTTGTTTAATACCGATTGTCTTCTTACCGGGATAATTGCTTGTGTCGGTACTGGAATAGAAGTATATTGGTACTTGGATCGGGGCTTGTGTATGTACTGGGATCGAGGCTTGTATATGTACTGGGATCGGGGATTGTGTCAGTACTTGGATCGGGGGTTGTGTCTGTATTGGGATCGAGGATTGTGTCTGTACTGGGATCGAGGATTGTGTCTGTACTGGGATCGAGGGTTGTGTCTGTATTGGGATCGAGGGTTGTGTTTGTACTGGGATCGAGGATTATGTCGGTACTGGGATCGAGGATTGTGTCTGTACTGGGATCGAGGATTGTGTCGGTACTGGGATCGAGGATTGTGTCGGTACTGGGATCGAAGATAATGTATGTACTTGGATCGAGGGTTGTGTCGGTACTGTGATCGAGGAATGTGTCTGTACTGGGATCGAGGATTGCGTCTGTATTGGTATCGAAGGTTGTGTCGGTACTGGGATCGAGGATTGTGTATGTATTGGGATGGAGGAAATGTGTCTGTACTTGGATCGAGGATTATGTCAGTACTGTGATCGAGGATTGTGTCGGTACTGGGATCGAGGATTGTGTTTGTACTGGGATCGAGGATTGTGTCGGTACTGGGATCGAGGGTTGTGTCGGCATTGGGATCGAGGGTTGTGTTTGTACTGGGATCGAGGATTATGTCTGTACTTGGATCGAGGATTGTGTCTGTACTTGGATCGAGGATTGTGTCTGTACTGGGATCGAGGATTGTGTCTGTACTGGGATCGAGGATTATGTCTGTACTTGGATCGAGGATTGTGTCTGTACTTGGATCGAGGATTGTGTCTGTACTGGGATCGAGGATTGTGTCGGTACTGGGATCGAGGATTGTGTCTGTACTGGGATCGAGGGTTGTGTCGGTACTGGGATCGAGGGTTGTGTCGGTACTGGGATCGAAGATAATGTATGTACTTGGATCGAGGGTTGTGTCGGTACTGTGATAGAGGAATGTGTCTGTACTGGGATCGAGGATTGCGTCTGTATTGGTATCGAAGGTTGTGTCGGTACTGGATCGAGGATTGTGTATGTATTGGGATGGAGGAAATGTGTCTGTACTTGGATCGAGGATTATGTCAGTACTGTGATCGAGGATTTTGTCTGTACTGGGATCGAGGATTGTGTCGGTACTGGGATCGAGGATTGTGTTTGTACTGGGATTGTAGGATTGTGTCGGTACTGGGTAATCAGTTTCTTACTGGGATCGAGATTTGTCGGTACTGGATCGGGATTGTGTCGTACTGATTCGGATTGGGTCTGTACTGGATCGAGATTGGTATGGTTTGTACTGGATCGAGGATATGTTTGTACTGGGATCGAGATTATTTGTACTGGGATTCGTAGATATTGTCGGTACTGGGATCGTAGGATTGTTGTACTGGGATCGAGGGTTTCGGTACTGGATCAGTTGTGTGGTACTGGGATTCGAGTAGTCCTACTTGGATACTGGGATTTGTCATGTACTGGATACGAGGATGTGTCGGTACTGGGATCGAGGATTGTAGCTACCGTTGGTACTGGGATTGTAGATCATATTGGTACTGGGATTGTAGATCATATTGGTACTGGGATTATAGATTATATTGGTACTGGGATTGTAGCTCCTGTTGATACTGGGATTATAGATCATTTTGGTACTGGGATTGTATATCATATTGGTACTGGGATTATAGATCATATTGGTACTGGGATTGTAGCTCCTGTTGGTACTGGGATTATAGATCATATTGGTACTGGGATTGTAGCTCCTGTTGGTACTGGGATTATAGATCATATTGGTACTGGGATTGTTGCTCCTGTTGGTACTGGGATTGTAGCTCCTGTTGGTACTGGGATTATAGATCCCGTTTGTACTGGGATTATGGATCCTCTTGGTACTTGGATAGAGGATCATATTGGTACTGGGATTGTAGATCATATTGGTACTGGGATTGTGGATCCTGTTGGTACTAGGATTGTAGATCATGTTTGTAATGGGATTGTAGATCATATTGGTACTGGGATTGGGGATCCTGTTGGTACTGGGATTGTGGATCCTGTTGGTACTGGGATTGTAGATCATGTTTGTAATGGGATTGTAGATCATATTGGTACTGGG
Source organism: Pecten maximus (assembly GCF_902652985.1). NCBI lineage: Eukaryota > Metazoa > Mollusca > Bivalvia > Pectinida > Pectinidae > Pecten > Pecten maximus. The sequence continues at coordinate 4,780,073 of NC_047026.1, forward strand.
ATTGTAGATCATATTGGTACTGGGATTGTATATCCTAATGGTACTTGGATAGTAGATCCTCTTGGTACTGGGATTGTAGATCATATTGGTACTGGGATTGTGGATCCTGTTGGTACTGGGATTGTAGATCATATTGGTACTAGGATTGTAGATCATATTGGTACTGGGATTGTAGATCATATTGGTACTGGGATTGTGGATCCTGTTGGTACTGGGATTGTAGATCATGTTTGTACTGGGATTGTAGATCATATTGGTACTGGGATTGTAGATCCTCTTGGTACTTGGATAGTAGATCATATTGGTACTGGGATTGGTGATCCTGTTGGTACTGGGATTGTAGATCCTCTTGGTACTTGGATAGTAGATCATATTGGTACTGGGATTGTAGATCATATTGGTACTGGGATTGTGGATCCTGTTTGTACTGGGATTGTAGATCATATTGGTGCTGGGATTATAGATCATATTGGTACCGGGATTGTAGATCATATTGGTACTGGGATTATAGATCCAGTTGGTACTGGGATTGTAGATCCTGTTGGTACTTGGATAATACATGGTTGGTGGTTTAATACTGATATCGTCTATAATGTCTGTACCTGGGCCCTTGGTTAAGTTATTATCGATTCTGTGTCAATACAGACAGTATGGAATTGCTGGTCTCCCGTTGTATCTAGTTTTTGACTCCTGCTCCCTAGTGATAGTTTTGTTAAAAGTTCGTGTTAGTCGGAAGTTCGCTTACGCCTATCGATTTAATGTTCCGTATTGACAATATACATAAATGTTGTTTTGGGAACATTATTTTGATTTAAATCGCGATCGAGCATTCTTGGAAAATAAAACTTCGGTTGAATGTTCGGGAGAGTGATTCATTAACAGGATGGGGAAACTAATGCCTTACATTCAAGTTTTCTTCTTTAATAGAAAAAATATCCCCGGGCACAACATAAAGATTCGATCGTTCACGGATATAATGACTAGCAGTTTGTCCTAAAAAAATCCGGGCCATATGTGTGGTTTGTACATCACATTATACTGACTTCGTATAAGCTATACTCACAGTTACTTTACTATGGGGCAGTAGTGGCCGCTGCTCTAGTACTATCAAATTTGGCGCGAGTGTGAACGTGAATCTTTTGTGACGTCACTGTTACTGTTATATTGGTCTTGTTGTCTCGAGAGGGAATAGTTTGTTTTGGTTTATTGATATTGTCAAAAGCAACCGGCATTTGAGGACGGTCGAGAGAGCATGTGCAAGCGATATGCATGCGTGAGGTAAGAGTGTGTGGTGAGAGCGTGTGTTTTAGGAAGCCGCAGTATGTTCTTAAGTCTCATGTGTTATTTTGCCGATTTATAGTGCTACCTAACTGATGCATACTGCCGATGACACACAGCAGGACACCCCACCCAGTCACATTATACTTACAACTGGCAAATCAGTTGTCCCACTCCCAAAATGCTGAGCGCTGACAAAGAGTTATAGCTTCCGTTGTAAAGACTCACGAAGAACCCAAAGCCTTCCTCACAATTACAAACACTCAATTAAAGGGAAAATCGAGCCGTGGTCAAGGGAAAGGGGAAAATGCCACTCCTCGAGATATTTATTAGACTAAAGTGCCCTTAGAAGAAATCATTCATGTTTTTTAAGTTCCTTACTTGGAAAACAGAACCATTTCCTTTTTAACCTAATATTTACTATACATTCATGGGAACGGTACAATTGTTCATTAGCCTAATCCAAATGTTATATTTATGCGTCAATGATGTTCAGTGAACATTTTTATCATGGTTCCACGAATAATGATACCACACAATTAATTCAAGAGTACACAATTTGTGGCTCAACGTTTATTGGTTTGTGCTGACAGCGTTTCAGTTATATTAGAGTAAAGCATATATACTTATGGGGGGAAGTACAGGGCCGTCCGAAAGTACATACACAATGTGTAAGGATAGTAAGTGGTTAGACGTCAAGAATATGCAAACATGTGTTACATATTTTTGAAGATAATCAATTTGTCAATGACAATAGGAAATACTGCAATCGTATTTCACAAGAAATGACAGCGACCGTAAAGGAATGGAGGGTCTTTTTTCAAATATATATTCCAAACCTAATAAGAAGTGTGTGTGTTTTTTTTTTCTCTTTCTTTTTTATTTGTTTGAAGCCATTGCGATCCCTACCACTTAACAGTATATGATATTGTTACATTAGTAATTAAGAGATAAGGACAATGCTATTGTTAAAATATGCCCTGGGGTTTGTCCCCGCCCCTAGGGATTACCTGTAGTTTATTGCTTACATATTTGAAACTGTTGGGAGCGCTACCCTATAGCCATAAATAATATCATTGATGGTCGTAAATACATACCTGGTATTAGATAGGCCCGGAGGTTTTTCCCCACCTCGCGTGACTTAGTTTCCTTGTTATATATTTGAAATTGTTGATATCTTTACTCCATAAGCACATTAAACATTAATATACTTGTAACTATATGCTTTCTGGGACGAAATAACTTGAAACAAATTGACATATTTTGCAAGCTATTTACTCTAGTCATGCTTATCAGGACATACAAAATTTACCTCCGAGATTCTAGAAGTAGTCATTTGATTGGCAGATCCAAAAGGTCATCAGAACGCGACCCCTTATGGGATGTTAGATGTTCATGTGACGTAGTGATAATAACCATCTAGATTTGAATTAGATTGTTCAAGTAAAACCACTGAAATAACATCCATAGAAAAATATATTTACACTGGTATGGATGTGTGGTATATTTTCTATATTAAGCTACATATATTGACGCTCGTGAATTGATTCTCACGTGCAGATTGTCAGATGCTGTCCTCCTCCTTCGCCTGGTCTGACGACCTTGACCTTCCATGTGACCGGTACTCTAGCTCCTGTTGGCAGTTCGATGACGTAGAGTCAGTGTCTGTCTGTGAGAAGAAATGTATAACCTTCGGAAACTCATGCATGTCTTTCTCCTACGCACGGAATTCCGGTCTCTGTACAATTTCCAACATGTCGTCTGGTATACTTCCTGCCGGTTATGCAGAATTTGTGACGTCTAATGATGTCGCCTTATTTCAAAGAACAAGAGGTTTGTCTTGCTTTGCTGTCATTGACTTTATTTTACTCAAACATCGCAATTCCTCCGCTGACTTCTCATTACCAAATAGCAATCCTTTATTGAAAAGTATGTAAATTTCTTTTGAATATTGTTAACATATCGATTTCCGATCACTCTTGTGTCATTAAGGATCACGCGATTGAGACTGAATGATGTACATGTAGGTTGTAGTTTTTTTGTAGTGTTATCAAAATACAATTTTCAATCAAAAGAAATAATAATAAAAAAAAATAAACATTTGTTTTTGTTGTTTATTTGCATATTCGATTAAAAGGCAATGTTACTATCATATCACAATAATTAATTTTTCTTTGATTTCATGGTAAATACTCAAATGTGATTGGTCGAAAAATTCTTTTCATTCTTCTATGAAAGAAATTCCGAGAATGGCGCGAAAAATGTGACGTCACAATACGACAATTGACGTTACTTATTGATTTGAGAAAAATAATCCCATTTAAAACCAGTAAAATTATACATAAAACATGTTTTAAATTAGAAAATCATTTTCAAAAATTAATTATAAGCGTTGATGTCAATTATTTTTTAGTTTCATCGGGGTATGAAACAAATTTTGTTTGCAAACTTCTGCAAAAATCCGCTACAACGACGCACATATACGGTCCAATCAGATGTCAACTTACCGTTTTGTTTGGACTATGATGACAACTACTGATTAACAGGCCAATCATAATTGTATTAACAGTCCCATGGACTACCATGAGAAATACTGATTAACAGTCAAACCAGATATATATTTGCAGTTTCATGAGCTACGGTGACAAAGACTGATTGATAGGCCAATCAGATGTCTACAATCACTTTCATAATACTCCGTGACGAAAATGGATGAACGGTACAATCAGAAACGTTTCCGTACAACTTCGAACCGCGAATGCAGAATTAAAGTGAAACCAGTACAAATATAATCTACCAGTCTTTGATTTTTGTTCAAAAATAAAAATCGTTTTTGTTCATAGTTTCTTGCGGAAACGAAAGAAAATCTACCATTCTATGAACAGCTATGATGTTTGAATAAGCCAATTGAAAAAGTGGATTTTCTTATAAAAAGAACGGTCGACCATCCCTCAAAGCAATGATTAAAATTTGCTTTGACATTTTTAACCTCTCTATTCAAACATTGCACATATAATTGTATTGTAATAACAGTCGTTTTCTTATAAAAAGAAACGGTCGACCATCCCTCAAAGCAATGATTAAAATTTGCTTTGACATTTTTAACCTCTCTATTCAAACATTGCACATATAATTGTATTGTAATAACAGTCGTTTTCATTTCTTCTTTAGGTGAAGTAAGTGACTTGTTTGAAAAGTGGCCATACTCATCATTACCAAAACCTAGTTCTTATAAAGCCATCATGGAGAACGTTTCGTTGGACGCATGCGCAGAAGAGTGCACCAGAAATACCTACTTCCAGTGTAAATCGTTCGGATTTAGTTCAGTGCTGAAGAAATGTTATTTATCCGACACTAGAGCAGGCCAAGAAGGAGGACGACTTGACTACCACGATAACCTAGACCATTACGAGTATAGGCGGAACGGTAGGATGCTTTATTGTAGTCCATTCGTCCCATTATGCTTGGTTATAAATACTTCACAAAAACAAAAACAAAACAAAAAAACAAAAAACAAACAAAAAAACATAAAAAAAAACAACAAAAAAACAAAAAAACAACAACAAAAACAAAAAAAAAACCCCAAAAATGTCATAAGCGTTCGCGTTTGCATTGTTTCATTTTTATTGTTTAAAAGGAAGATCGATTTTGTCGTTTAATGTTGATGCTGTGCAATATCTGTTTCCCCATTTAACTAAGTAAAATGTTAGCTTAAAACATGCTTAAAAGTGAATATTTAAATGCTTAATTTCGCATTTATATGCACATAATGCATTACTCTGATTTGTGACGATAAACGTAATCCATGGATTTGTAAGCTATTTGGATATTCATTGCATCATTCATTTTGTCCTCTGGTTTCGAATATACAGCAAGATACGGCAATACATACTAACCACAAGATAAATATGGTGAAATGGCGGGCCAGAAAGCTCCGCTCTAGATGACGCGCAGTCTAGGTCTAGAGATACAGTCACCAAAGCACAATTTGTTCAGCGCTGTCTCAAACAAGCGTCTTATCTACTCCAATACCTAGTGGATGACACCTCTTAAAAGTCAGAGAGCTCATAAACAAGGGGAACAACTCCAGTCGTAATTGCCATAGTAATATAAATGTCATGTCTACTAATGGTTTTTGGTATCTGTTTAAAGTGTCTACACTCTGTGACGAGCCGGCAGCGATACAAAGTACGAAAAGATGTATCAATATTTCTATGATACACGGCATTATATGAATTCATTCATTAATTCAATGTAATGCATGGTGCAAATATGGAGCGAAGGCTCTCGTGTATAGCGTGCTGCTTGTTCTGTGATGTTGTTGTACTGAACCAAACTGATGTGGTAGCATTCAGTACCATTGAACTCTGAACGTTCAATCACTTATTATCGCTCTCTTGGAACCCCGAAATGTGCAAAAATGTCGTATGTATTTAATATATCTATTTGATGGCAAATTCTAGGCCTGTTATCACATTTGCTTCATAGGTCACGTGACTCTCTATTCATCATCAAGCTTGTCACAGTCGCTGTTGTTATCACTGATAATCCAACAAGGTAACATTTCTGCTTCCCCTGTCAACTGAAGTTTATATATCATACCTGGTTCGATATCGGTTTGGTTTTGTGTGTACCAGGCATTTTGTCGACTGGTGACAGGACAAGTTGCAACGCTACATGCAGACTCTGGCAAAACTAATATGTTTGGCATTTTGATACCATCGGGGAATATTCTATTTCTTAAGGATATGAAGTTATGGCGTATATGACGCTTCTTATATTCCATATGACATATATATTGTTTCCAAATACTATTTTCTACACCATTATATTATAACTAATGTGATAAATACCGGTATAACATCAGTACATCTAACCGCGCTATATCAAAATTATTTATTAAAAACATTAATAAAGTGATATTTGAATTCATGATCGAATTGATTAAATTTTTGGTGTAAAATTGCTTATAAGATGAGAATATTTATCTGGTTAAAGTTTGATATACAATTTAATACAAAATTTAGAAGGTCCGACAGTAAAAACCGCGAAATATTTGCCCCATGAAACTGAGGTTTATAAATTAATTTTGATCACAAATTGGAAGGAAAAAGAAAAATTATATGGTTATTATTTATCAAACAGCAGTTTTTCCCTATTGACATCATATTTCACTGAATTGTTTTTGTCTTTTTATTTCTTGTATTGCGGAAAATAACACATATATATTGATGTATATCGATATTATCAAAATGCAATTGGCTGACGTAAATCTTGCCAAATGCAGATTGAAGGGTGTTACTCAGTTGCGTACCTGATGAACAATCCGTTAAGATTGCTGGACATGCGTAGTGAGCTCTACATACGAAATGGTTTAAGGTCAAAATGTTTTGTATCTCCGAGAAATCTAGTATACAGATAGAACAGCTCAACAAACAAACGCATATATCAAAAGTCATTAACTTATCAAATTGCGTATACGTTGCATGTTATATTAATTTAACAAATTTAATTAATTCAATATTGAATTTTCTAGCGTGTAGGATTATATTTTCACGTAACGCATGAGAATCAAGAATTACATTTTGAATCCCAACTTTTCCATTTTATTTCCCTTTGCGACTGGCTAATGTTGAATAAAACGGAAAATATTCCGCAAACAAAACAGTCACTTGACGTTATCACGATGACATTTCTGTATGATGTCCCAATAGGCTTAACATACACGTTTCATTCGATATTCGTGATATAGTAGTATAATTAATTCTCTATTGTTTGTACGCAGAATGCGGCTTTCTGATTGGTGGACAATTAAAAAAGTCCGAAAATGGCGCGAAAAATGTAACGTCACAAAACGGCCATTGATGTTGCGTGTTTATTTGTGAAAAAGAATCCATTATAAGATCAGTTAAATTGTACATAAAACATGTTTTGATTTTGAAAATGGATTTCAAAAATTGATTATAAGCGTTGATGTCAAATATTTTTTAGTTTCATTGGGTTATGAAAAAAAGTTGTTTGCTTAATTAAAATGACAACGTGCCAGTTACATATATGAGGTGATTATTGAAGTGTCAACGCGTGGTTCACGAGGACAGCTTACCGTTTACCTTGTTACAGGTGGTCAGTTCCCTACTTCTTATACCGGGGTTAACCGTGGGTAGGGGGGTTCCAGCGACGTATGCACCGTTTTACCGGGATGTCTTGCTAGATAAGCTTTTCTGTTTACGAATTTACCTCGTGGTGTAGATTGCGTTGTCTAATTTCTAGTCTCTTCTTTCTAAGTGCGCACGTGAGCCGCTCGCGCACGCTGACCCGTGTCACCGGCGCGCTTGAGTCCGTTTTCACTACATTCCCCCCCCCCCCCCCCCCCCCCCCCCCGTTTTCTTTTTGGGAAAGTCCATAGCCATCTCCGAACGGGCACTAACCCTCACACCGGCATGGCCTAATCAAGATGGGGGCCCTGCTACCGGTCCACACTCAAGCTTAACAGAAGAAGGTCCGGGCGTTCTCCTCTGTGGCTCCAAGGACCTCTCTGACGGTAATGCCTCCCCGTATCTCTGCCACTTTCCTGGCTGTGATATCAATTAAGTGGGGGGCACTGCACGAACTTTCCGCACTTACCGGAAAGTAAGGGGCATCTGTCTCTAAAAGGAGCCGATCTAGGGGAATTGACTTGACAGCCTTTCTCTGGGCATCGTTGAAGTGAAACACCAGGCCCGACACACTAAAGTAGGTGTTTGGATAGACTTCCAACCAACTTTCCACTATTCTCGCTGTACCGGAGAAACAGTGGAGCTGAATCTTCTGGCGTGATGATACTCCCTGCAATTGCAGGATATCCAGGCAGCGCATGAAGGCCTCCACTCCTGCAGCATCCCTCTTCATTCCCCTGATGTGCAGCACCAGTACCATGCCTGGACACAGATAGGACAGGAGATCCTTGAGTAGCTGCTCCTGAGGATACCAAGTATCAGGCCGACAGGTGTGATCGAGACCGACCTCACCGAGTCCAGCCACTCCAGGTACCACCAGCAAGTCCACCAGGCGTTGTTTGTCAACCTTGGAAATGCAGTGCTTAGGATGGACTCCAATCACCGCCTTAAAGCCTTCCTCTACTAATCGAGATATTTCGTCGACTGATGGGTAGGTTTCAGGGTCGCAGTATACCGCGACACCTCCCGAGACTTCTAGCTGGTACTCCCCTGGTGTTGTTGGCACCGCTGCTAGTACATCATGCACTGACGCATCATGGTGAAGCTTCAGGTACCTTCGTATCCTATCCAGATGGAAATGGCTATCGAAAGCGCTCATCACAGGTTTGGACTCTGGTACTGATATGTCCTCCAACGAATCCCCAGCAGGATTCTGATGCTCTAACCCCGGGTCCTCTGCCGATCTACCGGTGGCTACCCGAAGTCCTGATGACATCTCCATGGCCTCTATCGGATCCTTCACGTCGACACCAGCCGTATCCTGGACCTCAGCTTCCGGCTCCACAAGAACCTGTTCAGAGGTAAAGGTGAACCTTTCCCTCAGCTCTTTCATCGTCCCCCTAGCTATCTGATTGGCAATAGCTTTCAGGCACCTCCAATGCAGGAGTGCAGCGGGAGAGTTTATTGGGGACAAGCTGAAATCCTGTGGAACTTCCCAGCCTTGCTCCTCACACAGTCCTACCATCAACTCCCTCTGTCTATCGGTGATATTCCAACCTGGCTCAATGAACCTGTATCGGTTGATCCAATCACAGAGGTCTTGCAGCCCTGCTGTTGGCCCCACAGTGCATACAGCAAACATGGCCAGACACGAATACCGGGTCCGGTGTAGGTCCACTGTCAACGGATGACGCTCTTCCTACGGGAATAAGACGAATTCCATATTTCCCTAGTTCGTACTGGTACTTGTCCAACCCCCGAACTTTGCTGATGATCTGTCCGTACCCGGACTGAATGAACCTTTGGTCCGGCTCCCCTCGTACTCTGTATACGTGGGGTCGGAGACCTTGCCTCTCTTGTGGAATAGGTTCCTTTGTTCCGTTGAGAACTCCTCGGGGAGGGTCTCCGTTTTTGTGAGAAACGTGCCATACTCCTCCCCCTGCTCGAATCCGAGCCCCTTAGCCGAGAGCTAAACTGTCGCTGATAACGGGGGCTACCCCTCTGCGACTTGCCCTGATCCGGCATGTCCCTCTCTGCAGGCATTAATACAATGACACGTTGCGTGTCTGTGTTTCCCGAGAACCGGGAATCCTTGCCTTCCGAGCTTCCTCCCCGTAACTGGGAATCCTGACCCTCACCGGTTGACTGATTGTCAACACAAAGGTCCTCCCTTGAAGATTCGCCGGCCAACTCCTCCTGGTAGTCCCCTCCCGAATGATTGGACACGTCCGACGAATACTTTTCCGGAGACGATCTCTTCTCTTCTCTAGGGCAGTCCATTAAGGCATCTCTGTAGGAGCGCTGATCCAACCTAGTCGGGCCATCTTGAGCGCTAACCTCTTCAACATATTTTGGGAGTGTCGGGTCCTGTTGAAGCCGATAGTCCCTCACAGGCTCGAACACCGCCTGCTCCGCGATGGATTCTCGGCGATTGTCACGACGATGACGGCGACCCTGTAATTTGAAGATGTTACCTTCAATCCAGTCGTCTGTAAACAATCCAGCGCTGCGAGCCTCCTCTGCCATGCGCCTTAGCCAACCCCGCCTGCCTTTCTTGATGGCGATCTTGACCTGCCCCATTACCGCTTCCTTCATCCTACGATCGGAGATGTTGGTCCTATACAGGTGGCTCATGACATCTCGAGGGTCCAGGGTGTCACCTTTTCGGGTGGCATCCTCTACTGTCTTGAGGTGTTTAGACATCACCTCAGTCCATCTGCCTCCGTACGCCATGCCTTCACCTGTGAAGAACAGAAAGAGAGAAACTATGCTTGAGTGACCACATTGTTCTTACAAGAAGAACACTTGAACCGGTCAATATCCAGGGCATCGGAAGGGGCAATATTGATGCATGACCCATGGTACCATTCCCCGCAGTAGTCGCACTGTATCATAAATTGACCATTCCATGGCTTTCTACAAATACAATAAGCCTCATCATCTGCCTCCGTATCAACTTCACCCTCTGCCTCGTTACCCACCAGAAGATTGGATGTGAAATTGTTAATCCATGCAGGCATTTGGCGGTCCCTGCAAGGCTTGAGCTTATCGTGGTTTAAGACCAAGACCTTATTGTTAAGCTGAACCCGAAACAAGTATGGTGTGATCTTTTCCACAATTATACCGGGCCCTTTCCAGGGAGGGCACAACTTCTTGCATCTGCCTTTAGTTGCCCCACTATCCAGGATGTAGACAATATCTCCTTTCTGATAAGACCGCTTCAATACCCTGAGGTCATAGTTCCTCTTCATCCGGCGCTGTGTCTCCTTCAATTTCTGTCTAGCTATATGATGAGCTTCCTGCAAAGCGCCTACTAATCGATGAATATAGGGTGCAACCCCCTGTTGAAGGGGAGTATTACAGGACTCGAACATAAGGTCTGCTGGGAGATTAACCTCCCTGCCCAACATCATCATATTTGGTGTCTGCCCCGTGCTCCGGTTTACTGTCGATCTCATTGCTCCCGCAAGCTGAGGAAGTAAGACGTCCCAGTCTTTTTGTCGGTTACCAACGAAACACCTGACTGCGTCCATCAGAGTCCGATTGTAACGTTCGACTTGTCCGTTGGAGGATGGTCGATATGGAGACGTTCGGGCCTTATGGATGCGCAGAATATCGCATATGGCAGTAAAAAGATCACTTTCGAAATTTCGTCCTTGGTCAGAAAACAACTGGAATGGCATCCCAAACCTTGAGAAGAAAGAGTTTACCGCCGCTTTGGCTGTGACTTCAGCTGTCTGAGAGGACGTAGGAATAATTTCCACCCATTTCGTAAACTGGTCCACCATCATCAAAATGTTCTCGTTCCCATTTTCTGTTCTTGGTAACGGCCCCAGGAAGTCGATATGAACCCTTTCCATCGGAGCTCCCGCATGGTGTCTCACTAGAGGATATCGGCCATGTCGATTTGGCTTCTTACTCCTATTACAGACCTCACAGGTAGTAACAAACCTCTCAACATCCTGACTAAGACCATACCAGGCGAACTTCTCCTTCACTCTTTCTCGTGTCCGTGTGATACCTTGGTGCCCGGCAGATGGCAGATCATGGTGAAGATGCAGAACAGTGCCCCGCAGACCTTTTGGCACTACAAGCTTCTGGATCCCGCAATCCTTTTCTTTCAAAAATAAGATGTCTTCCCTCACTCTCAATCGTTCCTTGTTTATCCAATAAAACTTGGACGCAGGGCTCGAAAGAAATAGCTTTCGTTAGCCGGTGTCGCCTGTTTTAGGATCCAATTCAGCACCAGCGTCAAATCAGGATCCGTGCTTTGTTCCCGTCTGATTTCCTCTCGGGAAAAACCCCAGCACATCTCTCTATCCTCCGCGGATTGCACAAAGGACACCACCTCCCCCTCTTCGGTCAGTGTGTGCACCTGACACAACCGTGAGCACACCTCAATGTATATGGGAGTTTTATCTTCTGTTCCACCAGGGTCCCAGGTCTTTGACGGGGAAATCTTTTCCTGGCCTTGATTTACCGGACCCTTTGCTGCAATGGGGACCACATCATCCACATTTTCTATAAATTCGCCCCATCGATCATGAGCTCGTTGGCAATAAAGGCAACCACCACAAGGCAGATCCTCAAGCCGGGACCCATGGATGTAATGGCTGACCTCTGCAGACATCCTGGACAATGCATCTGCATTTGTGTGCAAACTACCTTTTTTGTGTTCCAGAACCATGTTGTACTGGCTCAACTCCTCTATCCATCGTGCCAACTGACCCTGAGGCTGCTTAAACCGTAACAGCCAAGTAAGACTATTATTATCGGTTCTTACCTTAAAAGGTCTGCCTAAGAGGTAATGTCGAAATTGCCGTGTTAACCGGACAATGGCCAGCAGCTCTTTCCGTGTAGTACAGTGCCGCTTCTGTTCCGGGGTTAAAGCAAAGCTGGCATATGCTATCACTCTTTCCTCCCCATCTACTATTTGCAGAAGTTCCCCTCCTATAGCCTCGTCCGATGCATCGGTATCCAATACGAAATCAACATTCTGGTTGGGTTTGAGTTTTATTCCGTAATACTGGAACCTGCTCAACGCCTCTACCAAATTCTTAAGATGATCTCCGAAATCTTTGCCTAGAATCACTATGTCATCTAGAAAGGCCAGGGCAGTCCTCCAATTGAGGCCACACAGCACTAAGTTCATGACTCTAGAGAAAGTTTTTGGTGAGTTACATAGACCGAATGGCATCTTCACAAATTCAAACAGTCCATATTTGGTAATAAAGGCAGTTTTCTTTCGGTCTTCCTCTGCAATTTTCACTTGCCAATAGCCCCATACTGCATCGAGCTTGGAGAACCACCGATTTCCAGATAGTGTATCCACACAGTCTTCAACTAGAGGCAAAGGGTATACATCTTTCAACGTCAAATTATTTAGAGCTCTGTAGTCGATGCAATACCGAACCGACCCATCACGTTTCCGGACTAAGACTGGAGCTGACGCCCATTCAGAGACAGATGGTTGGATAACCCCTGCCTGCAGCATCTTGTTTAACTCCTCCTCCTCCTCTTTCACAAAGTGGATAGGGGTCCTCCTCATCCGCTGTTTCACCGACGGTGCTCCCTGGGTATCGATTCGATGTTCAATTTCCTTAAAGGCCCCTATGTCGAACATGTGGGAAGCGAACACATCCTGGAACTCGCAGATTACCGATGTCAATTTCTGACATTGCTCCTCAGATAAGTTTTCCCGCGACCGGGTCAACATATCCTTCACATGCTCTGGAATTGCTTTGTCATCATGGCCTTTAGGGTCCTCCACCTCACTAATGTCCAGAGTGGGTTTCTCCGCGTCATATTCCGGGAGAATCTCTACTCCTGTAGCCATTCCGACTACTTTACCCTTCTTGAGCACAGTAAATTTATCCGAGAAGTTAACCACACAGATTGTTGGGCTATCCGAGCTCCGGTGCACTGACCTGGGAATTACCCATCGGGGATTTTACTCTGCCTCCACAACATAATCTGGGAGGACCTTATCCAGCTGGCATTTTATCCGTGCCACTGAACGTGGGGGTATCATACGTCTCTTTGCTACAGAGACCCTACTCACTCTGGGTAAACCCTCGCTGTTACCAACCCTGAGAGAGGTAGTGGTGGAACCAACCTTTAACAGATGATTCTCCATGTCAATATGAGCTCCTTGACGAATTAGAAAGTCAAACCCCAGGAGCATATCATCCTCAATAGGAGCAACGTGAATGACCTCATTATACACAGAAGCCCCAATCTTGAGTTTTACCGGTCCTATCTTAAGTCCTGTCATAGACATATCCCGCGCTGCCGTGAGGACTTTCATTTTGCACAGTGTTGGAGGCTTGGGGTCCATCATTTGATAAATCCTGTCTGAAAGGATGGTTGACTCTGCGGCTGTATCAACAATAGCATCCACCGTCACATTTCCTACCCGCACTGTGGTATGGTACAGGGAATTGGACTTAACCTTGTTTATTCTCATGACATCCAAATCTTCATCTCTGCCATTGTCCTCTTTATCCGATGAGACAGCTGACTCCATGGACTGCACCCCTTGTATGGGTAGATCCTCCTGAGCCCAAGAGACTGTTGTATCTGGCTGTTGAGTTGGGACAGTGCTGGAAGGACTTTGGTGCTTTATTGGGTTAAGGAATCGTCCTTCTTCTCCAACCCCACAATGTTTAAAGATCCCTCCTCTTTAAAGGTAACCTCCTTCTTAGCCTCTGGACAGTCTCGCATGTAATGCCCAGGTTGATTGCACTTGAAGCAATTGCTATGCTTAGGTGATGGGCTACGACTCCGTCCCCGGGATTTGAATTCCGTGAGAAGCATGTCAAACTTGCTTCCAATGTCCTTGTTTTGTGCATCCATCCTGAGGGTGAGCTGGGATAGTTGAGACTGCAAGGATGAAACACCTCCCTCCAAAGAAGCTACCCTCTGCTCCAGCGTAGGAGAATTACTTGATTTCTTCAAGATGGAAGAGATCGGAGGCGTTTTTGTCTGTGAGGGAGTCCTCTTTTCCTTACGTGGTGCACCCGCAAACCGGCGCACCTCCCGTACATCTATTTCCTCATCCGATGACGCTGACGAGTCTTCATAATGCTGCGTCCTATATATTGGTAGTGCTTCCGAGCGGGACTTCTTTTTGGAATCTTGTGGATGATGGATACACCTATACCACTCGATCTCTTCAATAGCATCTTCAAGGGTCTTGTGCTTTTGCATGCAGGCATGCTTTCCGGCTTCCCTCTCCTTACAGCCCAGACAAAACCGCATTATGGCATGCTTCCTAATCCAGGATTCTGGTAAGTCCTTGTAAGCCTTGACAGCTAGACCGAGTACCCGGTCTGCCCAATCATGCAGTGTCTCATCCAGGTCCTGGTTAGCCATTTGAAACTTGGCTTGCAAAGTTTCCTGAAGCTCTGAGGCCTGGAAGCGCTTGTCGAACCCAGGAATCAGTTTGCGATAGGACATTGAGGAATTCATCTCCGTCAACAGGTGGTAGAAATCGCCAGCCTTCCCTGTCAACCCCCAGCATAAGGCATCTCTCCGTTCTTCAATCGTCCAGCCCGCCGCATCAGCATACCGTGTAAATTTTTGCTTAAAAAGGGACCAGTTTGACCGACCATCAAACTCTAGATGTTTGGGCAGGATGGGTGGTCTCCCCTTGCTGCTTCGTAATGGGGCAGTAAATGACAAATCGTCGTCACTTTCCTCATCGCGAAAGTATTTACGGTGTTTACTTGGTCGGGATTGCCTGCCACGCCTTCGCCGGGTGTGGGCATAGTCCTCATCTGAATCCTCACTAAGGCGACCTCGGGACCGTGTACCGTACCTATGTCTGGGCTCAGTTTTCCTCATTGACCGGCGTGGAGTAACACATTCCTCCTCTGACTCCCTGTAATCCGGCTGAGCACTAGCTCCCTGCGCTCGGAATGACTCAGGTAAGAGGGCACCTTGTCGTTCCTCTATCAGCCGAAGCACTTCCTTAATAGCTTCCTGAGTACACGCCGCTTCGTCTGCAGGCCGCTGCTCAACAGTCTTGCACGGATCCCTCCCTACATTACTTGATGGTTGACCTGAATCCTGGTCATTGGACAAATGTGGATTGGGGGCAAAATCAATCGCTTCCATTAACCTGTCCGTGAGACGGATTCTAGGTATATCCCCAATATTATGGCTGGTAATATTACCGTATGTATACCGGTAGTCCATGATATTGGCAGCTACTTTCTTTCCAACATCCGGCAATGAAAGTAATTCACGTTCCTTACACCAATTGATCTTAAAAGCCATATTTGCTGTACCAGGGCAAATAAGGTTAGGTACTGAAGGAAACGTAAATGCAGCTGGGAATCTTAATATTATTGGAGATGCAGACGTGAGGCAAGTAGAAATGAATTAAATCCCCAAATAACCATAACAGCATCAACATAACACATATCCAAGAACCTGGACATGTAATTGGGTCAACATTAAATATCTCCGAAAACCGGAAAACAATATTAAATCTTGGTAAGATATTATCTTGGTACATAAATTGTAAACCGAGACCGGTCAACAATGTAACACACAGTTGACACCTGTGTATTAAAATAATGTATCAAAATGCTAGCCAGTTACCGGCTACAAAATTAATATATGAACACACAAACAATGTAACACACAGTTGACACCTGTGTATTGAAATAATGTATCAAAATTCTAGCCAGCAACCGGCCACAAAATTAATAAATGAACACACAAACAATGTAACACACAGTGTCGTTCGATGAGAGCTGCTCACAAAATCAGGTTGATACATTGTATATTAAACCAACAAATCAAACCTAAGTATCAATTTAGAAACACGTGGGGATGTTTGTTTACATATCTGCCGAAAAACCGGAAGACAATGCTGCAGGGGATATGACGTCACATACGTGGCGCACGCAGCTACCCCTAAAAAAAAATATCGACAAAGTTCGCTGAAGAAACAAACAAAAAATAGTGATAGCCTGATATGGTTATAAAAACTATCCCCAAAGTTCTTAAAAGATATACAAATCCAATACTAAAATCACAACAATTAAACCTAGCGCATGACAGGGTTTCTAATCCTGCACGCTTGCTGACAGAACTTCCGAGATGGAGAGTGGCCCCGTCAGTCGAGTTTTACCTCGTCGCCATTGAAGTGTCAATGCGTGGTTCACGAGGACAGCTTACCGTTTACCTTGTTACGGGTGGTCACTTCCCTACTTCCTATACCGGGGTTAACCGTGGGTAGGGGGGGTTCCAGCGACGTATGCACCGTTTTACCGGGATGTCTTGCTAGATAAGCTTTTCTGTTTACGAATTTACCTCGTGGTGTAGATTGCGTTGTCTAATTTCTAGTCTCTTCTTTCTAAGTGCGCACGTGAGCCGCTCGCGCACGCTGACCCGTGTCACCGGCGCGCTTGAGTCCGTTTTCACTACATTATGTTTAACATTTCTTTAATTGTTTCTGTAAATGTTCTATCTTTCCTTGATGCAAGCTTAACACCACAGCTGTAATCAATCTAAATAAAATCAAGATGGTCATTCACACTACGTTACATAAACATCTAACAACATCCCATAAGGGGTCACGTTCTGATGACCTCTGAGATATGTATAGTTCACTTTCAGGGCGAATTGTCGATTTGTCGATGTCATCGAAGCAACCCATTTCGTCACAGCATGCACCTGAAGCAAACCATTTCGGCACAGCATGTATATACATGTAGCTTTATGGGCTTTCTGGGACGAAATAACTTTGAAACAAATTGACAGATTATGCAAGCTATGAACTCTAGTCATGCTAATTCGGACACATAAAATTCACTTCCAAGATTCTGGAAGTAGTCATTTGATTGGCTAATCCAAAAGGTCACCCCGACGTGACCCCTTATGGGATTTGGTTTATTTCGTTTAACGTCCTATTAACAGCTAAGGTCATTTAAGGACGGCCTCCCGTGCGTGCGACATGCATGCGTGTGGTGATTGGGTATGTGTGTTTTGGGAGGCTGCGGTGTCTCCTTGTGATAGGCCGGAACTTTTGCCGATTTATAGTGCTACCTCACTGATGTTGTCATTAAGGGTCACAGGAGTCAAATAATCTAAACTCTTTAAACAACTTCTTCTTGATAACCATAAGGCCCAAAGACCGAATGTTAGGTCAGTAGCATGCAGGGATGAAGGGCTTCCAAGTTTGCTCAAATGGATTACCTTGACCTGTAACTCTGCATGAAGGGCGTAAGAATTGTACCATTGCAAGATCGTAAGAGGCGACTAAATTTGGGATCTTATCTTTTCTCTTCTTTCTTAGCAACTTTCTTCTTCCTAATGTTTCCCTTGAAAGTGCCTCTATTTTGGCCTTTGGTTGAGCGTTCACCCCTGTGAGGAAGGCTTTGGGTTCTGTCCCCTGGCCGAGACATACCAGAGTCTTCAAAAAAGGTAGTCGCTACTCCTGCTTAGCGCTCAGCATATTTGGAGTGGGACGACTGGTTCGCCCGTTGTCAGTATAATGTGACCGGGTGGGGTGTGCTGCTGGGTGTCTTCGGCAGTATGCTTCAGTGAGGTAGCACTATAAATCGGCAAAAGTTCCGGCCTATCACAAGGAGACTATAATATGATACAAACTATTTTCATGAAGATTTTTTTATCTTGAAAGATAATTTTATACAAAATCAAGTGAGAAAACTTTCTCATATTCCTGACACTATTATGAAAATTATATGCTTTGTATTTGAAATTAATGAAACTTTTGTCAGACTTAGTCAAATGCTAATATATTTTGTTGTATGTTATACTTTGTCCCTATTTCACCAACATAATATTAGCTGAAAGTTTATATTAAAATACTGAAATGATGGGAAGTTCTATAATTGATATTATTGTAATATATATCCTAAACAACCTTAAACTTAACAAGAGGCCCATGGGGGCCTGTATCGCTTACCTGGTTGGATAAGACCAAATGTCAAAATAATGTTAGCAGCTGCACTCCCTATATACACTTACTATCAAAACATTCATATTAAATCTAAAAGTACGCCCGAAGTCGGTTTCTTGTATTATTTATTTAGTTGTGGACCTATTTATTTTCAATTTCAAAAACATTTTATTGACACATAAGGACAAAAGGATTGGACAGCAGGTAAAGCCTATATAAGTTCTCTCCCAAAACAGTAACATACACAATGGTATACAAACATGGACATACTATAACACATTACATATTACAATCTCAATGCTTAACAAAGAGGCAGCTACCTTAGATTAGTATTAATTTTGTTTTATGAAGAGAATACTCTAACCTTTTAAAATAGGTAAAACAATATTTAAAGCAAAAAGACAGAATAGGCATTTATATTCTAATTGAATAAAATTTAACATACAAACTGTATGGAATAAACCTCTGATGATATTGAATTTCCTTATCCCAACAGATACAGGCCACATATTCCAATTTACCTATTTATCTCGTCTTCCCCTGTGGTTTCTATAATCCATTATTTATTATTATTTATCGGAATCATATATGCTGGTTTTTTCGGAGGTGCGCGGCAAAATTTGTTTTTATTTGTTTCTGAACATGGACATTTTCGGAGCGGGATTCCCGACGAATAACTGACTAATTTGGTGTGGCCCAAGTAGGAAATCATGCAAATCGCCACGCTGTAAGTAACTTGTCGTCTTCACCGGATATTTATTATTTCGTTTATTATTACCAATTCCCAAGGCTCTCACTCACAACACACAAATATTCCATACATAGTTGAGGCCGTCCTTGAATTAATTTGTGGTGACAGGACGTTTAAATATACAGAAGCAAACATCATCACTACGACGGTTTTATATGAATTAGATATACATGTACATTATATATAATAATAAAAAATGAATACAAACAAAAACCCAACATTTTTATTGTTATGTACAAATGGATGGTTTATTTTTTATATATATTATAAATCAGTATTTCAAATGTATAAAGTGAATAAAAAGCTGATGAATATTTATTAACTCCAAGATACAGTCTCTATTAAGAGACCTTTTGCCTTTATGATCGTTTTTCAACTTCACTTGAGTGGTCGCTTAATATAGATTCGACTTTAAATATACTTTTTCCTAATAACTCGTACCACGGTTTCTAACGATCTCGATCTCACCCTCCGACTTGTGCTACCAGCTGGTTACCGTAGACACGAAAAAGAATTAGTCATGCGTAGCAGGTACACCTGTATTCGTTGATGTTTACTTGTCGACCATTAGTGTATGTGTGTAAAGGGACCATAGCACATCAGCTTTAATGTAACTCCCTTATTCAAGACACCTTCATACACCTGGAATACAAGTGAATTATTTGGATATCATGGATGCAGGCAAATACGACCAACTTGCTAATAAAGCGGAAGTGCATTACAATAGACGGGCGAGCAGCTATGAGGAGGTAAGGGATGAAATGTACCGTAATCAGGAAAACGTATTGATATAATATCTAAAAATAAACTCTTCTTCTTCTTCGTCTATTAAAGGATAAACTTAAACCAAGTAGACCTCTTGATTTTTTGTCTTATTTCGGCTGACATTCAGCCCTAAGTCTCTTATTTTAAAATAAGTCTGAAATGTACAGCAGATCATATATAAGTTATCTTTAAAACAAAGCTATATGATCATGGACAGGGATGAGGAACATAGTCTTACAGTTCATACTTATATAACAAAACTTATTCCAACAGTGCTAAACATGCGCACCAGATCGGACGATCAATATTGAGGAATGTCAAAAATTACGGAATCACGTATCAGGGACGTAAATATATATAGGTAGATAATAATCACATTTTAATTGGTGTATTAAGTTTGAAATTAAATATGACACTTTGATTTAATGCATAGACCTTTACAGAAATTATATTTATAGTACATATTTCCTTTAATCCTCTTTTTCCTTAACACAAATAATTAATGTCGGTTGGTATCATAAATTGTAATGCGGCAGGTGTATTTTCCCATGGTTTTGAGGATAAAGAAATGTGTGGATTGGTACGCAAACCAATTATAGTCAGTGTCTTATTTACCACAGGTACAAACAAGGTAAACTTACAAGTAAATTAATTTGAAATGCATTATAAACCTTTCAAAGGAATTACTCTCCGTTTGTTGATCATATCATGGAGTCATCAAATTTAATATATCTTAACATGACGAATGCTGTTTCGTTGATTATGTTTGCACTTAAAGTGTATATATGCAAAGGAGTATTTGATATGGCTTCTCTGTGTGACACTACACACTTCACGCCTCGATGGCGAATGATAATATACAAGGTCATGGACCAGAGCACTGCCTTATCACAAACCGGTGCTTTGACAAACATAACTTACGCTTACATATAAATTTCAATGAATGATATTACAGAAACTGTATGTAAAATATCTATATCAAAACCGTTTCGAAGTTTAAACATTGATTGTAATAAATTCCTGAATTTATATCAACCACGATAGCCTCCGCACTTAATTAGCCTGCACGATGTACGATACAATTTGAACACTTATTTTATAGTGCTCATATCGTGCGCTCATCGTACAACGCACTTCGTGCAACGTTGTGCAATTTATGTATGTACTTAAATATTAATATGTAAAAATGACAATTGAAACATTGATGCATTGAACTATCAGCTATTGTTCAGTTATCTAAAAAAAAGAGGAACGTTCCAGTTGCTAACCTGAAAATAAGACATATATGAAACTGTTTAGAGAATACAATATGGAAATTTATATTACAACGTAACCGTGAAACCGGGGAACATGTAATGTTTCCAAGGCCAAATTAAACAAGTGATACAGTTTGGTAGAGGACATAATACGTAGACCGCTGGTCAGAGCGAAAAGACAATAGGCCAATGACCTCGTAGGTCTTTGGCTTTCTCGTTGCCCTAATGGTAAAAATCTTGATTATTTAGTGTAGGACACCTAGAAGGCTTTAAAATGAAGAGGTAACTCTAGCAAAAATTGAGAAATCTGTCTGTATTTCCGGCCACACCATTAAACCAAGCATAAAAAATAATTGAACCTATTGGGCTCTATATCTTTATTTATAGCTGTGTCACTAATGCACTGTGTTCTCTTTACAAGGGATTGCATCGAGAATGAGTCAACCGGTTGCCTTAACGATACAACTTTTTTTTTGTATTTTGTCTATACAATTCATACAGTTTTGGCTACATTTTAGTCATTTCTAGACGACAGTACATACAACACCGATGTTTTTGTTTTATGAGATTTCACAGTTGTTTATTCATACAGTCATCTGCTTTAAAGAGTAGTTATTGATATAACAACAGTACAAACACTTTGTGCACAATGAAAAAACTACATTGAATACATGTAGAGCAATAGCTTGAAAGATATTGGCAGTGCATGGGAACAAAAATAGAAATGAATATCAATATTTTGCTATGGTATGGTGATCAATTTAAAATGTAAAAGTAAAGCGAGAAAAGTACATGAAGAAGCATTGTACAATAATATGAGTAAATTACATTTCATACAATAACCGAAATCAATATTTTACAATGGAACGATACACAAGGCACTGTACGGCTTCAATGGTCACGTGACTGCGCATGCGTTATAAAGGGACAGTAGATATGTCGTTCAAAGTGTCGTCAAAATTTTATAAGAAAGATTTTTCAATGGCGATAGTCTTAATCAAAAGTTAAGATAGTTACCTTCAAAATGACATCATGAAATCATACCTAAATAGTATATTTCTTTCAAAAGCAGCTTCGAAACTCTGAAAAGGGATGAATTTTCTTAATCGGACACGATCGAGGACATTTTTTTCAAAAGAAAATGTCTGTTTACTACACAGAAATCGTGGCGGACTACAATTTCAGGGTTTGGTGTTAACAAATATACATGTATGGTAAAAAAACTTATTTACTTGTCTAATTTTTCACACCATTTCTCCTTTCCTGCTCCCCATGGTTGTTTTCTGCATCGACAAGTATCAGTGTCAAGTCGACGGCCATCTTTCCATTCAAGTTAAGTAAACCGTGAATTCATGGTCGGCTATTTGGTGACAGTCCCTACGGTCCACTGGAATAGGCAGACACTCTGGAATGTATTTCCCTCTATTTACTAGGCTACGCCTTTCTCTTCGTCAATATCGCTCCTCCTAATCTTCCTCCTGATCAGTCCAAAGATACAAACATCAACCATGCAGCGTGTATGATATGGTTTTTATAAAATGAAAGTAGATACTATGATGATATCAATAAGGATTGCCCTAAGCCAATGATGATTCATACTAAATATGGTTGTAATCAATTAAGGCATTATAAGAAGGAGTAGTATTTTAATCAATTGGCTAAGACCCCTTCTTATGGCCTCATCCCTCTGTCCCCAGGGGCCTAAAAAGCCTCGTTCAAACAAATATGATTGCTGTCCCCTTATGAAGTTTCAAACCAAATTTGGTTGCATTTTTTAAGGAGTAGCATTTTAAAGCAAACTTTTGGCTAAGTTTCCCTTTTACACAAAAACAAGTTATGAGTGCCCTCCCCCAAAAATGTTTAACAACAAATTTGGATGTAATCCAACCAAAAGTTAAGACGGAGAAGGATTTTTAGATACAATTTCAACAAAATTCCTATTTTTGGACCCCACTCCCTCTGCCCTAGGCGCCACATCAGCCTTAGGTGGTCGGGTGGCAAAGTGGTAACACACTTGCATTTTACATGGGTTTTCCCCGGGTACTCCGGTTTCCTCTCAAAGTAACACCCAGCCGGGCCAACAAGCGTGATTAGTATAAGTTAATATAACTTGTTTCGCAATTGTTGTAAAATAAATAAAGTTTACATTTACATTTTCACCAGCCTTATTTATATAAACTATGGTCATCCTCTTCCCCCAATACTTTTTCACATCGAATATGGGTGTAATCCAACCAAGGGTTGAGGAAGATTAAGATTTTAAACAAACTTTTGGCAAGGTTCCCCTTTTTGGCCCCATCTCCTCTGTCCCTAGGGATCGGACAAGCCTCATTTATATAAAATATGATCGCCCTCCAACAATGATGTTTCGCGACAAATTTGGATGAAATCCACCAAAGGGTAAAGGATGATAGGATTTGAAAGCTAATTCCAGCAAAGATTCCCCTTTTGGGCCCCGCTCCTCTGTCCCTAGTTGTCGTACCATCCTCATTTATATAAAATATGATCTCCCTCCCTAATTGAGCTTCCACACCAAAAACAAATGTGGATGAAATCCACTCAAGGGTTAAGGAGGAGTAGCGTTTTGAAATTAAAAGTATTGCGGACGGCGCACGACGACGGACGGAACACCATGTCGATTGTTCATCCTAATTCTTTGGGTCGTATGACCTAGTGAAATTATACAATGAATATCAGACTATATGAGCTGAGGGAGCGAGCCTGTACTGCTTCATCAACGACATCGTCCTGTAAATCCAGGCAATTTTAAAATAAAACCACACTAGCAAAACTAAAACTTTCGTAGTCATAATTTTTAACCTTATATCTCACGAATATTGCCCATTCTTATAATAAACTCCATTGATAGATTTTATGAGTTTTACCTGCGGTTACATTTTATTCTTTAGGAGTTGCAGGCTAAAGGCTATCAAGGACCAGTTACTGCAGCCAGAGCATTGGCGGGGGTACTTACCGAGGACAGGAAGGGGAAAGTCATCCTAGATATTGGTGGAGGAACGGGTCTTGTTGGAGTGGAGGTTTGTTAACAATGGAATAGCACAGCACATTTAATAACCTTACAATATATATTAAATAATATTAATGAAACAACGACCAATGTAAAACTAGGTAATGCCGTTGTTTCTTATAAAAATATGTATGTGCCACGAACAGCTTATATTATTTTCCGTCTTTTGAATTTCATTTTGATTACATTTAACAGTTGGTGAAGGAAGGATTTGAGACAATAGATATTTTAGATCCAGCTGAAATGATGCTGGCAGTTGCACGGCAGAAACGTATTTACAGGAATGTTATTACATCGACAGTAAACGGACTCAACTCGACGCCCCTAAAAAGAGGTAAAGAATCATTGTTGTTGAATTGCTGTTAATATTTGGAGAAAAAAAACAAATAACAGCCTATATATATATATATATATATATATATATATCATATTGTCTTCATGGGTTGACGCAGAAGTGCTTGTTTTGTCTGTATACTGTTATTACAGTGTACTGCCCATCATGTAATAGTTAGTTACGATGAAGTCAGTGGTCTTGCATCTCATCACATCTGATATTATAGATATTTACGATGGTGTTGGTGTTTTTACATGTACATCCCATCATGGCTGTGTGTTATAGATAATTATTATATTGTTTGGTTTGGTTTATATTGTTTAACGTCCTATTAACAGCTAAGGTCATTTAAGGACGGCCTCCCGTGCGTGGGACATGCATGGGTGTGGTGAGTGCGTATGTGTGTTTTTGTATGATATTGTTGGCGTTATTACATGTACACCCCGTAACGTCTTTATGTTACAGATAGTTACGATGCTGTTCTTTGTGTCGGTGTAATATGCATGGCTGGACCAGGTTTTACATGTCCAGACCTCGAGGAGGTGATTCGAGTAGCTAAACCAGGTACATGTATTATATTCAAATCGAAATTAAACTATTGACTCAAAACATAAATGTACGTTAAATACTTTAGTATTAGCTATTTTTTCCAATATCTTGACCAAATTGGAAATGCATTTTCTATAATGGAAGTTTCCTGATTATTTATTTATCAGTTTAAGGGTCATCTATATAGCAAAGTAATGCTTAATTTCAAACACGAATAAATATATCAAAATTTGCACAAAAATAGTCATGTTATAATATGATCTGCTGTAGATGGTATCCGTTTTTCTAGAGTTTCTTTGTGGTAAGATGTAGCATGGGATAATTTTGAGTCATAAAAATGACCAAACCTGAAAAATAACCTAGCTGTTATGCTCACAAACAAGTGATTATAGTACAGGGAAGAAGCGGATGTATGTATAAACACTTTTTAGGGCTTTTCGCCAGTTGTGAGTTTGTGGCCTATTTCTGAAATAGGCATATTTTACCCTATTTCAACAGATGAACTATTTTTACTTCAAGTATTCTTCTTCATAAGAACATTTTTGATATTTTAAATACCCCCATATATGTCATATTTGTGTGATATTCAATATTCATGGCCGCAATTTGCATTTCAAGGTAAAAAAAAAAGGTTTTTTTTATACATATCATAAAACCATACCTGGTGAAACCGATACTCCTGTGTTGTGCTTTAGATTCTTGTGAGCAAAACGACATTCCATTTTATGCAATATAAGCGAGACAAATGAGCTAATTATTTCCCCCTGAAACTCGCATTTTTCGTATATTTTGTTGAAATTTACAAACAGCTTAACTTCGAATTATTTCTGTTAAAATGCACCACAGTTTTTTATTCATAGGCCTGTAAAATATTACTTTTGGGACTGGAGTTGCTATTTAGATGTCCCTTGTGTTATTATTATCAATGATTGGCTTGATTATTGGCTTGTTTCAGGCGGAATTATAGTTATGACACTTCGGACAGAAACCTTATACTCAAACTTGTACAGGGACAAACTGCTGCCATTTTGCGACAAACTTCAGGCGGACGGAGCTTGGAAACTTCTAGAACGGTCAAAGTTTGATTACATGCATGGCGTTGAGGGACAGTTGTTTATATATCAAAAGCTGTAATATGTTGATGTTTATATCTTCTGCATGATTTTCTTTCTTTTTTTATTTAATTTGAATTGCATTTCGTTTTAATAAAGAAACACTGAAAAACGTCTAATGAAAAACAAATAATGGGCTATTTATATACTTAACTATTTAAGTAGTTATTTTGTACCGAGCTTTCACTTTTACATTTATGTGATGTTGACCGAAATTTCCACGGTAGCTAGTGCACGTCCTTTTGTTGTAGAAAACCATTTGCTTTCAACTGAATTTGTTTAAAAAAGGAGTTGATATTATATCTTCATTTGGCATTAACTTGACTGACTGTAACAGATAACATTAATTTCATTTTTCAGATTGAAAATTTGTACTTTGTACTATTTGTACTATCAGACAAACAACAAGTATTACATAACTGATTTACTCTATCATTCAAAGTAAAATTAAATGAACGGCAGCGTTGACACCTCACATACTTCTATGTTTAGTGTTATTCCTATTTGTGTCAACCTCAGTTTTTTTCATACCATTATGATAAGTACATCGGGATCTATTATGGTGTTGTTTGAATCATTGGAGTTATGTAACATTTTACCTGTATTCTCAGCCCAGACTTTCGCTGTACTAGGCTTAGGTCAGGATAAGCGGGAAACGACAATACTTCTTTACAGACCCTATGATAAATTACAATGCAGTACACACTGCACAGGTAATTTAATAGATCACACATCACCAAACACTAACCTAAAACTTCATAAAACATCTTATATGTGTTTTCTCTGTTGGGTTTACTCACTCCATATATTACTTCATATATATATTTTATTACTTAATAAATATTAAATATTTACACTTGCATTGTATTATCTCTTCATTGATACCAAAATCCAATGTATGTAATTATCGAAGTTTATTTAAAATGAAAAGGCATGCGCAAGATGTATGAATAAATGAATAATGAATAAATATATGAATGAAAAATAATAAAAATGTAATGGATTACCCTTTTTTCGAACACCGTCAGAAACTATTCTTGCAGTAATGAGAATATAAAAATGAAGATCTTAGAACAATGCGACCTTGATCCCAATCTAATAGATCCTCATTTTTTTGGACAGTTGCACTTAATAGGACGAATACATCATATAGATTATAAGTTTAAGATACATTGTATAGGCAATCTAAATAAAGCAAAACCATTCACTTGTTCGTGCAGAAAATGTTCGATTTGACTTCAACAAGAGCAAAGCATCATAGTCTGAAATGTCCCCGTCAATATCGAAAAACTAACTATACACACGCATCACTCACCAGCACGTGCAAGGTCAAGGAGCCAATCACCTCTATGATCGACATGTTGACTAAGTAGAGGCTAATATATATTTTTCTATCAATAGAAACCTGACGCAGACACTCGTTGGTTTATTACTTTACGTAAAACTTGGCTGTCGACAATCATTCTGTTAGTCCTCGTAGCGACAGCTCAACAACACAGGCCACGTGTTCAAATTTAAATTCACAGCATGTGGTCAACCCTCACATCTGTATGATAAAGTTCAATGAAAAGTATCGAACTATTAGAACAGAAGTAATCATTTGGAAGTCAGTGTCACAAACAGCATTAAATAACTTAAAATCTCTCCATCCCTGTAACAGTTCCAAATCTGAGTTATTTTGCCTGTCGCTGTAGACAGGTAATTCAGTTAATGGGTCATTTCTGATGTTGGTAAGTACATATATGTGAATATATAAAACGATTAAGTTACATCTTTTTCATACAATATCACTTTAAAGAATTCGATAATAATTCAATGATAGGGAATATACCCGGATCACTTTTGCTTTGAAGAAATTATACCCGGGTCACATTTTTCTATACTACAAAATATATCTGGTTATTATTATTATTACAAGCTAACCGGTAATAAGTATTTAAAAGGTAAATATTGTAGTAATCCAGACGATTCTGCCGTTGATACAAATGTACATTTATTATGAGGTGTTTACAAAAGAATACGATAGTAACGTGGCCCTATGGTCGGGGTCAGCTGAGGGAGTCAGATCAGACATGCAGACCAGTCAATTTTAAACAAAGATGCACTTTACATGAGAAGTACAAATATTCTAAATAGAAAAATCCCGCCGATAAGTAATTAGATGACTATGGTTTAGAAGATGAATTATTTACATAATGATCATATCTGGAAACTGTAAAACGAAAGTAGGTCTAGCCCAACTAGGTGAAGCTAATGCTAATAACTGTTCATTTTACTTGATACGATAGCAATTAACAAAATCAGTGTTACCTTTCGTTGTATTTTAGCACATTGGTGTCTCAAACAAATAATTGATGTAGTTATTGTTTTTTTTTAATTTTTTCCCAACCATTAACCTTTTGAAGAAATCATATTCGAGACACACACGTGTTACTTATCTGCATTAGGAACATAGACAGAGATCGTTTTTTAACTCCTTTTCCTTCCCTGGGATTTCCTAATCAAAACACATCTAATTATACCCCTGCAACGAATTTAAGGGGTATACTGGAATCAGGTTGTCTGTCCGTCCGTCCGTCTATCTGTAGACGCATTTTGTCCGGACAACTCTTCCTAAACTGCTTGGCCGATTCCAATGAAACTTCACACACATATTAATGATCATGTGTAGATGCGCATGCCACTTTCTTTTTCTTAAAATTATGGTTGCCATGACAACTGGTACCTATAAACAGATTTTCCGATAAGAACGTAACTTTAAGTTTGTCCGGACAACTCCTCCTAAACCAAAGACCGATTTCAATGAAACTTCACACAAATATAGAGGACCACGTGTAGATGTGCATCTCATTTTCTTTTTCTCAAAATTATTGTTGCTATGGCAACTGGTAACTATATTACTAGTGTCCACTCCAGTGTCCACTCCAGTACCCAGTGTCCACTCCAGTACCAAGTGTCCACTCCAGTACCTAGTGTCCACTCCAGTACCAAGTGTCCACTCCAGTACCAAGTGTCCAATCCAGTACCAAGTGTCCACTCCAGTACCTAGTGTCCACTCCAGTACCAAGTGTCCACTCCAGTACCTAGTGTCCACTCCAGTACCAAGTGTCCACTCCAGTACCAAGTGTCCACTCCAGTACCAAGTGTCCACTCCAGTACCTAGTGTCCACTCCAGTACCAAGTGTCCACTCCAGTACCTAGTGTCCACTCCAGTACCAAGTGTCCACCCCTGTACCCAGTGTCCACTCCAGTACCTAGTGTCCACTCCAGTACCTAGTGTCCACTCAGTACCAAGTGTCCACCCCTGTACCAAGTGTCCACTTCAGTACTAAGTGTCCACTCCAATACCAAGTGTCCACTCCAGTACCCAGTGTCCACACCAGTACCTAGTGTCCACTCCAGTACCAAGTGTCCACTCCAGTACCAAGTGTCCACTCCAGTACCTAGTGTCCACTCCAGTACCAAGTGTCCACCCCTGTACCTAGTGTACACTCCAGTACCAAGTGTCCACTCCTGTACCAAGTGTCCACTTCAGTACTAAGTGTCCACTCCAATACCAAGTGTTCACTCCAGTACCCAGTGTCCACTCCAGTACCTATTGTCCACTCTAGTACCCAGTGTCCACTCCAGTACCAAGTGTCGACTTCAGTACTAAGTGTCGACTTCAGTACTAAGTGTCCACTCCAATACCAAGTGTCCACTCCAGTACCCAGTGTCCACTCCTGTACCCAGTGTCCACTCCAGTACCCAGTGTACACTCGAGTACCCAGTGTCCACTCCAGTACCCAGTGTCCACTCCAGTACCCAGTGTACACTCCAGTACCAAGTGTCCACTCCAGTACCCAGTGTACACTCGAGTACCCAGTGTCCACTCCAGTACCCAGTGTACACTCCAGTACCAAGTGTCCACTCCAGTACCAAGTGTCCACTCCAGTACCCAGTGTACACTCCAGTACCCAGTGTACACTCCAGTACCCAGTGTACACTCGAGTACCCAGTGTCCACTCCAGTACCCAGTGTCCACTCCAGTACCCAGTGTACACTCCAGTACCCAGTGTCCACTCCAGTACCCAGTGTCCACTCCAGTACCAAGTGTCCACTCCAGTACCTAGTGTTCACTTCGGTACCTAGTGTCCACTCCAGTACCAAGTGTCCACTCCAGTACCTAGTGTTCACTTCGGTACCTAGTGTCCACTCCAGTACCAAGTGTCCACTCCAGTACCTAGTGTCCACTCCAGTACCAAATGTCCACTCCAGTACCAAGTGTGATCACTCGAGTACCCAGTGTACACTCCAGTACCAAGTGTTCACTCGAGTTTGCACATTCAGCAGGGAATTAAAATATTTATATAAATATTTCAAAGAGTTGAGTTACCGAAACCATTCCCTTAACCCGTGCACATCATTGTCAGTAAAATGAATATTTGCAGAAAAATATATAAGTAATTTTGTTGCCTTATAGGTCATCCTGCCGTTTTGGTGCCGACTCCCCATGTTTGGTTTGATTTTGTTTAACGTCCTATTAACAGCCAGGGTCATTTAAGGACGTGCCAGGTTTTGGAGGTGGAGGAAAGCCGGAGTACCCGGAGAAAAACCACCGGCCTACGGTCAGTACCCGGCAACTGCCCCACGTAGGTTTCGAACTCGCAACCCAGTGGTGGAGGGCTAGTGTTAAAGTGTCGGTACACCTTAACCACTCGGCCACCGCGGCCCCTTGACTCCCCATGTACCAAATACCGCCTGCTCAATTGTGAGGCTGCACACGGTAGTGTACGTGTACAAACGTGTACGTGTACGCATACAAACACTCGGTAAATAAGTAAATAAGTAAATCACAATTAAGTGCTAGAAATATTTGTATTTTGAACATCAGACTGTGTTGAATATAATCATACAAAGATAAAGAAAGCATGTGGCATTTAACTAGAACGTTTTCATTGCAGGAATAGTCTACATATTTCATGTTTCGTGAGAACAAAAAAGTGAATATTATTGTATCTCTACAATACCTAATGTCTTTAAACATAACAATATAGATATAGGTAGGTTATATAAACAGTGTGAACGGGAACTGGCGGAGGTTGTTATGCCGTTTTGCTTCCCCGGAGAACATTTAATATACGTAACGTGAGGCTTTGCTCTTCGCCCTCGTCTTTCGATGAGCGTTTTGATGATGGACGAGTTCTTTTAGGTCCTGCCTGACGCCGAGCTGGGTTTGGATTTTCCATTTCAGACCGCCTGTTCGCCTCTACGGAGTATATCCATCAGCTTTACCTCGATATTTACTGACATGACCATCAGCTTTACCTCGATATTTACTGACAACATGACCATCAGCTTTACCTCGATTTTTACTTACAACTTAACCATCAGATTAACATCGATCTTTACTTACAACTTGACCATCGGATTAACATCGATCTTTACTTAAAACTTGACCATCAGCTTTACCTTGACCTTTACTTACAACTTGACCGTCATCTTTACCTCGATCTTTACTTACAAATTGACCATCAGCTTTACCTCGAAATTTACTTACAACTTGACCATCAGCTTTACCTCGATATTTACTGACAACATGACCATTAGCTTTACCTCGATATTTACCGACAACTTGACCACCAGCTTGACCTCGATATTTACTGACAACATGACCATCAGCTTTACCTCGATTTTTACTGACAACATGACCATCAGCTTTACCTCGATATTTACCGACAACTTGACCATCAGCTTGACCTCGATATTTACTGACAACTTGACCATCAGCTTGACCTCGATATGTACTGACAACGTGACCATCAGCTTTACCTCGATATTTACTGACAACATGACCATCAGCTTTACCTTGACCTTTACTTACAACTTGACCGTCATCTTTACCTCGATATTTACTTACAACATGACCATCAGCTTTACCTCGATATTTACTGACAACATGACCATCAGCTTTACCTCGATATTTACTTACAACTTGACCATCAGCTTTACCTCGATATTTACTGACAACTTGACCATAACCTTTACCTCGATATTTACTGACAACATGACCATCAGCTTTACCTTGGATATTTACTTACAACATGACCATCAACTTTACCTCGATATTTACTGACAACATGACCATCAGCTTTACCTCGATATTTACTGACAACATGACCATCAGCTTTACCTTGGATTTTTACTTACAACATGACCACCAGCTTTACCTCGATATTTACTGACAACATGACCATCAGCTTTACCTCGATCTTTACTGACAACATGACCATCAGCTATACCTCGATATTTACTGACAACTTGACCATCAGCTTGACCTCGATATTTACTGACAACATGACCATCAGCTTGACCTCGACCTTTACTTACAACTTGACCATCAGCTTTACCTCGACATTTACTGACAACTTGACCATCAGCTTTACCTCGATATTTACTGACAAATTGACCATCAGCTTTACCTCGATATTTACTTACAACTTGACCACCAGCTTTACCTCGACCATCAGCTTTACCTCGATATTTACTTACAACTTGACCATCAGCTTTACCTCGATATTTACTGACAACTTGACCATCAGCTTTACCTCGATTTTTACTGACAACATGACCATCAGCTTTACCTCGATATTTACCGACAACTTGACCATCAGCTTGACCTCGATATTTACTGACAACTTGACCATCAGCTTGACCTCGATATGTACTGACAACGTGACCATCAGCTTTACCTCGATATTTACTTACAACTTGACCATCAGCTTTACCTCGATATTTACTGACAACTTGACCATCAGCTTGACCTCGATATTTACTGACAACTTGACCATCAGCTTGACCTCGATATGTACTGACAACGTGACCATCAGCTTTACCTCGATATTTACTTACAACTTGACCATCAGCTTTACCTCGATATTTACTGACAACTTGACCATCAGCTTTACCTCGATTTTTACTGACAACATGACCATCAGCTTTACCTCGATATTTACCGACAACTTGACCATCAGCTTTACCTCGATATTTACTTACAACTTGACCATCAGCTTTACCTCGATATTTACTGACAACTTGACCATAAGCTTTACCTCGATATTTACTGACAACATGACCATCAGCTTGAGCTCGACCTTTACTTACAACTTGACCATCAGCTTTACCTCGATATTTACTGACAACTTGACCATCAGCTTTACCTCGATATTTACTTACAACTTGACCATCAGCTTTACCTCGATATTTACTGACAACTTGACCATCAGCTTTACCTCGATTTTTACTGACAACATGACCATCAGCTTTACCTCGATATTTACCGACAACTTGACCATCAGCTTGACCTCGATATTTACTGACAACTTGACCATCAGCTTGACCTCGATATGTACTGACAACGTGACCATCAGCTTTACCTCGATATTTACTTACAACTTGACCATCAGCTTTACCTCGATATTTACTGACAACTTGACCATAAGCTTTACCTCGATATTTACTGACAACATGACCATCAGCTTGAGCTCGGCCTTTACTTACAACTTGACCATAAGCTTTACCTCGATATTTACTGACAACATGACCATCAGCTTGAGCTCGACCTTTACTTACAACTTGACCATCAGCTTTACCTCGATCTTTACTTACACCATGATCATCAGCTTTACCTCGATATTTACTGACAACTTGACCATCAGCTTTACCTCGATATTTACTGACAACATGGCCATCAGCTTTACCTCGATATTTACTGACTACTTGACCATCAGCTTTACCTCGATATTTACTGACAACATGACCATCAGCTTAACATTGAATTTTACTTACAACTTCACCATCAGCTTTAGCTACGTACAACTAAACCAAATTTATGAATGAAATACCTTAAAATGTTGTTAATACTGCTAACCGCAAGCATCGTCCTATAATATATTGTGCAATTTATCCCATGTCAATTTTCCTCATTAATGATAGCGTTTCTCCATGCAAACACGTGTGGGGTATCTACTGAACTGTTTGGTTAACATTCAGAATAATTAAGGCACTGAAAATATGACATTTAAACTACATACCTGGTGGGCCGCTACAACGTTGACTGTGTAGAGGGCCCAAGATTTGGACCGTGCGGTATATGTTATGCAGTCTAATGCAGTACAAAATGTCAAGCTTCACTTTGATATCGATATGCTTATGTCGCCGTGTCGACATTCAATACAAGGAGTCGGTTATTTGTATTCGATATAACATTTCGATTGAGTTCCAAATCTCGAACATTTTATTTGTAAGACTTAAATACTACCTTAGGTTGCATTATAACACAAAATGTCGACTTTTGTTCTTCGACATCGTAACCACATTGTGTAAGTCGACTTTTTGTATGTTGTAATTTTTGTTTAACGACAAGTTATGATATCATCTAAACATGTCAACATTGAAATGACGATATGTTCAAATATTTACATTCGCTTTGCATTCTCACTTTATAACACTATCAATGCCAGTTCCGTGTTATGATGCCATAACACGGGCGTATAACTACCGAATCGGCAGTCCCCTTCGCGCCAACTAGCGTTTTGTAACGAAAAGTAAGCGCTGCAAGATATTTCTTATCTAAAGACAGAAAATAACATAAAATGAGAATTGCAAATGTTGATTGATTAAATTTTTGAAATTATTTCAGCATCTTTGTGTTTCTTTGTCAACGCACTACATTTCTTTTTGTGCAGGGAAAGTCACGAGAGGAAGTTCTGTAGGCAATTCCGTCGGCTGTTCTACTTGTTGAAGAGACATCGAAAAATTTTAATTAAAAAGTTACTTGCAAACGAAAACACGAATGTTACCAATACGAAAAATGTAAATATAAGCATTAAACCACATTCTGCTCCATGTTATGGTCCTATAACACGGAACAGGATTGCAGACAAATAATCATAATGCGCGAACGTGCGTTTTTCATTTTGTCTGCAGTCCTGTCCCGTGATATAGGACTATAACATGGAGCAGAATGAGGTTTAATGCTTAATAAAATGTTGCCAAATCGACATAGATTTTGTCGAAAATGTGACAATTATTACAACAACAAGAGGTCCATATACGTTTCCGTATATACATGTAACATGTACATGTACAAGTCGACATGACAAATATCGACATGGCGTTGATCATAAGGGACAAGTCTTGCTAACGATGTCGCGAAATACGAAGTTGCTCGCCATGTCGTGTTGTTTAAGTCATTGAGACTATGTGTTATCTTAACAAAAGTAGGTCCAAATACGTTTCCATGGTATTGCATCAAGTTTTCGGTCAGCTGTGGAGTACATTTGTAACTAACATCTTTGGAGTATAATACGTCATATTAAAACTTGAGAAAGCGCACCCTACAATTGAAAGCATCGAAAACGAATCTAACTTCAAATACAATAAAATACTGCCTTCATATACATCATACTATATATGTTTCAAAGGTAGCAAATCTACATTTCAGCTGTGTTATATAAACATGCAAACAGCAGAGTTTAGGTCAATTCCAGAACAGACCGTTAATCATTACAAGACGTGTACGAGACAGTTTCAAAGAGGTACACATGTATACAGATAGATCTCGACTATATATCCAAGACTGAGATAACAGATATACTATACTTACACCTAAATATAAATACTTTTAAACGTCTCAACTTCTAGGAGCTCGTCATCAACTTTTTTTTAATCAATGTTGTCATGACAATACTTGTCTCTATACCGTTAACGGGGAGCACAGGGACCTGTCGTAACAAACAGTAATGTCCTAATATTAGGCCAATTTTTAATATTTTGTAATATCTGCTATACCATGGCACGACAATTTCCCATCTTCATCCCAATCTCGTGTTCGTCTACTTAAGAATTAGAAATTCTAACGAGTCTACCCCTACTTATTCTGGACCAGGGGAGACAACTCTCATAAAAACACCTACCAGGATACGACACTAACACGGGCTTCTGCATTTTGGGGGAGATCTTGAAATATAAATTAAAGAAGTATTGATTATAATTGAATAACATTCACCTACAGGATATGATGCTCGCAAACGCGGTGTTCATGCTTGACAGCACAGGGACTTGACAGAAATCACAATCCATATTGTAATAAGAAAAATGTTACCGTGATTTGGTATGATGGAGGTTATCTATCTCCCGTTAATGTGCCCTTCTCTCCCATATCTCAAGACCATATCCTGCTAAATTCAATGCATCACGCACAATGATTTATGTAAAACAAATAAATAATTGAAAATATCTTTTTTCGACAAAAATCCAGGCCCCTCCCTCGGGAATATATAATTGATGTCTATAAGCACCTATAATTTTCCATCTTGTCTTGTCTTTACATATTAAATATAAAATTTAAATATAATTATTAAATAAGTATTTATATAATAACCCGATTTTTAATGTTAATGACGGTAGCGACTAGACAACAACTGTTCTGAATACATATTGAGATAATTAGATGATCTGACCACACGGGAACCTTGCACGATGTTTACTTGCCGAAATATACGCAATTTAATTCCAATCCAAACCGCCACACAGCTTCAGATCGCCATCTTTGATCAAATCAAAAAATCAAAGCATCTTCAATTTCATTTCATTTCAAGTGTTGATTCAGATTTCCCAATAAATTCACGGGAAATGAATTTGATGACGTTACCGGAAGTTCACATGCTATTAGAACGTGACCCGGAACACATGCATATATAACGATAATAAAAACAGAAGATCATGGAACATTATACCGGATCAAAAAAAACTAACAGTTATTGCGAAAATAGCAGCATTTGCTTCACCTAGTTGGGCTAGATTTACTTTAGTTTTACAGTTCACAGATATGGTCGTATACATAATTCATCTTCTCAACCATAGTCGATCTAATTGCTTATCCGCGGGATTTTTCTATTAAGAATATTTGTACTTCTCATGTAGATCTATAGTGCATCTTTGTTTAAAATTGACTGGTCTGCAGGTCTGATCTGACTACCCTCATCAGACCCTGACCACAGGGTCACGTTATTATCGTATCCTTTTGTAAACACCTCATAATAAATGTATCAACGGCAAAATCGTCTGGATTACTACAATTTTTACCTCTTAAATACTTTAATATATACACACTTATTACCGGATAGCTTGTAGTAATAATAATAATAAAGTCTTTATCTAAAATCTTGATAACAAAATGATCAAAGACTCGTATCCCTTTTGGTCAAGTTCACAAAGCATAAAATGTACAGTATTTACAAACATCTTTTTTTCTTCTCTGTTAAAATTCAATTTTTAGAAATTCTGTGAGGATACCACTGCAATAAAAAAAATCATAATACACCATCTTATTGTTTTCTTTTTTAGTCACATGCGATCGAATTTAACTAATAAACACAGTCTAAGTACGTGGGATTTAGCACCATTTCTTAGAGAACTTCTGTGAGTCTAACCATCCCCAGACCCCTCGCCCTAATCCTTCTGTCCCAAGTCCCCTTCACATCAAATCCTGGAATTTCAAAAGCAACATTTGATTTCTTTCTTCGACTAAAATTCTGTCGAACAAAAATCACATTTTCCTTAAAGCTTCAGTTATCACTTTGTGGAAAATATTGTCCCGACACGATTCTGTACCATTTCTTAGAAAGCCACCTGGGGCCTAGGCAGCGCCCACACCATACCTTTCTGCAAATACGTAGTTTGTATTAGGTAGGAATTAAAAATCACTTAATATTCTTTGAAAGCAAACAAGTTCCTTCAAAATATTAATTAATTTCTGCATCTTACCAACTCTCAGATAGTCAGTGAAATTTTCAATGGTGTATTTTGTACTGTATGCTCATATAACTCCGGACCAGTTCTTTTGGTGAATGTTTAACAATTTATTTCAAGATATTACAGTAAGAAATATGTAAATCAAAATTTACCCAGGTTTTCGATTGTACCTGTAAATAGTTTTTTATAGGAACCACACTAATGGGAGCATGGTGGGCTAGATCAGCCCTCAGAAAAAAATAAACGTTACTATGCCCAAATTTGACATTCTATTTAAATGGGCAATTTAAATATTTAAATGAGAAATTATCTCCAAATTTCACTATTCTTTCATACACTACGTGTACGTTTGACAGTATATGATATAGGCGCTTATTTGAATTGACAAAGTATCTGGTAATTTTGTTTTCTGCAATATGTTCCTCGTGAAATACGCATGTATTTGAAAGATGTTTTCTTTGTGGATAATTATGATAATGGAGCGAGTTAATTTCTAATCTCATGTTGTATTGTGTTGTGATTATTATTATTATTACATATCATACTTGAGATATATAGTATTTTTAATGGATAGCAGTTCTACTATATATCACTGATATGAATAACAGTCACGCTAGTATCCGCCTTCGGCCCACGTTTACCGAAGGGTTCATAGTTGTTTCTCCAGTTACTAAAACATTATTTTTTATTGTATTTTATTGT
The DNA here is from genome assembly GCF_902652985.1 of Pecten maximus. Lineage (NCBI taxonomy): Eukaryota > Metazoa > Mollusca > Bivalvia > Pectinida > Pectinidae > Pecten > Pecten maximus. The sequence continues at coordinate 4,818,735 of NC_047026.1, forward strand.
ATTTCCAGTACTTCTTATATATATTATGTGATTGTATTTGTATTTTTTTTGTGTTTTGATAAAGGGGCGGATTGCCTCGAAAATTTAACAAGCCTCATTGTCCACACTGTTTGAATTACTTCTTTGCCCGATATAATCATTACAAGTAATTCGTATCCTCCATACATTTATGAATAATAAATAATGATAAATAATAATAAATATTTTATAAGCGTGTCACACATTTTAAAATACATACATAATAGTTTTAACTAAAACAATGCATGATTTACAAAATGCCCAGCCAGTATTTGGCTTACGAGACACAGAAATTAATATACAACATTAACACAAATCAATCATGATTAAAAGAACGACGTTTTCTCATACATAAAAACACTGTTCTAGCTATAAAACACTGCAGAGATGCCTCATTCATTAAAAATATAGATTTATCTTTCGAACACATATCTAAAAAATCTGATGAGATGTCATTAGCCTTTATAAAAAGAGATTCCCGGATTTCATTCTAATAATCACACTCGCATAAAAAATGAATTTCAGAGTCAACAGATTTAGATTTACAATATGTACACAGTCTATCACATATTTGTATTGCAGGTTTACAATAGCGACCAGTCTCTATACATAGTGGCAAACTTCCACATCGTAGTTTAGCTAATGCCCCTGTCACACTTGACCGGATTGGTGTACCGGACATCAACGGATAGAAATTTTTGTTATCCGGTGGTATACGGTGGCAAAGTTGTCAGTCCGGTAGAAAAATCCAAACTGACGACGTACTTGCACCGAATATGGAACGGATAAAACGTACCAATAACGAACATGTAACGTACGGCTACCGTACTACCAACCGGGTGTCTCCGAATGAGTAACGAACAACAAACGAATATGAACCGGTGAATCAGGACGTGTACAGGATGCATTCCGGACAAACCGAACACCTAACGGACATTAACACGCGCGTGCAGAAAAAAACAAGATATACAATGTATGCATTTCTCCGGCGATCAGTTGTCAAAAAGTTACAGTGCTGACTGCCTCGCCAAAATGCCTCGCGGTAGAAAAATAGAAGTGGTGAAGGTCCATCTGAACATTGTTCATATGCATTTCTGCCTGCAGCAAGGCGGCCCTAAACTGCACAGAAACTTTACTCTGACATTCCATGCTGACAACTGTCTGTGAATCTAATTTGGAAGCTTCCAAGAACCATTTTTATATGCCTGCGATCATTAATCAGTTTCTGTCGGTAGTCAGTTCCTCCCCCTGTAGGTATCCTGTAGGTATCCTGTATTCATCCGTTCTGTGCGTGTTATCCGTTTTCAATCCGTTTGTCTATTCGTCGTGTCCGGTGTTGATCCTGCAAGCATCCTATGTTTGTCCGTTATGTGTCCGTTATGTGTTCGTTATGTGTCCGCTGAAGGTCCGGTTTATGCGTGGCGTATGCGTTCAAGTTCCATCAACGGACTGGGTAACGCATGCCCCCCGTACACCTATCGCATATAAACGAACAATGACAGGATATATACAGGACAAAACGGACATGCACAGGACAGCCAACGAATATTCTTATCTGTTACTGTCCGTTTCAAGTTTTGTGCATGCACAAAACTTTCAAACGGATACCACCGGACGCACCGTACATCACCTGACATGAAACGAATGAACCGAACATAAAACGGACATAAAACGGATATTGACGAACATCACCGGATATCCAAAAATGTTATCCGTTTCACGTCCGGTGGCCCAATCCGGTAAAGTGTGACAGGGGCATTACTCCTGTGTGATCTAGGCATAATACTGGTTACACAAGTTTCAGGTATTAAATCTTTCTTAAAAAATCGATAAGTTATCAGCTTATTACCACTTTGTTGCCCACTATCTATCCAGACCCTTGTAAACCATGACTGTTTATCTAACTTAAAAACCTTTTTAGAAATATCGCGCATGACCGCTTTCGTAGCTCTGGTAGCCCTCGTGATGATTTGGTCGACTTGGTAATGTTTTGCTAGTTTATTTGCGTTAGCATCCCAGGACTTTCCCTTCCTCTCTGACCACTTATGGACTTTATACAAAAGTCTATCACAATCCACTGATTTCAGTCTACAGCACAGTCTAAAAACCCCTATCCGCTGTTTGGCTTTATGTGAGGATCCAGTGTTATCTGGATTATACTGTTTATATAACGTATTTGACCCATATCACTGATATGAATACATATAGTTAAATTGTCTGATATAAGTAAGGGCCTTGTCAGATATCTCTTATCCCTACGGAATCAATTAAAATCTACCATTTTAAACTAACTCATCAATTCAAATGTATGATTTGGTACAATAAAAATGCCCCTCTCTTTCAATATCTGTTTTTACTCAAAAAGAAAGCCAAACACTTCTTAAAAAAATACAAATATGGACACCAAATGGCTTGTAAAGTTTGACCTTATAAAAACGAAGCATGAATTGCTTAAAATTCTGCTGCAGAATTAGATATAGATTTTGTGTTTACTAATATCATGATGTTATCAGGACCTGAGCTTTAGTGGTGTCAATATTCTGGAGTAACTTGTAAATTCTGCTTGGTGTTATGTGTATGTTATTAATTTCCGAGACAATTGTATGCATGTGATGTTAATGCATATACCTAAGGCATGATGGTCTTGGGTAGTGTTGTCGTCACTCGACTGGAATTGCTGATTAAGTATGCTGGCCTTATCCATGGGATCTGTGTGGAGTTTGCCATTGTGTTTCATTGCCCCTATGCCATTGTAGTCGGGTTTTGATGTTTTATGTACGTCCAGAACTTTTTCATTGGTTTATATTCTAAGGAGTCTAAAGTTGGATTAACTATTTTCTCTGTGCCTTTCAATTAGGCTTGTCTCAAAAGTTTTTATATGTGATGTTTCAGTGATTTGAATTTTTCTTTTGTGGATGGATTTCCAGACTGTTTTTGCATGTTTATACTGTCTGTTTCGTTTATTTATCAACTTTTTTTTCTATTTCCCAGTTGTTGTTTTTTTATGAAATGCTATCATGTCATTTCTTTTAAACTGGACGTTGTTAACCTGCCACAAACATATCAATGAATAATTTGAGTTCATTTGCGTCAATTATTAAGATTCTTTAATATTTGATGGTATGATAAATTAAGTATACACCGAAGTTCTGTTTGTGACCAACACCAAGTTATAGCCCAATCTACAAACTTACAGGAACCTTCACCATTTTTGCCCCCACCAACGCTGCCTTTGCCAAGTTACCCGCAGACGTTCTTGCCTCACTCAGCAATGACGTAAATGCTCTCGCCAACGTTTTTAAATACCACGTGGTTCCAGGATCTATCCGCAAACTGGATGCATCAAACGAGGCTCAGCTTACTACTTTGGCTGGTCAGAAAGTCCGTCTCAACATCTACAGTCATAATAATGTCAGTACAATAATGTAATTATTTTCTTATTAGTCGTCCTTTAGATTGTTGTCTTGGTTTTAACTATTTATGATCTTAGCTGTAAATAGGACGTTAAACATAAAAAACCAAAACCAAACCATTATATTTATAAGTACATTACCTGTACACATCTTGCTGGATTAGATGCTTCATGATTCCGTCTTCAGGTGGATCCTCTTTCCTAGGTCGTTTCGGCGTTGTCCACTACAACCTCCAGTGGTGAGCCGACTGGGGTGATCAAGTCCCAGCCCGGAACCACTTCGCTGTCTTGGTCTTCATTCACAGTCCTTCCTCACTGTCTTTATGCACTATATTTCTCACTAACTTGGTCTTAATGAGGAAGATATACACATATATACACGTAGTTCAAAAAATATACTTTCGGTGTGAAAATGTAAGTCATTTTAACATCTTAGATATCTCCTCTTACAGTATGTCTGCCCTGCAGGTGGGGCGTAGGAATTGTACCTGCTGCCCCCATCGCATGATCATATGAGGCGACTCAATTTGGGATCTTATCTTTTCTATTCTTTCTTAACAACTTTCTTCTTCCTAACGTCTCCCTTGACACTGCCTCACGTTTGGCCTTTAGTTTAGCGTTCGCCCCTGTGAGGAAGGCTTTGGGTTCTGTCCCCTGGCCGAGATATATCAGAGTCTTTAAAAATGGTAGTTGCTGCTCCTGCTTAGCGCTCAGCATATTTGGAGTGGGACGACTGGTTCGCCCGTTGTCAGTTTAATGTGAACGGGTGGGGTGTGTTGCTGGGTGTCTTCGGTGGTATACTTCAGTGAGGTAGCACTTTAAATCGGCAAAAGTTCCGGCCTATCACAAGGAGACTTCACACGAACATACCGCAGCCTCCCAAAACACACATAACGCACTCACCACACGCATACATGTGGCAAGTAGGGGAGGCCGTCCTTAAATGAACTTAGCCGTAAATAGGACGTCAACCAAAATAAACCAAACCAAACCTCTAACAGTATGTAAAAGGCAAACTATTGCAACTACTAATATATTTATATTAAATGATTGAGTAATAACCTCCTAAGGTACAGTCTCGAAACGAAACAAAACAAACATTCTGTTAATATTTTTTCCTCAATTATCAGAAAGTTACTGTGGAAGGATCAAGGATAACACATTTCGACATTCAAGCCAACAACGGATATGTTCATATTATTGATACAGTGATGATGCCACCAGACGGCAGTATCGTCGAAATCGTCGCTGGCGACTCGGAATTATCCACCTTGTTATAAAAGGTCAAATCAGCAAACCTGGTATCAGCACTACAATGTTAGCTGAGTATACTATAACACATATTTCTATCTAACGCTAACATAGGTTATAGGACTACGTTCAATTAGTTAAAATGGTAGTATTTCAGGTTGAAATATATGATGATATTACATTTACTATATATTCATCAAGTATTCCAAGTTTCATATGAAGTCAGGATATGTTCAACAAAGATTGGCCGGTATCTCTATTTCTAAAATGTCAATAGTAGCATATCTACGATGCGCTAAATTCAAAGAGTGGAAAGGTGTGACATGTTAAGCTCTATTATTAAAGCAAATTTAATGTAATATTTCTAGTGTATTGAAATATACTTGTTGTTGCACATTACCTTATGTAAACGGTGACAGAAAATAGATTATACAAGATCAATCTCCTTCATGACAATGAAAATAATCACATTTTTGCTGTAGTAAGCGAATGAATAGGTGAGATATATATTTTGAATTTAAAGTCCAAACCCATTTCCCAGATATTGATTGTCACCGATCCCTAAAAAACGGATAACCGTGTAAACCGGCCGAATGATCTAGTCACGGTGACATCCGGTTTAGACAGGTTATGCTTTAATACCTAAATCAATTATAATTAATTGAATTCTTATTATTGTATTGGCAAATACTTGACGTTTATTAACTTGACCACTTGTAACCAATAGGTGACGCTCTCACTGTATTCGCCCGAACAAATGACGCATTCGCACGACTAGGATCAAGAGTACTGAACCACCTTTCCCAAAACCCACAACTTATAAAAGGTAAGATTCACACAGAATACTTAAGGGTCTAACAGCACTTGAATTCTTGTAAAGTTAAGCTACTGTGACGAGATTTGAGAAACCCCAAGCTATTGAACTATGCAATTTTTAAATTGCAAATATACAAATGAGATCATACGCAAGTTGAAAAACTCTCTCCAACTAACTGTAATATTAGTACCAATTAAAGTTGTTGCATAGGCGTGCCATCCCTTAGGATATATGCAGAAATAACCAAAAATAACCAAATGAAAAAAGTTCCTATGATTTTGATGTTTTTTGTTTTGTTTTTTTATTTCTATATTGGAAACAGTATAATTGTGATTGTGTAATTTAATTGCGAAATATTTAGAGTGATTCACATTGTCTGAACTTTCTGTCTTTACTATCAGAAATCCATGAATACCACGTAGTCCCACACACAGAATACTCTGTCGGTCTGTACAACAGGGAACATATAAGGACACTGGATACTCACCATGACGTCATCAGAATACGTACTACAGGTATGTAATGGTGCTCCTCCTCTGTTGGTGCCTGCAATATATTGGTAATTGAAACGAAGGCCATCTATCACAATGCTACGTCTCCTAAAATGATTCTGTAAACGCCCAAGACGGTGTCCTTCAGCCTAACTAACATCCTAAACAGAACCAGCCGCCTGCTAATGTGCCAGTATTACCAAATAACTCAAAATAAAACCCCTCGATAGCTTCTGCCTGCGCTTGTGAACCAACCGCGTTATTTCTGTCCTTAGGGTTAGTCAGGGTCGCATGCCCCTGTGTCTCATTGACATTGTTTACATTACAAGCAGCGGCACTGTATAGTTGCTCTGTCACAATATTGACCATATACGAGTTCAGTGTAGCCAACGACTTTTCCAGTTTACCGAGACCGAGTTGTGGTTTTAATTGGGGTATATTCAGTGGGAAGCTGTCGTTCTTGACGATACGACACTTAGTTGAGTTGTGGCATAAATCTAACCGCGACTTCCCCGTACACAACCATGTTTATCATGTTATTTTGTCGTAATGCTCTTTCATATTCAGACTCACTGACTTCGTCAGAACTACTTTTATGTTTCTCCTGTATTGACGATTCATCTGACTGAAACAGCGCCATGAAAATCATTGTCGGACAAAATGTCGTCAAAAAGTGAACGTTTCAACCGTGTAGAACAACAACAACCAACTTACCTGTGGTCGTAGCGTAGCAAAGACGCTGCTAAATATAATTAAAACTGTAAAAACAATAATCGTACTGTTTGTTGTCACCTATGTAGAGCAATTCTGCGATAAACATGTATCGCCGTGTCGTATCTGACTGCTCAAAAATAAAGATGGCGATTTCTGCACGTGCACGCGTTAAATACTACACATTACTATGACTATTCATGAGGTAAAAACTTCTTTGAATGACGATCGTCTCTCACTGGTTAGCGAGCATAAGCTACGTGCTACCCTCGTAAGCCGAGGGCTTAGTGTAAAAGAATGGTATGAACCTGAGAGTTTAAATTTGCATTTCATGAATTCAAAACAAGAAAGGAACTTCAGACACAACAAGACGTATACAAACTAATTGAACCTATTTTAACAAACCGTAAGCAATATAGGATGAAAGTAAAAAATAAAAACAAAAAACAAACGTGTCTTCTCTTTATAAGTAACAGTCCTATCAAAATATGAAAACATAATCTAATGTTTTTAATCCCCAGACGTGACAGCCCTATAAGAGATAGAAAGCTGGAAAAATAATTTCTTTTATCTTATAAGCGACAGCTCAAACCAAAACATAGACAGTAAAAAATAACGTCAGTATTCATCATATCTCAACAGTCCTAGTAAAATAGAGTATGATAAAAGTAACAACTTATCTTTATAAAGATAAGTGACATCCCTATCGAAATATAGAAACGTAAACATATTTCCTCTTATCAGAAGTGACAGCTCTATCTAAATATTTAAGGGTTAACTGCTTCGCGGTTTATTCAGAGTACACCCCAGTTTTTTGTGTTATTGCTCAATAACGTAAAAAAATATTACAGTGAACCCTTATAATTTAATTAACAACGATTAGAAACATTTTCATTAAGTTTAACATGTTTATTTTGCTCCAGATATTTAAAACCTTTTAATTATTTTGTTTACATTATGTACTTCCAGTATAACTGAAAGTAGTTCCTTTTATTTTTTTAATGTTATGAGATGACAACAAAAAATGTTTAGCCAATGAAAACGCTTGTTACAAGCAAAATCAAATCATGATGGTTTAAGCTGATATATTATCACCTGCGACATCCAAATCAATCTAAAGATGCCAGGTAACAGGAAATGTCAACATCAAAAGTCCTGACAAGTTTCTTAACATTGTTTACTTTTTTCGAAACTGAACTGGTGTCGTGGCTATCAACGTGTGATAATGCGCTGTTCGTGTCAGATGATAGTCAGCTCCACATGTGTCTGGTATGTCAATTTGTGGTCAGTTTAGAAAGTTTAACATTTCATGATGAATACCCACCAATCACATTCCCGTAAAGTTATACAATTTTATATCGTTTCGCGTCGGAAAAAGAAATACAATCCTTTAAATTATAATACACTGTATATCATATATCTATCTATATATTAAATTATATGAACAGTACTACCGGTCAAGATTACACAAATGTATCTCATTTTCTTACATTATATGTATCCCGAAAATAAAAATTAATTCTTTTTTCTCCATTTTGACACCGTTTCGTTACTAGTAACTGAACAGTGCTTTTTCGTTTCCACTTGTACATGTACACTTATGGAAGCTACAGGCGACAATGAACTCGTAAAATCTGCCTTTCCCATGACAGGAATTGGATGTGATTATGTGTTTCATTTTTTATTATGACCGGACTGTTTGGATGTAAAAGAATTACTGGATTTAAAAAAAAAATATTAATTAGGATGCATGCTTTTTTTTCACTTAAAGATACTACGTGAGTTAAACCATATTATCGATTTAACTCAATATAAGTAAAATATTTGATTTATTTTACCTAGATTTAAATCTACATTTATTTCACTTGCAAAGATTTGAACAAAGCATTTATTATCTCATATTTTTTTGTAAATATATAACATGTGTTAAAATTGAAAAGTAAGAGGATATGATTTCGAGCAGACTAAAGCTGGCCTATGTATTATGGTTAATCAATGCTTCAGTTCAGTTTGCAATTTGCGGCTTCATCTTAAATTCTTCAAAAGGAGAAAATGGCGAAAATTAAACGGGGCGAACGTCACTAGATATACAGTACTAATAATGTAATTTAAAAGCTCGGTTAAAGGCTTCGCTGAGCAAATACTTGGGCCAGAAATAAAATATTGCTAAAAATATTTTTTATTAAGTGAATGAATCCAATATAAACGAAGTGCATCTACCTCCTTTCCATTAACCGGTTTTTGAAAAATGCAATACTGTTATAATCAATAGTAAAGTATATTAATACGAGAAATGAGCTCTATGTTAATAGATTTTAAAGCGATCTTAATTTAATTAATGAGATGTAAGTTTTCGGATGGTATATATACTAATCACATGTTTTCACACTCGCTTCCAGTTGCATTTTATTTCTATTTTCCTTCTTGTTAGCCTACATATTACCTTATACATTGTATAAGTCACATGTTGGCAAGATTCACGTGTTGGTCAGCATGAAGTTGTGGTCAATGCCACGAGATCTCCTAATATAGTACTGGTCAGATATCTTATCTTGGTAAATTCCGTGGCTGTTGTGTACTCGAGTGACCTCTAACTGTAAAATCGTACAAACTAAGTAAAATTATACAACCACATTTTACAAACATCTGTTTATGAAAATAAGAGAAAGAAACAAACTCACTTAAAAAAGAAGAAAAAACACAAACAAGTTCATCTAGATATATTTTAAACGTAAGTGAATAGATTTGGGGAACATAAGGAGTGAGCAAAAGAAATCCCGCTTTGTGTTACAACTGTGAAACTACCCGATCATTCGTAATTTGATTATGCTAAATACAGTACATAGATAAACGGCGCATGTCCATTTTTTCATGTCTGTCATCTATATTGATATGCCGAAAAGTCATATTGCTAATGTCGGGCATTAGTTATATGTTATATGTTATGTAAAAACGTACGAAAATAGTCTCAATAAAAAGGGAACAACACTGTCAGTAATGCAGTAAATTGTGTTATACCAATGTATCATGCAGTAATAAAATTGTGCGTTTTGTCTTATTAAATGACCCAGGGAATTAATTTATTGCCAGAGTAGATCTACACATATGGTAGTCGAATTTACAAAATAATAATATGTATGCTAAACTCCCAGTACAAGATACACGATATACCTTTTTGCACTAAAGTAGACATACATACCTAAATAAGGTAAATTTTGAGTATTTAATTGTGTGGCCAGGTTAACTACGTGAGGGCCGTGCGTCCCCCTGAACTGATAACAGTCACGTGTACTAAACACGGGGGATGTTATCTCACCGATTTATGAAACAGAACTGGAACCCAGATTAGTATAAATATGAGCTGAATATCACCAAAAAGTAGGCAATCACCTCAGAGATCTGCAGACCGAACCACTTCTGATCTTCATTCAAGACGCACCATGCTCCATCTATTGTGCTTCACTCTTGCTCTAAATGCCGTATTGGGCGGTAACCTAGTAGAGGTATTACAATCGTCCGAAAAGTCAACACTGGTCAGTCTGGTACAGAAAGCAGGCCTGGCTGATGCCCTTGGACAAGGTTAGTGGTCACTTGTGACAGTTAGGGAGTTTGACATTTTTATATCATGTTTCAGATAACGTGCTCTTATTCTGATTTCTGATACAATTTCAAGAAAAGATATCTTTTAACGTCGCGTTTATCATTTTGACATGGAATGACTGGACGTTGTAATTCAGCCACGAACATATCCATGAATAATTTGGAGGCATTCGTTTCAGTTTTTATGTTTCTTTAAGGTTTAATGTTATACCATATCAAATGTATTCTAGAGTTTTGAATGTGACTAATGCACACTAATAGCCCACTCTACCAACTTACAGGAAACTTCACTATTTTTGCCCCCACCAATGCCGCCTTTGCCAAGTTGCCCGCAGACCTTCTTGACGCACTCAACAACGACGTAAATGCTCTCGCCAATGTTTTGAAATATCACGTGGTTCCGGGATATATCCGGAAACAGGATGCATCCAACGAGGCTCAACTCGATACTCTGGCTGGTCAGAAAGTCCGTCTTAACATCTACAGTCATAATGATGTAAGTAATTGATGTTCTTGTTAATTACTATTTCATGGTTAATTGAACAGTCATATCTATATCACGGATAACATAATCAGATTATATTGTAATTAATTTTATTCTTAATAGCAAGATATTGAAATGTTAATTAAATGAATATTTATTTAAATGATCACGGTAAAATAATGGACGGAAACATCTGAAGGGTAAAAAAAACCAGATTAACATGAAGGATAAGCGTCTTTGGTTTCAAAGTATAAACATGCATTGTGTGTTTGACATACTTTATTATTCAATTTAAATCGCTGTACACAATTTAAGATATGAATAGCTTTAAAAAGGTATTCTCAATTGGGACTCAATTATATATGTTTGATAATATTTTCTTTTCCTGATTTACCAGGAAGTAACCGTTGAAGGGTCGATAATAACAGATTTCGACATCAAAGCTGACAACGGCTATATCCATGTTATCAATACAGTAATGCTGCCACCAGAGGGCAGTATCGTCGATATCGTCGCTGGCGCCCCAGAGTTATCTACCTTGTTATCGAAGGTCCAATCCGCAGATCTTGTAACAGCTCTACAAGGTATGCGATATATACATATAATACATCTATAATACATGCAAGATATTCCAAGATTCAAATGTATTGTATATTCCAAGATTCAAATGTAGGATGGTTAAGCCTATTCGTTCTGATACATTAAATAGATATATGCCTGTAATTCTATCTATGAAATATAAAAAGTATTATATCAGATATTTTACATATAAGTCTTTCAATTCGAGTTACAGGATTTATAGTTCTAAAAGAAAATATATATATATGAAAGCAAATTTGATTATTTTTCATTATTATATTAAAAATACTTGACATTGTCTCAATTTTCGTTTCTTAACCAACAGGAGACCCCCTCACTGTATTCGCCCCATCAAATGACGCATTTTCACGACTAGGATCAACAGTATTGGACAACCTTGCAAAGGATCCACAACTTCTAAAAGGCAAGATTCCCACTGAATACGAAAGTTTAGTTGCTGTAATGATGTTTGAGAAACTCTATTGATATAAATATAGTTTAATTACATGTAAACAGATGGGATAAGACACACTTATTATCCGCATTCTCCTACAGTTATTGTTAAACTTTTACTAATTTAATACAAGCTATTGCATTGACTTGTCATTGTTTTAGTACAATCCAGAAATAAAGAAAATGTAGATTTACAAAATGATTAAAACGGTTCCTTTGATATTGATAACGCTTTCCTTCGTGGCAGTTAGTATATAAGTAACTATCTTATTGACCTATATAGATATAGACTGGTTTATTTATACCAACTTTCTGTCTTTACGTTCAGAAATACTTCTATACCACGTGGTCCCACACACAGAATATTCCGCCGGTCTCTACAACAGGGAATACCTAAGGACACTGGATTCTCGTAAAGACGTCATTAGAATAGGCACCACAGGTACGTAATGGTGTTTTTTTTTCTGTAAGCGCCTCCGGATATATTGTTCATTGAAGGAAGGTTAATTAATCAGAATGATAAATATTCTAAACGCTGTGTCATTCGAACTAATATCCCGAACTTTGTGCATGGTTTACTTCGCTAGCGAAATGTAATGTTGTAATTCTCTTTTTCGTTTATACGACATCGGTATTTTTTGTTTGTTTCAGGAACCTCAGTCTACGCAAACAATGGTAAAGTGCTGAAGGCCGATATCGCCGCTACAAATGGAGTCGTACATATAATTGACCATGTGCTTGTACCTTATAGGTATCTGGGATCGGCAATATTTGGAAAGAAGTAGGACAATTCTCATCAAATGTACATATTAGCATTCATTTTCATTCATCATTTTTATTGTTATTTTTCTTGTATAAATTGTTTTTTACAATAAAATTTTAAATATTTATTAGTCGTATAGTTTTACCTTCAATGTCCATATAATGAATGTGGTGAAATGGTATTTCAACAAGGGTGAAGTAAAGGACATCTTCGAGGGAAGTTACATTTTTAGCACGGTTTCATGGGCTGCTGAGCGGGACAGAAAAAGGTAAAACTGACTAAAATCCAACGAGTCTTCTCAACACCGATGTATGACAGAATCAAATACCCTTATATTTAATATGTGACTCAATGACCCTGACGGTTCATCTGACACACAGGGGTTGATGTTTGGGGCCAAAAAGAGGCAAAGTTTAAGGATACTTTCCAAAACTAGGTGACACATCAACCATGGAAAGCAGTGGAATTCAAGTAATTGCATGTTCTCAAAGTGGGATGATTTGGGATAATAACGACACTGTCCATTATATATATTTTATTTTTTTTGTACATTATATTTCTAGGAGTTAATGATAACTTCTTAGCATGACATGTTTAAGCAAGGCATAAGCATACAGTAACAAACATGTTTTTGTTAGCTGACTTTTTGTTGGAGTTACAATCGTTACCAAATGGGTTCAAACACACCTTAATGTTATTCAATTTAACAAGAGGCCGTCGGCCTAAACAATTGTATTTCTTTCGCATTTCCATGAATAATTTTATTCTCTTGGATTAAAAAGTGACTGAATAGGGATTGAAAAAAAAAGACAAAAAAAAAAAAAAAAAAAAAGTGACATAAAACTGTAAGCTGCTGTTAGGAACTGATGATATAACACGACCTATTGAATAGGAAACCGTTAGCATTATCGGGCGAAAATAACATCCAATCTGCATAAATGACACTCCTGTCAAAATATGGAAAATAAAGAATAATATGAATGTAACTACTCCTCTCTTTATAGGCTGCAGTTCAAACCACAAAAAGTTAAAATAATGTAAAAAGGCATCATACGCTAGAGTACTATTAAGATATAGAATGCTGCAGACAAAGACTTTTAGTGACATCTAAGCTGGAATGTAGAAATGTAACTTATCATTAGTGACAGTTCTTTATATCGAAATTTCAAAATAACGTTCGCCCGTTGTCAGTATAATGTGACCGGGTGGGGTGTGCTGCTGGGTATCTTTGGCAGTATGCTTTAGTGAGGTAGCACTATAGATCAGCAAAAGTTCTGGCCTATCACAAGGAGACTTAACACGAACATACCGCAGCCTCCCAAAACACACATACGCACTCACCACACGCATGCATCTCGCACGCACGGCAGGCCGTCCTTAAATGACCTTAGCTGTTAATAGGACATTAAACGGAAAAAAAAAACAAATAAAAAAAACGTATTTTATCTTCATAAGTGACAGCCCTATAAAATAGGGAAAGTATAAAATAATGTATCCTCAACTGTGAATTCACATCAAAATAAAGTTACAAGGTACAAAAGCCAATTAACAGAAATGTCAATAAAATATATGATCTAGTATCTTTCAACGTGTGATGAAGCGTGGTCCATATGGAGAGATAATGTCAGTTATCGGCATTAGAGAAAAGCTGTGTCCAGTTTGTCCACGTGTGGTCAGTTTAGAAAGTATAACGTATACAGGTGAATGGTCACAGAAATGTCAATATAGGAAGTCTGGTCAGTTTCTTATCAATGTTGCTTGATACCTAACTAAACTGGTATCGTGTCTATCAACCACATTCACGTAAGGTATACACTGTAGAGAGAGGATTAGTCTTGCGATTAAATTAAATATTAAATCACAGTTAACACATTTTTAACTCACTTTAAAATTTTTAACTTTTATATTGATGGATTGATTGACTGGTGTTTTGAAAGATTGCAAAAACTGTAACAATCAAAAGTGATATAAAATAATAAGCAACAATAGATATGTAGCTTATCGCGATATATATATTTTTTTTGTGTGTGTGTGGAATGCAACTTACAATACTTTGAGGGCAATTTCCTGTTTAAACCTTGGTCGAGCGAAAACAAATTAGGACCTGTAGTTCGTAACTGCGAGATGCGGTTTCGTAGGATATTCCCGACACATCCGCTCGACGACTTCTACGGTGACGTTCGACATTGATTAACTTTTATATCAGTATGTCCAGGTTGCTTGTACACATACTTTATTTCGTTAACGGGGAGCTAACATGTCTAATGTGACCGGGTGGGGTGTGCTGCTGGGTGTCTTCGGCAGTATGCTTCAGTGCGATATCACTATAAACCAGCAAAACTTCCGGCCTATCACAAGGAGACTTAACACGAACATACCGCAGCCTCCCAAAACATACATACGCACTCATCACACGCATACATGTCGCACGCACGGGAGGCCGTCCTTAAATGACCTTAGCTGTTAATTTGACGTTAAACAAAATAAATCAAACCAAACCAAACTGTTTATATCCTCTTCATTATGTTTATTAAGGGACTGGTTCGCCCGTTGTCAGTATAATGTGACCGGGTGGGGTGTGCTGCTGGGTGTCTTCGGCAGTATGCTTCAGTGAGGTAGCACTATAAATCGGCAAACGTTCCGGCCTATCACAAGGAGACTTAACACGAACATACCGCAGCCTCCCAAAACACACATACGCACTCACCACACGCATGCATGTCGCACGCACGGGAGGCCGTCCTTAAATGACCTTAGCTGTTAATAGGACGTTAAACAAAACAAGATAATTCAACGAATTACAGTCCCCCACCGGGTTGTTATCTCGAGATCCAATAGCAATGAGTGTGAATCTCGAGATGCAATAAGGTCATGTATTTTCTTCAATGTATTGAAAGGTGAAGATGTAGTTTACAGAGACCCGCTTCTATACAGGAACCATCCCATTCTCACTAAATACATGTACACTGTAGGTATACTCTATAAATGATCTCTATATAAAGGACACAAGTCTATGAAGGACACCTTTAGTTTTTCTATTGGGTATCCTTTATAGACAGGTTTTACTGCAATAGACATGAAATTGTAATAATAATAACAAGATGTTGTTTGTTATGCTTACATTGAATTCAACAGTACTGTATATTGATTAAATGGTGATCTGAGAAGAACACAGGTTTGTTTGTCACTGGGAATAATTTGGATGAGAAGACCAAGTCAAGAATTCCTCCAAGGCAATGGGTAGGCGTGGTCAGTAGTTGGTGAAGTTTACAAGATTTTTGAAGGCTGTCCATCTTTGCGAAGTCCATGTTGAAATCTCCAACAACAAGAATGTTTGTACACTTATGTAACTTTGCTTGTGTTGTGCATAGCTTGAATAACTGTAATATAGCTGAATTTAAATGGTTATAAGATGTGTTAGGAGGTATATATATGCATCCAAGCAGCAAATTGCCAGTGATGATTCCAACTGCTTCTATTTGTGGTATGTTGATTTCCAATATGGTTTGGATGGGAATTGCAGAGTAGATGACACAGTTTTGGTACGCGACACACCGCCTTCCCACAGGGAACTATACTACCAAGTATAAAGTTCTAATCCTTAATAGTGTAGGAGATAGAACCTGGACAAATTTTTCTTTCTTTAATGTAGGTCAGAGGTCAAAATATAGGTCACAGTGACCCGGTTTTGGTACGCGACACACCGCCTTCCCACGGAGAACCATACTACCAAGTATTAAGTTCTAGTGCTTTATAGTGTAGGAGATAGAACCTGGACAAATTTTTCTTTCTTTAATGTAGGTCAGAGGTCAAAATATAGGTCACAGTGACCCGGTTCTGGTACGCGACACACCGCCTTCCCACGGAGAACCATACTACCAAGTATTAAGTTCTAGTGCTTTATAGTGTAGGAGATAGAGCCCGGACAAGCTTTTTCTTTAATGTAGGTCAGAGGTCAAAATATAGGTCACAGTGACCCGGTTTTTGTACGCGACACACCGCCTTTCCACAAGGAACCATACTACCAAGTATTAAGTTCTAGTCCTTTATAGTGTAGGAGATAGAGCCCGGACAAACTTTTACTTTAATGTAGGTCAGAGGTCAAAATATAGCAAAATAAAGGTCACTGTGACCCGGTTTTGGTACGCGACACACTGCCTTCCCACAAGGAACCATACTACCAAGTATTAAGTTCTAGTCCTTTATAGTGTAGGAGATAGAGCCCGGACAAACTTTTACTTTAATGTAGGTCAGAGGTCAAAAAATAGCAAAATATAGGTCACATTGACCCGGTTTTCGTACGCGACACACTGCCTTCCCACAGAGAACAATACTACTAAGTATTAAGTTCTAGTGCTTTATAGTGTAGGAGATAGAGCCCGGACAAGCTTTTTCTTTAATGTAGGTCAGAGGTCAAAATATAGGTCACAGTGACCCGGTTTTTGTATGCGACACACCGCCTTCCCACAGGGAACCCACACACTAAGTATGAAGTTCCAGTGTCTTATAGTATGGGAGATAGAGCCCGGACAAATAGTGTGCGGAAGGACGGACGGACAGACGGACAGACGGACGGACACAACGCAAACCTATAGTCCCCTACGGATTCCGGTGGGGGACTAATAAACCAAACCAAACAAGCGCAATGACATCAGCAAACCTTTAAAACTTCGAAGATGTCCTTTATGAGATCAATTAGTCATGTCAATCACAACAGTAGGAACAAATCTTAGAGTATGTAGACGAAGGTATACTAGGCTGTGCTTGATTAGAATGTGTCATCAGGTAAACTTAAATGTCGGTCAACTTCACCCGATGAATACAATTTTGTAGTACCTGTACCAATGTATTGTCTAGACAATTGGCTGTAAACAATAAATAAATCTTACGCTAGAAAGTATGAGGGTTGCCGTAAGCATTAGGGTATAATCTCAGAATTTCAAGTTTACATAAGTTATAAAGTTATTTGTTATTTAGCTGTTATTATTGCGCATTTCTTATTATTTATTTAAATAGAAACTTAATATAATGTTATTTATATTCTTATTCACTTTTAAATGTTTGTACTTTTAATTAGCAAAAAGTTCTGCATTTTCTTTCTTTTTTTTCTTTCTTTTTTTTCTTTCAAAAAGGGATTGTCGTTTGTTTGGTGAAATATATTTGATCATTATTAAGTCAATGTTAACATTTTTTTTACTTTAACTAATTTCAAGCCCGAAGACAGTTTTCCACCACCGTGAATTTACGTATACAAATTGTACCTCCTGAGATGAAAGGGCATAGCAAGTTACAACAATCAAACCAATGTGTAGATATTATAAATGAATAGCTATTTGCAACAGAAATTACTAACCTAAATGTGAGGTATATTTGATTTAAGAAACGTTAATTTAACATTTACATCGCATACGAAAAATAAAAGTTCCGTCCCCTAATAAAAAAACGTGAGGGTCCGATTAGGCCACTACGAGACAGGTATACTCTGCATTATAAGTGAGAGACTTGCCCTCCACCTTTTGGGTTGCGAGTTCGAAACCTACGTTGGGCAGTTGCCAGGTACTGAGTGTAGGCCGGTGGTTTTCTCCGGGTACTCCGCCTTTCCTCCACCTCCAAAACCTGGCACGTCCTTAAATGACCCTGGCTGTGAATAGGACGTTAAACAAAAACAAACAAAACAAATAAGTGAGATACAAATGTGATTTCAGATGTTACTAACAGGTGAACAAGTGTCCATGACGCCCGGTAATTATTCTGCTTTTATTTAGGTACATATTAAGAAACCCGATTTACGAAAGATATATTTTTAAGTACATGTATTTTCTTGAATTTTAGATCCCATTTAAAACAATTACAGACGTAATTATAATTCATAAGTGTGTCTGGTTTTATTTATATATTTATTTATTGTATTTGAGGGTTCGGGGGATTACACTATTTTAAGAAAACATAATTTAAATATACATGTTTATGTTAAGTTATTTGGAGGTTTTATGTATATTTTCCAAAAATTAAGTGTTGTTGTTTTTAGTTGTTGATGATAATGTAATTATACATTGAAGAATACATTTACTTTTGTATCAAATAAAAAAAAGTATTACACCTACCTTGAACTGAAGGCTATTCAAGGAGAAAATTGGGTTGGAAAGTTCAATACATTTTTTTCACACAAAAAGTTCCTCTACCACTCTTTCTAAAATATGATAGTAGAATAAACCGAGAAAAAGCTGTGTACTGCGTATACAGTTGATCAATGCCGAATTTTGGGCTTGTCCGGGACTTTTCAGGAGAAGTATTGGATGAGTGTTAATGAATGTTGACAAAACTGTTCATTGCCTCCAGTTCTCGAGGCGAGTCGAATTTCAACGTCATACCGAGGTCACCATTACTGTTTTTAGAACAAGTGCTTGAACATTTTGTATATTACATAATTATGTAGTTGTAATACCATATGAAGTTTTATCTCCTATTATTATTTTGCAAAACAATCCTTTTTCACAGAGTTATGCTCGCCCACTCCCGCTGACAGCTGTAGTTGTATATTTACGGATTGGGGATGATTTCCTTTCTTTTATCAAGTTCATCAGCCAATTTCTTCAATTTTGCTGGGTATTTCCTTGCTGTGAACAGGTCTTCGTGATAAACGTAATTTGGAAAGCTTTTAAATTGTCTGTCGAAAGTTAATTTGAAAAGATTCTCTTGAACTAAAGAGAGTCAATAAGTTTTTTCACGTTTGTGTCTCTATTTCTGGTTCTTCTTCTGTTCCGGTGGTATAGCTCATTGTCTATATGATGTTCATCAAACACAGTGCACTGTCCATCAGCTAATCGGTCGGTTGCTTCAACAACAGTTATGCAGAAATTATTGTTTGCCACTGATTCCAGAGGGAATAATTTTGATACCTACAACTTACCTGACAATATGAAGGCAGACTTGATCATAAAGAGAGATGCTAAAATCTTGGATTCAAAACGGGACATCGTTAACTATGTGACGACAGCAAGCTCAAGGAGTATCGATAAAATCATTATTATGATATGCGTGGGGATCAATGACATGCTAGAGTTACATCGAAATGATGGGAAATACGTCATATTAGGATCCAAAACAGAAGAAGAAATTATGAACGAATTCGGAGAATTGCGATCAGAAATTACAGAAAAATCTTCTGTAGTAACAGTTAGTTTCGTCACCATTCTCCCCGCCAATATCGGAGATTTTAATAAGGAATATAACAATGAACACTTGTTCGACAAGGAGAGAATTTCAAATATGCAGGAAAAACATGTCGGTTTGGTGCAAAAACTGAATTCTTGTTTAAGACAACTGAATGATGCAGCATTTACGGTAGAATGGGCCGAAAGAATTATGAAAAACTATACAATGAGATGTGGCAGGAAACGTTATATTAAAGAATGTTATCGGTTCCATTTCCATTGTTATTATGGTGGATTACACGCAATGTCCGATGTTAAACACCTGTGGTTTGATGACTTAATGTTTGGATTCAAAAGAGAAATGAAATGAAAAAACATCAGGTATTGTTGAAAGTGAAATCTGTACTCTCGTCGTTACGGCTTCGATCAAGTAACGTGTTATTTCCGTTTTATTTTCTTATTTTGTATTAACCGAAGCCGCCATATCGTTTCCATGGCCTGAATTTGAACGCACGACGATGCAATGGACTTTTCATGGATATTTTAATTATTGGAGAAGTGTCATACCATAATTTGTGCATGGATGGGTTAATATGTCTTTAATGAGTAAGTAAATTCGTTTATATCTTCATCCTTTAACGTTTTAAACCGTTTCCGACACAGGGCGGAACCTGCTACAAAGAAATATGGCGGAGGAAATAAGAGGTCGCAGATTTGCGAATGCAACCAGGCGGACTAAGACCTCTTATACGTATAGTAGTTTTCTTCATACTCACATTTTTTTTGATATTCGGACACATAAATATGTATTCCATGAGGATAGGACACATAAATATGTGTTTTATGAGGATCATTTACATTGTATCACACCTCTATGAATAACCAATCCCGGTACAAATACATAATGTTCATAGAATTATATTGCATTCACATTATTAAGGTAGAAGATTTTTTTAAAAAGAATAATGAATTTTGTGATTTAACCCAGGACTTTGGCTAGAACCGCATAAGAACAAGTAGGAATTTAGCTGATAAGCTAATACCTTGTTTGCATTAATCTTTCTAATATATGTTATTGTATTGTGATGTAACGTGGAAGTTTAATTGAATAAAAAATATTTAGACTAACAATCTAAATATAAGTTCGATATCTTTTTTTAAAACAATAGGCTCCTTATGTGGCCTCCCTGAGGTAACGTACAAATCGTCATCTTTACAATGGGCAGTGACTAAATGCATATATATTGCAGAGCATTGAAGCAAATCATGTACCAACGCCAGCAAGATGTTACGCAAGCTTCCGAAGACTACACTGTATCTATTTTTCTTGACATTTTACATATGAAGATCATGGAGAACGGTATCACTTAAATTACAAGCTTGGTGTTTTAAATAATGAACACTTGCACGTAAGTCGCAACAAAATCTACCCACCGTCCGGACTGTTAGAGGACAAAAAATCAGTACACGTAGATTTAATCCAATCACTCAAATCATTGCTGCAATTACGGTGACATCGCTCGAGTGACATCCAATGATGGTTTTAATCCCACTCGTTCGACCGTCGCCCGTCTTTCCTGCTGGGTTTGGGTACACACTCACTCCCCCATTATGATTTTTTTTTTTAACCTTTTAGATACCTTTTCTTACATTTGGCAATATTACAACCACTTATATGTGACTTATAATATATTTATTAATGAACGCAGCATGGTGCTGGTTCATTTACGTGCTTAGGTAAGTCTGGGATCAGCAAAATATCAAGATCTATGTTCATATGTTTTAAGATGATCTTAACCTCATTAATAAGAGGTGAGTTCAACTTTCTATACAATCCAAACACGTGTTCCACACACTAAATCTTATATAAGTCACATGTTGACTAGAGTCACGTGTTGGTCAGCATGGAGTGTTGGTCAGTGCCACGGGATCACCTAATAAAGTGGTGGTCAGATATCGTATCTTTGTAAATTCCATGGCTGTTGTGTACTTGAGTGACCTGTATAATCGTACCTACGAAATGAAAATATACAACCACATTTTACAAACTTCTAATTTTGAAAAAATTATGAAAACAAACTCCCAAATAATATAGAAAAAGAACAAACATATAAATACATATTTTTAATTTTAATGTTTTTGACAGTTGAAGATATAGCTGAATATTGCCACAACGCTTATGAGAATATGATAAATTACATTTCGTTTGAATTTATTGAGGAAAGTGAAAATTAATAATAAACTTCGGGAAACAAACAGCTACGCACAAAAAGGGCAAACCGCTTTGTGTGAACTTACAGAATCAATCGCATTTTCCTCCAGATTGCAGTGTTTTTGATCATGGATGTTGTCGATATAAATATGATCAGGGTATATACTACTATATGGCAAATAATGCCATGATCAACCATCATGAAATACAACAAAAAAACATGACAACGAAACAAAAACAAGAAAGGGCCGAATGTACATATCCAGTGAATAACCTGTTACAGTAGCAACACATAGATACAATATTATATTTATAGAAAATCTGTACGAACATAGTCGAAGCACTATTCATTAGTATGACCGAAACAAATATAAAAAGAAACCACAAATTTTACGTACACTACATGTCTAAACATGATTGTTTTTTTTTAATTCGCGAAAAAAACAACAACAAAAAACAATCATGTTTAGACATGTAGTGTACGTAAAATTCGCGGAGCCCTGCAGGTAGGGCGTAAGAATTGTACCTGCTGCCCCCATTGCATGATCGTAAGAGGCGACTAAATTTGGGATCTTATATTTTCTCTTCTTTCTGAACAACTTTCTGTTTCCTAATGTCTCCCTTGACAATGCCTCACTTTTGGCCTTTAGTTGAGCGTTCGCTGCTGTGAGGAAGGCTTTGGGTTCTGTCCCCTAGCCGAGACATACCAGAGTCTTTAAAAATGGTAGTTGCTACTCCTGCTTAGCGCTCAGCATATTTGGAGTGGGACGACTGGTTCGCCCGTTGTCAGTATAATGTGACCGGGTGGGGTGTGCTGCTGGGTGTCTTCGGCAGTAGGCTTCAGTGAGGTAGCACTATAAATCGGCAAAAGTTCCGGCCTATCACAAGGAGACTTAACACGAACATACCGCAGCCTCCCAAAACACACATACGCACTCGCCACACGCATGCATGTCGCACGCACGGGAGGCCGTCCTTAAATGACCTTAGCTGTTAATAGCACGTTAAACAAAATAAACCAAACCAAACCAATTTTAATTCGCGAGGGCTTCAATTCGCATTTTCGATATGTAAAGTATACGATTGCGGGTAATTTTCGCGATCAATCCACGTTCGTTTGTAATTCAAGTTTACACAAATTGATATCAAAATAATACGCACGCGGGACATGTTCGCTATCAAAAGGATTCCGTATAGCGTAAATATCCCCCTCGCGTAAATGTCAACATTTACAGTATGTTAGGTCAAAGCTAACGTTAATCATCTCAGACGGAAAATCATTTCAAGAACTTGTCAGTCAAATTAATATTTCATAATATACCAAGGTGCAGTAAGATAATTGTGCGTTTCGTTTGTGTAGAGCTATAATCAATCCCTTAAACAGGAGAACTTATAAAATATGGAAAGGCATATTTTTTCATAAACGTAGAAATTTTACACACATAAACTGACCAATGTCAATTTTGAAGTATTGCCTTGTGCAAATAAACGGCCCGTGTTCCCATGTGAGGATTGAATGTCCTCCTTAACTGATAACAGTCACGTTTACTGAACACGGGGACGGCACCACCGGGTTGTTCAATCATGAATTTATGAAACAGATTTAGAAGTAAAATTAGTATAAATATGAGCCGAACATTGCCAAAAATCACCATTCACCTCAGAGTCTTCCAGACGAAACCACCTCTGATCTTCATTCAAGACGCATTATCATGCTCCGTCTATTGTGCTTCAGTCTTGCTCTACATGCCGTATTGGGCGGTAACGTAGTACAGGTATTACAGTCCTCCGGAGAGTCAACACTGGTCAGTCTGGTACAGAAAGCAGGCCTAGCTGATGCACTTGGACAAGGTTAGTAATCTCTAGCGGGTGTTACAGTTTTTATACATTTTAAAGATAAAATGTTCTTATTCTTATGCGATTTCCAAAAAAAAGTGTTTTTTAATTTTTTTCTGACATCAATCTTATATGCAATGACCAGTCGCTGTAAGCCTGCCACAAACCTATCTAGATATAATTTGAGTGTATTTGCTTCAGTAACTATGATTTGTGTTGAGATTTAGAGTAAAGAAGGGAATTTATTTAGATAATTCTTCATAATATATATACTAGAGTTCTGTATATGACCAATGTACACTAATATCCCACTATAACATCTTACAGGAACCTTCACCATCTTTGCCCCCACCAACGCTGCTTTTGCCAAGTTGCCCGCAGACCTTCTTGCCTCACTCAGCAACGACGTAAATGCTCTCGCTAATGTTTTGAAATACCACGTGGTGCAGGGATCTATCAGGAAACAGGATGCTTCCAACGAGGCTCAACTTGATACTTTGGCTGGTCAGAAAGTCCGTCTCAACATCTACAGTCATAATGATGTAAGTGCAATAATTAATTAATTTACATATCTATCGTCTTTTAATTTGTAATAAAACATTGATTATATCTAAGGTATTGTAATTACAAATTATATTTTCTTGTATCGTAGTATTGTAATATCATGATAGGGAATTTGCCGATGTTTATGCAATCATTAATACAAGCAAAGGTATAAATGCATAGTATTGTCTTTATTGGTGGATGAGGACAACAGGCATATAGCGACGTTTAAATTAATGTGAAATTCTTATGACATGAAAAGCAAATCAAAACAAACAAAAGTGTACTCGAAGGGTTAAATGATAACAAAAACTTAATTCTTATCACATGGGAAACAAAAACCAAACAAGCAAAAATTGTACTCAGAGTTAAATAATAACAATATCAGATTTCCATGAGGGATAAATGACTTCGGTCTCATCGACAATCTAGTGTATAAATATACATGATTAATTATCAAATTTATATTGCTGTTCACAAATTGCTCCAGTCTAGTATATGGGGCCGCGGTGGCCGAGTGGTTAAGGTGTCCCGACACTTTATCACTAGCCCTCTACCACTAGGTTGCTAGTTCGAGACCTACATGGGGCGATTCTAGCGACGGACCATAGGTCGGTGGTTTTTCTCCGGGTACTCCGGGTACTCCGGCTTTCCTCCACCTGCAAAACCTGGCACGTCCTTAAAAGACCCTGTCTGTTAATAGGACGTTAAACAAAAGCAAACCAAACCAAAACCAAACCAAACCAAACTCCAGTCTATTCTTTACAGTTAATAGTGTTTGCTTTTCTCAATTATCAGGAAGTAACAGTTGAAGGATCAAGGATAACACATTTCGACCTCCAAGCTGACAACGGATATGTCCATATTATTGATACAGTAATGCTGCCACCAGAGGGCAGTATCGTCGATATCGTCGCTGGAGCACCGGAGTTGTCCATTTTATTATCGAAGGTCAAATCAGCAAACCTTGTATCAGCCCTACAAGGTAAGCTTAATATACTATAACAAATATTTCTACCTAACGCTAACATAGGTAATAAGTTTATGTTCATCATCAAGTTAAAATGGTAGTATTCCAGGATGAAATAATGACAATGCTATATTTAGTATAATTGCAAAAACAATATGGACTAAAACAAAAAAGCAAAAGTAGGAAAATACGAAGTTATTCAAAGATTCAAATGCAGTCTGGTAATGTTTAGTTAATCCTGTATATGTTGAACAAAGATTTACCGCTATCTCTATTTATAACATACCAATAGTATTATATTTTATAATGCTAAATTCAAGTCTTTGAACGAGTTTGAGAGTATATAGTTCTGAAATGAAATATTAAAGCAAATTTAATTCAATATCATCATTGTATTGAAAAAAATACTTGACCTTTTTAAAATATGCCATTTGTAACCAATAGGAGACGCTCTCACTGTATTCGCCCCAACCGATGACGCATTTGCACGACTAGGATCAACAGTATTGAACAACCTTGCCAAGGACCCACAACTTCTAAAAGGTAAGATTCACACTGATTGAAGGTTTTAATAACATTTTAATTCGTGCAAAGTTTAGCTGCTATATCGGGGTTTAAGAAATATCATGCTATTTATTTTAACATATTTTATTTCCAAGCATACAAATGGGATCAGATTTTAATTGTAAAAACTTATTATCCGTATTCTCTCGCAGCTGTAATGATATTATCGATTAGATTACTTACAAGCCTTTTCATTGTCATGCCATTGTTTTTAGAACAATGGAGAAATAACGAAAAGATTGTTTTTTCAAAAGGATTAAAACAGTTCCTATGGTTTTGCTATCGGTTTCCTTAATGTGAACGAGTATTACAGTATATGTCTTTCTTCCCTACGATATATATAGAGTGTTTCATTGATACCAATTTTCTGTCTTTACTTTCAGAAATCCTTGAATACCACGTGGTCCCACACACAGAATACTCCGCCGGTCTGTACAACAGGGAATACGTTAGGACACTGGATACCAACCATGACGTCATCAGAATAGGTACCAGAGGTACGTAATGGTGCTCCTCCTCTGTTTATGCCTCAAATATATTGTTCATAAGCAAAGCCCATCTATCATAACCTCTCCTTACAGACACTATAAATGCTGTTGACGATGCTATTCAGACTAACTAATATCATGAGGTTTGTTCAGATGTTATGTCAAAATGAATATGAATTTGTTTCCGTTCCAATCTATTTTAATTCAATAATATTTTGTTATTGTTACAGGAACCTCAGTCTACGCTAACAATGGAAAAGTGATCAAAGCAGATATAGCCGCCACCAATGGAGTTGTACATATTATTGACCATGTTCTTGTACCTCTGAGGTTTCTAGGATCCGCAATATTCGGCAAGAAGTAGGACAATTCTCATCAAATGTTCATATTAACATTTATTTTCATTCATCATCGTTCTGTATCGTTATCTTTCTTGTATATTTTGTTTTTTTACAATAAAATTTTAAATATGTATTCGACTTAATGTTTTGTTTTCAAATTGAATATTATTAATCAAGTGACCTTGAATTAAGAGGAGGTTGATGACAATGACGATATATACGTGTAGCCAATGGCGTCTGCTTATGGTTAGTATAAATAGAAAAAATATTTACTCTACTCATACACTATCAGCAAGGTGAAACACTCGAAAAACCGGAAGTGGGGATGCTCTTTGATTCGCTTTGAATTTAACTTCAATCCGATTTAAATATCAAATGCACGTAAACTCCAGTGATCTACCTTTGTTTAGAATCCTTCAAAGATCAATGCATGTTATTCCTTTTGTCGAATTTCAATAATTTAAAGATTAGACGATGGATCAATAACGACCATGGTAGCCGACGATACATCGACTATGAAACGGTATGAAGGGAGGAGGGGTGTGATCTGATTGGTCAACAACTCTTTAAACAATACTAACTATAATTGTCGACCAATCAGGTCTACTTCCGTTCCACAGTCGATGAATCGTAGAGTTCCAACTGTTACACCTTGTTGATATTTTGCTATAAGTACTATCATTTGACTAACCAGAAGCAGACGTCTTTGGTGTAACAGAAGAATGATTAAACACTTTTGTCAGTACAATTAATACAAAACAAACACATCATCACGAACACATTGACATGATAAATACTAAGGTACAGGAAATCAGGCAAAACAGAACATTGAAGCGTCGTCATGAAATGAACAGATGAACGAGAAAACAACAAATTGCAAAGGACGACGTCATCAACAAAAACGAAATCTAAAGGATAAGACAAGTTTAAGGACACATGTCCCTTGATGCAGTGTGTGTTTTCCCTGATAAGTGATATATTCAACGGAACAAAACATTACCACTTCTGCAAATAACATAACAAATGTATGGGCATTTTCCTACTCTTACCAATTTTCTACATCATTCCCTCTGTGACATACTTCAGAATGACGCTTGTGTGTCAACTTTGTAATGCGTCAGGAATGCTGAAACATGGTATAAGGTCACTCCTAAAGGTGTTTTTTTCTGTTTTTCTATTTCTTTTCCCCTTTTCTTTGTTTTTGTTTATTCTTTTACAAAATCAATTCCACTACAGTTCGTGTTAATCAAATTGTGAAAGTATTATTTCATATGAAACATTGGTTATGCCCCGTCTGGGATGTTTGCAATGAACTTATATTTAAATATGGTTTTGGTTTTGTGTATTTTATTTATTTAGCACGGTACAGCACCAATACATTGATTGTAATTAATTATGATGTACCGTTTTGATACAATCGATTATTTTAAAGAAAAGGAAAAATGACGTATTAGCGGATATGTTTGAAATAGGAGGGCCAATTAAAATATCTTAATCAAATGATTCAGTTTCAATATAAACCTGAGGCAATATGATTATATATTGTAAAAACCTTTATATAGTATTAATTACTGTCACATCGCCTAAAACTTGTTGGTGTAAGTCAAAATGGACACGTTAACACACTGACCGGGAGCGACATAGGCGAACTTAAAGCTGACCTTATCTGATAAGTCACGTATACTGGCTTGAATTTTGAATTATAAATATGAGCTGAACACCAGAGCAGGAAGCGATGACGATTAAGCAGCTTTCACTTTCACTTTCTTTAATAAAAAAACATTAATTATTATCAATTCGTATTGATCAGTCGGAAATATAAATTCATCATTTCATGTTTCTTTACATGAAAACCTGTTCTTTAATAATGTATTTTTGCTACCTAAAGATGGTTACTACTTAATGGTCATTTTTAGATTGCATTAACTCTTGTAAAGTCATTAGCTTTACTGCGTGGCATTGGAAAGCATCATTATTTAAGTTTTATAAACGTTCTAGAACATTAAAAAGGCATTATAATGATATTGGATTAAGTTCGATTAGATATGCATGCAACTCAATTATTTTCTTTTTCTTTCATTTATTTATTTATTTATTTTAGTTCGAGTAAAATGTCATTATGCAGACAATCTGATATATTTCATAACCTTTCTCATGACGTTGTTATGACAAGGCCTGGGATAAATCATGTTGCTTTCCGGATATCAGACACTTCCGGAAGGTTCAGTCACTCTATATGCCATTATCTTGTACAATTTTGCTCAACATGAATAAAAAGAATCATATGTTTCTCTTATTTGCTTTCTATTACAATGTATTTCGAAATATTCCTTTCCAAAATATTCCTCCCTTACGGCTTCGTTATTATGTAAGAATTCTCTGTGCTTGACATATTATCGGGCTGAACGTTAAATTAAAAGAGAAAGGAAGAAATCACGAAACTGTATAATAATAAAGGAACGCTCGATATTAACGATGCATGCTATGGAAGGTGACGAGGATTTCCGACTGTCATCCACGTTTCTATCTTATTCACTGCTAAACATTGCATACTTAACGTTATCACCATCTTCCAAAAGTTTGAGCTTTTTTTTTTTTTTGTAATATGAGGTGGATAAATTATTAAAGAAATTCTAACAAGCTCCTCTTAATGATTTTGAATGTACCGTTCGGTTTTATTTACGAGCATTCCAGGACGATGATATTTATATTTGATTTGTAAATGCTTTTTTGTTAAATCACTATTCATTTTGATTTAGCTGTGTTGAAGTTGATAACATATATTGGTGAGAAGCCAGGCGAAAAAAAAGTAGCATATGTTATTTCGTAAGATTAATTATATTATCAATAATTTCTCGATGGAAACCTTTATCTATTACCGATAAAGACTCATTCCAGTTCATAATCATCAATTATATAGCATTTAAACTTTTTATCGAAGAAGTGTATAAGGTAGAACTAATTTACCGGGAGTTACCCCCCTTCCATTGATCCAATTATTATCAAGTCGCACACGTCTATCAAATACACTCTACTACAATGTATATTTATTCCATTTATATGTGTTTTGTTATATCCAATATGTTGACGGGAACCAGCTTTAGTAATGGGTCTCCCCCCCCCCCCCCCCCCCTCCCCCCCCCCCCAAGTCCTGGGTTTGTTTAAAGACTGATTAGATTTAAAACATCACCAGTAAAAAAATCCAACTTCAAAATATGTTTTTCTTAAAACAGTCAGGAAGGAAGTGAGCTGTATTTTTTTTATCAAATCAGTTTTAACCCAAGGCATTTTATCAGGGTTTTGAAGATTTTAATAAGCCTAATAACTTTTTGAATAGTTCGGCCCTGTTGATTTTTTTACCGTGGACATTAATTCTCTACCACTTATTCTTTTTTGAAAAATATAAGCTTTTCCATTGGCTGTTACGTATCTTTATTGATTAATACCTTATAGACACTCAATCCTCTTAAGTTGCATTAAACATTCATTGAAATATTTCTAAAATTTAGAGTCGTATCCTAAATAATGCAATTAAAACAAATTTGCAGCTTTGATTTGATATCTTTTTAATGTTAGCCATGGTCTTACGGAGCAATTCCTCTACGAATATTTTTCATAGGTCGCAGGGGGGGGGGGGGGGGGGGTGCTTTAGGTGTCCCAACACGTTAACACTACTAGCCCTCCACCTCTGGGTTGCGAGTTCGAAACCCACATGGGGCAGTTAGTTGCCAGGTACTGACCGCAGGCCGGTGTTTTTTCTCCTGGTACTCTGACTTTCCTCCACCTCCAAACTGGCACGTCCTTAAATGACCCTGGCTATAAATAGGATGTTAAACAAAAACAAACCATATCATAGGTCACGGTAGTGAAAATTTGGACTATACTCTTGGAGGAATTGCTCCATAAAAGCATTGCTAATATAAAAGTAAATTCCCATCACTATATTTACATATACGCGACTATCATATCTATGTTATGCAAATTAGTCCTCATTTGTAAATGACGTCGCAATCCCGTAAAAATCAGTTGCTAGTGGGAGGAACTACAATAGTCAGAAGAGCTAATGATGACTTTTTGCTTCAATTAGGAACTTCCTCACGCGGTGACAAGTAGTTCCTTTTTTACGTGTAAAATAGCCATAAATAACACAAATATCTAGCGATATTATGGAAATATTTCTTTAAAATATTCACTCTTTTACATAGAAAAATACACTGTGTTTGAGCTTTTAAAAGGTTTATAGACAACACTATGATTTGGGTTAAAGTAAATGTAGTTCGTGAACTTTAACATTTACAAATAAAAGTCGAAAGGTTAATGTTTCCATGCAAGAATGGTAAAATAAATACATCTGGTATTGATACAAGTTGATATGACTAAAGAAACATATTGAGATGTGTCTTTAAAAAATCTGTAGATCAATTGTATATTTTACAATAAGTGAATATGTGTTTTATCCACTACTTCACAATACAAACAACAAAACGGAGAACATTTCCATTAATTTTATTTGTTGCTAAACAACAGTACAGTAAAGGATGAGCAGTATTTTCAATATGTCGGCCATTATCAGCTCTATCATGGGCTAACACATGTAGGAATACTGTTTGTTTGTTTGTTTGCTTGCTTGCTTGCTTGATTGCTTGTTTGCTTGCTTGCTTACTTCTTTTTCTTTTCTTTTTTTTGTTGATAAAAACACATTTTATTCATATTACACATAATACATGTATATACAATACAATAGGTGTCCTCTCGCAGGAGGGCTTTCACTCATTCATTCATATTTTTCTACTTTCACTCGTCATCCTTACAATCAGCATATTTTCACTTTTTCTCGTTTTATGGATATTTACATTTTGTTTATTTATTAATTTTTTTTATAACATTAATGAAATAGAAATCTATATAGATAACAATAATAATCAGTAAAAAAAGGAATTGGTAGATTAATCTCACTATCTCGGAACACCTTGGATGTGTTGTCATAGAATGAAATCCGAGGTGTTCCGACTGCTCAGCGTGATATCGTGGCCATGCACATGTGTTTCTCGAGGATGCCGTATGGCGAAGGCTAGAATTGGTATGTATTACTATTTTATTTTGTTTTTTTTATTTGTTATTGCGATAAATATGCCATATATTTTTTGAAACAAGAAGTTAAACTTCGTTACCTTTAATGTACCGTAGACTACGGCGTAGTGGTTTCGTCTGCTCAACCACGGACCAGAACACGTGTTTCATTTATCGACCTAATTACGTATGCTTTCGTTTAAAGAAATATATCAATGTATATATTTGGTTATATAGTATATACATAATTATACTTATTATTTTAGCTTTGTTTATTGCTATTACTTGTAAAATATTGTGGCTATTACTTGTAAAATATTGTGAGGAATGTTCCTCCAATATGATATACGGTTCAGGTTCCCCTTGAGGGCCCCTCTGTACTAGGTATAGGGTCAGAGGTCAGGTATCTGTGTATATTTCTGTGATGTTGTCTATTGAATGTCTTGTTAAATTGATGTGTATTGTTTTATAGATTTTGGGGCGGAGTATTTTGAAGAGGAATTTCCCTTTTAAGAAGAGGAAGTAACTAGATCCTTGGAGAAGTGGGGTATTTTTGAAGAGGAATATCTGTTTTGTGTGTCTTTCTATAGAAGGGGAAGTACATCTTGGAAGATTTTACAACTGATTTTTCTGTATTTGTTTTCTTCAATTGTCATTTGTATGTCTTGTTTAAGAATGTTAATAATAGTAATTTGTTTTGTTTTTGCTTCACTGATGTAGTAACTTTTGTATATACTGTATCCAATTACTGTTAGCAGGTGGTTTATTTCATTATATTTGGGGTATTCTATTTTATATCCAATAACCAAGTTTTTTAATGTTAGCATATCTTTTTTATAACCAAGGGTTTCAAATATTTGTTTTAATCTGTTAGAGAGAACTTATAAATATTCACATTTTATGAAGTAGTGTTCGTAGTCTTCCTTTACCTTGCAGTAGTTACAGTTCGGTGATTTACTAATTTTCCATTTATGTAATATTTCCCTCGTTGGTATAATTTTATTTAAGAATTTCCATTTAAATTCTTTCAGTTTATTATTTTGTAAATGTTTGAATATGAATTCATTTGAACATTTCACTGTAATACTTATGTCGCTCAAATTTAGCTTGTTTTCCCAGTATAAGTGAGCTATTGGTTTTTCTGACTTCATGCTGACAATATGTTTGTAAATTTTTTGATTTGTGCATTTTTCAATTTTGATAGGTTCTTGTTTTGGGAATTTCAACATAAGTTGATTTTTTATTCTGGCTGTAAAGTTCTGTAGATCTACATCACTCTCTTCTATTTTCCTTAGCCATATTTTTGGTATAGCTTTTTTAAACATCGATATCTCTGATAGCCAGTTGCATTTTCTAATGAGTTTTCGATATATATTGTTTTCATCTAAGTTGTTATTGTTTTGTAATAGGTCTTTTATTGTAATTATACCGGAGTCTATCCAGTTTTTGAATAGGAGGGTTTTGCCCTTAAACTTTATATATTTATTTCCCCATATAATTTGTGCAAGTATTTCATTGTATTTTTTGGGTTCATCTGATTTTTTGAATTTTATCCATGTTGATAAAATTTCATAATAGAATGGAGATATATTTTCGCTGTTAGGGAGATTTTTTAAATTGTCTAAATTCATTTTACATATGAGATACTTTGAACCAAACTGATTTATCTCAAATTGTGGAATAACTTTCCATAGTGCTTTATCTTCGGTTTCCAGTTTTTCAAGCCAATTAATTCTCACTGTGTCAATATGTGATCTTATGTCTATGGAGTTCAGACCACCTTCTATGTATGGTTTAATCATTGTGTTTCTTTTTACTTTCTCTGTCTTTCCTTCCCAAATGTAATTATATATTATCTTTTCAACTTGTTTTATCGTGTTTTGGTCTATATGCAGCATAGATATTAAAAATGTTAGTTGAGGTAAGAGTAAGGATTTAACTATTTGTACCATTCCGATCATGGTTAGCTTTCTCCTTTTCCAGTTATTTATAATTTTTTTCATTTTTTCTATTTTCTCATTCCAATTCATTTCTAACATTTTTTTGTGATTAAGGCAGAAGTGTACTCCTAGTGCTTTAATGATTTCATCTGTCCATGTGATGTCTTCAAATTCATCTTCAATCTTTGTTTGACTTCCTAGTCTTAAACCTTTAGTTTTTTCTCTGTTTAAAATTAATCCTGAGAGTGAACCAAATGTTTCTATTATGTTTAAGGCTTTTTTAATATCTTGTTTTGATTTTAGAAATAATGTAGTATCATCGGCTAGCTGCGATATCTTGAATGGACGTTGTTGATTGTTCTTTATGGATAAGCCTAATATATTTTGATCACTCCTAATTCTTGTAGCCATGATTTCTGCTACTATAACGAACAGTAATGCTGATGCTGGACATCCTTGTCGGATACCTCTAGATATTTTGACTGGTTCGGATATCCAACCATTATTACTGATTACACAGTTTATGTTATTATACAGTATTTTAATCCAGTTTATAAAGTGTTGGTTAAAGCCAAATTTGGAGAGTGTTTGGTAAAGAAATTATAATTCAACTGTGTCAAACGCTTTCGCGAAGTCTAAAAATAATATTGCTGCATTTATTTTATGCTTTTCTGTGTAGTTGAGTATATCCTTGATTTGTCTAATGTTATAACCTATATATCTTCCTTTAATGAAGCCATTTTGATCTGAATTTATTATTTTTGGGAGAGTTGTCTTTAATCGCTGAGCTAAGCATCCTGCTAGAATTTTATAATCTATGTTTAGGAGCGCGATAGGTCGCCAGTTTTTTAAGTTTAGTGGATCGCCTTTTTTGTATAGTAGTGATAACACGCCTTGTCTTTGTGAAGCTGTTAGTTTCTTTTTCTGGTAGCTTTCGTTAAAACTTTTTAATAGCATGGTTTCTATGTACGGCCAGAATTCTTTGTAGAATTCGACAGTTAGACCATCAATACCCGGTGACTTATTTAACTTCATATGACTTACTTCTTTGTTTGTTTGTTTGCTTGTTAGTTAGTTAGGTTCTGTTTGTTAATAAGACATCAACAGTTGTGGTCATTTAGGGCTATGGTGATTCATAAAGTATCTTAGGAATATCGTAACACAAGCCTCAGACGTATTTTGTTGTTGTTTTGTTTTTTTTGTTGTTTTTTGTTTTTGTTTTTGTCGCTGTGGTATTGTTTATTTTGTTAATGTGTTGACGCTGTGGTGTATTTCTACTGTATATTTTTACTTCTGACCAAATCTACGGATCTTTTTACCCTGATTTCACAAACATAGACAAACCATACACAGTCCCTGACTCTCCTTTATCGGGTTCGTACCAGTTTTACCGATACGAATCTGCTGCACTCGTAATTAAACCCGACGTACCAGAACGTGTGATTCGTTTTAATAATAGTACTACTTGGATCTAAAATGGCCGAATTGTGATGTGTTTTTTGTGTTTGTTTTTTTTTTATTTGTACTTTTTGTTCAAAACGCGTTTGAGAAGATTTATTTCTGTATGAAATTAAATCAACTGCTTGTTTAAATATATGATTATATACGAGATTTAAAAGCAAACTAATCGTTTACTTGTATCGTATATTTCGTAGACAAGGCCGCCATTATGGAAACTTGTTATTTGGTGCCATACCTATTCATTACAAATGAATTCTCCAGAATTATTTTCACATAAATCTCAGAACTATCCACAAAGAGGTAGAATATGTTATTTTTAGGTAAAATATCCGCTCTACATCAACGAATTTGTTTTTCTGAAACCAGATTTTTGTCATCACGTACTGTAAATCACTAAGATTTCCCGAACTTACCTCTTCAAATATGTTCGCTAACACATGATGTCGCGAAAACTGATCTAAAATGACTTTAAATTTGCGAATGATGAGCTACTGGTGTCAATGATTCTGAAACACTCTTATATCGGTAAGTGATAGCTTTGCCTTCACCAGAGCTGCTTTTTCCGTGAAAATAATCATTAATGACTCCTCGCGCGAAAACAAATCAAACGCGAAACATACATGATTTCACAGTATCATCAACAGAGAATCTGGTATCTATCAATACAAGTAACATTACAGTACACTTATCAACACTGATTAACAAATGGACATTACACATTAGTGCCAAATGAAACTTTTTTCCGTTCCATTTTAAAAACTCGTGGGTTTTTCGTGGATGATATTTCCGTGGGAAACTTCGACTGGTCACTGCTTGAAGACCGTCTGCCGCAGGCACCAATACGGCGAAATGCCATTCTGAACCTTGAAGACAAAAGGCCGTATATTATTGGGTTTCCTGCACTGTTTACATTTAACATGATTCTGGCTATGCAAATGAGGTTGGTATACGTCTCGAAGCCTAGCTGTCTTTTGTCGTCGTTTGAAGAGTACACAATCCACATTGTCACAGTCCTGATGGGCATCAGGGAAACAAAAAACAGAGCCACTACTCCGATTATCATTAAAATGGCTTGCTTGCGCTGGCGACTTGGTGGATTTTCATCTGGTGATTGTGTCAAAAAGATTTTCCTGATAATGGCACAATACATAAAGAGTAAGATCAGAAACGGCAGGAGAAAAAACACAACAGTCATTGCAGTCACGTAAAAGAAATGCCAAAACTCATTAACGTGAGTACGGCAGACCATTACCTCCGTCCCGTCGTAGAATGATGCTGATTCGTGATACGTCATGAAGAAAAACGGAAGTGACAGTAAATATGCGCATGCCCAGATGAGAAGAACACAGTATCCGGCGTTCTTTGCTAGTTGGCAAATGTTGGTTTTGAGGGATCGACAGATGGCCTGGTAGCGTTCGCAACTGATTACCCACAGCGTTATAACTGAGGCATTCAAAGACGCGTTTTCAAACAGGGGCACCAGCTTACCTGCAACATAAGAAATGTATCGTTATAAAATATCACGTGACCTGTGAAATATGGAATGATCAGCATTGCAGTGAGGTCTGTGTTCCCCTAAGATTTAATATGTGATATAAGCAGGAACATGCCTAAAACTAAAAGAACAATCAATTTGTCAATTGACAAAACAAATATCCATGTTCATCATGCTTCATGCCATTTGTATGTCGTTATAGATCTTAAGTAACGGGCGTACCCCCTCTATCGTAGCCATATAAAAAGTTATGCACAGCAACATAAATCTATAAAGATTAATAAAAATAAAGAAGTAAATAACCCAATCTAATTAAAATCGAGATGGTCATTCTCACTACGTTACATGAACATCTAACGACATCCCATAAGGGGTCACGTCAGGGTGACCTTTTGGATTAGCCAATCAAATGACTACTTCCAGGATCTTGGAAGTGAATTGTATGTGTCCGAATTAGCATGAATAGAGTGCATAGCTTTCATAATATGTCAATTTATTTCAAGTCATTTCGTCCCAGAAAGCATATACATGGTGTGCCTTAAACGGTGTGCCAAAATGGTTTGCTTCAGATGCATACTGTGACGAAATGGTTTGCTTCGATAAATTGACGATTCGCCCTGAAATGAAATACATATATCTCAAAGGTCATCAGAACGTGACCCCATATGGGATGTTGTTAGATGTTCATGTAACGTAGTGAGAATGACCATCTCAATTTTAATTAGATTGTAAATAACCTTGAAATGCATCATACACATTTTACAATAATTTTCAAATGTTTCAGGTGAAATAAAATCAGCTTGTCGTTACCTTACCAGCAACGTCTAAATTATCAATAGTGACATCAAATAATGCCACATATAAAATGTTCTTTATTGATGATTTTCCAGATCATGCCCCATAAAAATTTTCATTTTAACTTTTGTTCAATCCCATTTAAATTTTTTATTATCCGGATTTACTGCTGGATTTTTAAATTATTTTGCTTCTAAGATCATCATTTCCCTAAATAAGTGTGGTTACATTTTAAGTCAAGAAACTTTAAATGTGCCGTTGCTTTGAATACATGAAACCCTTTGTGTCATCTCACTAACTAAGCAGTATGTGTCAAGTTTTACCTTATCTTGTATTTGGATAGTCCAAATACGACAAAATGGCACCATTTGAAAATATCAAATATTTTCGGATGCCCCCAGAACCCCATAGAACAACTATAATAGTGCTAACACATCACACTTGGTCCAGCTACGCCCCTAAATTATGTTCTGTTGCCATAGCTCCGGATCTCAAGTTAAGAACAGAACATTGCATGGCAATACTAAAGATAAACATTGTGGATGTAATCGATTGGGTATAAGATACTTATCCTCCTCAATTTCTTGTTCTTGTTGTTCCTATTTAAGTAGTGGCATGGAAGCCTATTATTTGCTTATATTTTGAACTTACTTAACCGATTTTACTTAGAATCATCGGTTTTGTTTACAGAGCTGCTAACTCTATCGTCGCCATTGTCGTTTGATTATTCAAACTGATCACGGATTCGTTCGCTTTCTGTATCACGTGACAGTGTGGTGTGATGTAATGATGACGTATCCCCTAATGTCCTGTTATACCTGATAGTATCTCAGCCTCTTGTCGTGTTCAGCAAAAATCAAAGACAAGATTTAGTGCCTTATCCATTATCTAAAAATGAGCTCAGACACAAAACTCACACACGTGACCTCGTAATTGGATTTTTTGTCTAAATATAAACGATTTCGCCGTCTTCATGTCGTGACGACAAGAAATCGTTCACCGGTAAATAGGTCAATTTGTAAGAATGGTTGTATGGCAAAAACTGAACAATGAAATCTTATCCCAAAGCAATACATGAAAGCATCAACCAAAAACAAAGAAACTTAGTTAACATACATTGAGAGAAATATGCCATGTTGAATAAGAATAGGTGCAATACGTTTTCATAATGTATCATATTAACACTGCGTAATTTTACAGTTCAGATTTGTTATTTGAAGAGAAGTCAAACTTTTTCCAGGGGCAGCATGCACGCCGTTCCACTTTAACTCGATAACAGGTAAAATTAGAAATTAATTATTATCATGACTAGCTTTTGGATCGGTAATTGGTGGTTGATGTATCAAATCAATCAGTCTCTGCTTTCGTTGCTAATATATCAGAGATATTTCATCTGTTCAAATAATTTGTAAGGTAAGCCTGGTATATAAAACTAGGAAGGCGGCATAGCAAGTCAGCTGTTGCCAATTCCTATCACCAAATATATTTCCAACTATCAAATATATTGTTTGGATCATTTGATATTTCTTTAACGTCGATGTGACTTTGATATTAAAAGGGTTTTCCCCGGTTACAGCAGAATGTTCTAAATGAGTGGTTGCACGAATTGGAATACCCGCGAACTAGATCTGCCTGGCACTACCGCAAAATATTAATCCCGTGAAATTTAACGTTACACAGTAACCTCAAGATTTATAAGCACTTGTTGCTTTGACGAGTTCTACAAAACAAAATAGCTTAATGATGAAATTTTGTTCGATATATGTACATGTGTCTATTACTTGTTATATACTTTAAAGTGCTATGCAACTTGTGCACTTCGGACACGGATTATGTTCAGGATAATTCACAAAGTCAAGTACAATTATTTCTGAGGGAGTTGGAATGCATGCTTAATACATTTTAATGAAATTTGTCATATACATGTTGTTATGTTGCTTCCGGTTCATTTTAAAGCATTTTGGTGATGCATTGCTTTGTCGAAAAGAAAAATGGAACATCACTGAAGTAAGAATCATTAACAGATAATGGTTTATATTATTATGCTTAGATGTTTTGACGTTAAGACGAAACACGCTAAAATCGCCAATCCAAGCTTTCTCTTCGTTATCCAACCCTTCGTTTCGATATCCTTCATGCTTCATTTAAGAGCCGTTGCCGGAAGCCATGACAATTTATTGCCATTCTGCCCATGTTGGTTTTCTATGTCGCACGATTCCTGTTTGGAATCTCTCTTTTGTGGCTAATTATCGGTAGATATTGTTTTCGTATGACCTAATATATTTCGGACGTAATGCAAAATCCTATCGTTATCATCGTTTAACAAAAACAAGCAAACTCATTATTATAACTCCCCACTAAATCAATGAAGACTCCAATCTTAAATAAGGACGAGGAACTCAGACATATATACATGATAGCATGCTTGATTATCAGAACGTGCAGACAAGACCGCAGGTAAGAAGTCTGATAAGAAACATTAAACCAAGTTCTGACGTCATTAACAGTCGACTTACCAAATGTTTCCTTGGTAATGAGTCTACCCTAGAATCTGACTATAATGGATACCATGAACTGGTTGGCATTAAATCATGCCAGCCAGCATGTAATTGATAGCTGGAATATGGCGAGAAACACATTGCAATTTTACGTCCGGCTTAGTTGTCTGATATGGCCTCGCGGTCACGCGCTTCCTGGAATTCTTATTAGAGTAATGACCCTCTTCTAGTTTTAAGACGTCTACTTTGATTTCAAAATATTTGCTTAGAAATAAAAACAAAACAAAATCGGTGCGTGGGTGGGTATGTTGTACTGGTTAATACTGAATGTAAAATAATACAAATCAATCAAGTCTATCATTAAAAGGCTACCATTAATATTAAAGACCATTTAAAGGTTTCAATTGCTCTCAAACGGTATTATGTTTGCCATTCCACTCGACTTACATTTGTCATATGCATAAATCCTGTTTCTGGGTGAAATGACATGACTATATTTAGTATACACGAAAATTAAATTGGTGTTATGAATTTGCCATAACTAAAGTTCAAAAAAATAAGTTCAGGGTAATGAATTTCCCAGAGTGCTGCAGATTTTGCATTTAAAAGTCTTATCTCTACATTTTAAAAGAGGATGTTTTGTTCGAATTTCTTGAAAGTTTCACACTCTTTACACATCTATGTACTACATGTATGTCTTCAATATATCATTGTTAGATTCAATTTTCTCATACTGTTCATAGATTATTTTAAACGAAAAAATAATCATCTTGGTTGACTAATTTTTTTTATTTTTTTTTTTTAAATGAATTCAAAAGATTGTTCTAAAATGATATATAAGTCATCAAAATTGATTTTCGCATATAATAGTTTTTTTCTATGGCTGCTTCTGTTTCATTATTAATGCTGTATCTCGATAGGACAGAACTGATTAAAAAACGTATGATTTCCTAATATTGGAATTCTATATGTCTTCTTCAAAATTAATTTCAAATTGTTGAAATTAAATTTGATCTTGCTGTCGTGAGTAATATTTGCAGGCAGTGAACTTTTGATTCCGATTGTTTGAAGGATGTTTCTTCTTTATTTATAAAATCATAAAAGTGCGAGTTTTCAATATGGTCTGATTCCAATATTTTAGAACATTACAAACATTCTTAGCTTTGGTACAATATATGGTTAAAAAAACTTAGACGCCATATTATCTGAGATACATGCAGATGGCCTCTTATTCTGGTACTATATTCATTTTGAGTAAACTTCCGATATAATTATATATTATATATTGACCGATTTTCCTCAATTATGACGGGCTGCGGTGGCCGAGTGGTTAAGGTGTCCCGACACTTTAACACTAGCCTTC
The DNA here is from genome assembly GCF_902652985.1 of Pecten maximus. NCBI lineage: Eukaryota > Metazoa > Mollusca > Bivalvia > Pectinida > Pectinidae > Pecten > Pecten maximus. The sequence continues at coordinate 4,860,044 of NC_047026.1, forward strand.
CACCTCTTGGTTGCGAGTTCGAAACCTACGTGGGGCAGTTGCCAGGTACTGACCGTAGGCCGGTGGTTTTTCTCCGGGTACTCCGGCTTTCCTCCACCTCAAAAACCTGGCACGTTCTTAAATGACCCTGGCTGTTAATAGGACGTTAAACAAAAACAAACCAAACCAAATCCTCAATTATAATAAGCTAATACTTGGTCATATAGGGGAATTATTTGAGATAGTAACCCTAATGTTTCTTTTTTTTTAGAAAAAAAACTGAATTAATAATGCGTTTATGACGTCATAATTATTGTGACATCAGAATTCCCGAATATAAATTTCCTGTAATCAAGATAAACATGATTCTATTCCAGCCTTTCGTAAACAAGTTTCATATCTAATACACATATAAGAATATAAAGACGATTAATTAATCAATATGGTAGGATATAAAATGATTGGTGTTACCAGGTCGGAACGTTACCATATTGACCCCACCAAAGGTACATAATTGATAAACATTCGCTAAATGCAGTTTGGTAGACAATCTTGGCGGGATTGACTTTACGACAATAAAGAAATGGTTATAAATAGATACAACAGCTTGTACAATAGCAAGGGACTAATTTTTCATTGTAATTCCAAGCGCAGACGTCCCTGACGACTAAAACATAGACCAGGTCGCGGGGAGATTGTAAATCAGTCTCAGGGAACAATAATACGGTATGTATATCTAACCACCGGAATTCCCAGGAAAACACTTTGTATTATCATCTCGCTAGATGAGGTTTGAATATGAACCATACTTCATGTTCTGCAATGAAACGTATGTAATACATGCATTTTTGTCGTGTCAAAAGGATGGATTGTGTGGAGAATTTGGCAATTTACTTGTTTGTTACATCTTTGTTTAATCGTACAAATTTATAAAGTCTTAAATACCTATGCATATGTCTTGTACATGAAACGTATATGATCGAATGATGATAATATTATGAAAAATAAGGAGATACTATGATAAATATAATGAAATATCAACGTGGTTCTTAGCAATTTTCGAGTTTAACAGCAATTTGATATTTTGTATGTCTACCGCTGTTGTACTTCAAATTAACATTGTTACAGTAATGTGTTTTATTGTTTAGAGTGAATAGAACAGACGTGACAATGTCAATGGTAACTGTTTAAACTTAACATTGTAAAACGAGTACTGCATAAGCACTAATTGGACGAATTCAAACTTTAGAGCAAAGCTAAAATAAAGCAGATAGGATGAAAGATGAATTATCGCAACAGCAATGATTGTCATAACAATAGTGTTTAGAATGTAATTAGTGAACTCATAATTTGACGGAATGCTTTAAGCGCAAAAAGATCATCACTAAAATAATATCAGCACTAAAATAAGGTCATCACTAAAATAATAGCACCACTAAAATAAGGTCATCACTAAAATAAGGTAATCACTAAAATAATATTACAACGAAAATAATATCACCACTAAAATAAGGTCATCACTAAAATAATATTACAACGAAAATAATATCACCACTTAAATAAGGTCATCACTAAAATAATATTACCGCTAAAATAAGTTAACCCCTAAAATAAGATTATGTCTGAAAACAATACGGCTTAAATACGATTACTGCTAAAATCAGATTACTGCTGATAGTACAATAGTAAAAGTAGGGGCTCATGTTTGTTTTTGTAAAAACTAACCAGATGTAGACACCTGTGGTTTACAGTGTCCGGTACGCTACAGAAACTGATATGGATCACGTAGGTTTATATAATTGTCTTATATACATTTTATAGGAAGTATATATAACACTGACCAAACATATATAGCATAACTCGAATGTGACAAATATTAAAGTAATTGCGTCATAGCTATGGGCATAGATGGAACTGTGGGATGACAAATCAAGATAACAGAAACAAGAAATATCTTTAACAAAGATAAACGGCATAGTTTTAATGCTGGTGGTTATAATGTTAAACTGCTGGTGAAATAAATCAACGAACTAATGCGTATCAGTACAGATAACAAAATTATATCAGTTTGAATCATTTCATAATAAGACTGCATTTGAATCAGGAATATAATTTTATTATTGTGTCATTTGAAAAGATACATCCATTTATTCAGCTTGCATTCAATCTTAACTTTGTTTCGTTTTTAACTGCATATCTGCATTTTGCATTTACCGCTACATTGACCAATCACATACTTCATCTTGACCAGTAACGCCACCTGTCGCGTCATATCCGGGACCAAAAGAGTATTATACGGCTATGCCGAAAAAGTATGGTAGATACAGTGGCACTTTTTCGCCCTGTTGTCCTTTCCACACGCCAATCGTGCTATTTGGAATAAACCATCTTACCACAGGAGAGAGCTTCTACAACACACGGCAAGATCTCAGTTTCATAAGAGAAACACGTTGAACTCAAACCCCCTCCCCGGCTTAATAATAGGTTATTATAAATGGATATAGATCAAGCTATTGCGGACCCTGCCATTGCGCATCGAAAAACATAACATACATGTATATGCCCCTATTACTTCATATCTAACCCGACAAATGTACTTTTCGAAAATCAATCAACCTCCCTTCCCTCATCCATTCTGATTACACACCGGAAAAAAACATCCTACTGCTTTCAGGCGTGATATATTACAACTTAACGTCTGTCATATTAACATCACTTACTGAGATTTCCTGAGATAGCTAAATACCCGACACCATCTTATGGCATCAGACGTCTTGTTACTGTGTAATAGCTTAGAACAAATCCCCTTGTCAAGATATATCAGGATATCTTCCAGTCAGTCTGGACAACCAAGACAATTATACACAAAGGAGGCTGTAGATTTAGATGATTGAAACAATACATTGATGTCATATTCATCCGTTTATAAAAACTGTTGTATGGATCAATAATGTCATTCTTATTAATAGTGCGGATTGAAATTAGTATAAAATAAAACCGAAAGTGAGAAAAATATGTAAACTTTATTCATTTTATAACAATTGTGAAACAAGTTATACCAACTTATATTAAATACTCTTATTGACCGACGGAGGTGGGAGCTGTTGAGGGATCTTACTGTGGTAGGGAATTGGAGTGCCAAGAGCAAACCGACGTTGTCGGAGCTTTTCACTTCGATCGAAGAATCGAACCTTTAAATCCGCATCTCCAAAACTGTCAATATTGAAAAAATAGAAAATATATTTGATGATTCCAAACTCTTTGCCTTTAAAATGTGAAATAGGCTGATTTAACTGATGTTAAAACTAACCACAAGTCAACAAATGTTCAACGGTTTTAGCTCCCTAAAATAATCATGCTTCATCAAATTGATCAAGCGGAATGCCATCTGGATAACTCTTCCGTCTCAACACTTTCTGTCGTTATCGATCAGTGCTCCATCTTCCTACCGCGATCACAAGGACGCTAAATAGTATTAATTCCTGATCATGATCGACTATCCTTTTTAATTGATAAACAACCTCAAGAGATTGATGAAAAAATCCCGAAAGTTATTAAGCTCCTTGATTTGCCATCATAGATAGTTGCAGGAATGCTCTTGCCATATAATGATACCCTGTTATTGGTCTGTATTTAGTTATCGTTGATGTATCGGGTAATCATTAGTACTTATGATTTTGATTAAGGTAAGTGTGATGTTAATGTCATATTATAGTCAAATCCACATTATATTCTGGTTAAATAAGAAACAAAATAAGAGGAAGTTTGACGTAGGATTGCAGAATGTGAGAATATTATCATATTATTTTTTTAGTGTTAAAATGTGTCTGGTATGATTTGATATAAATAAACGACATCAAAAATCCTACCCGTTCAAATTGCCCGCAGTAAGTAATAGTTTTCGACATGTACATACGTTATAGGGCATGTATCTGTTCGTAAGAGAACAGTCCCCGACGAATTAATAACTTGTTTATACAATAAAATAATCTGGTCTAAAATAAACAAAGTAACAAAAATGGAATAAAATACAAAATAAACTAATAAATGCCGGAACTAAGAGCAAAAGAATAAACTGTACTATGCTAATTCAACGAGACAACAACATAAATTCCAACAGGTTTATTTTACGATTAATGTATATTTTGTATTTCATATAATCGTGAACAGAATTGAATAAAATACCAGACAACATTCTCATGTTCATCACATACACGAGGAAGTTTGAATCTACGAGAGAATACGACAAGTAAATGTAGGCGTACTTCTAGCTCAAAACCAATAAAACGATGACAGAACATCGGTTTGGTTTATTTTGTTTAACGTCCTATTAACAACCAGGGCCATTAAGGGACATACCAGGTTTTTGTGGTGGGGAAAGCAGGAGTCCCGGAATAAACACTGACCTACAGTCAGTACCAGGCAACTGTCCCACATGGGTTTCGAACTCGCGACCCAAACGTAGATGTCTAGTGATAAAGTGTCGGTACACCTTAACCACCGTGAACCCAAGGACAGAACATGTATATCAGACAAGACGTTTAAAAAGGATAAGAGTCGTCTGCTTCCTTGTTGCAATCCTAGGTAAAGATAGGCGAAATTCGAAACAAAAAACATCAAACTAGAACCCAGCTACCACAAGGCATATCAACAAGAAGAGAAATCTACCACTTACAACTTCATTCAGAACAAGGTTATATATTTGTCAACGAAATCATAACGTCGATAATAAACCTTTTCCACGTTCTTCATAAACCTGCATCTACGGGATACGTATGTGTTACAAGGGTGACTGTGCTGACGCATAGCTTAGTGATAATTACGATACAATGACGTCATTTGTCATGCTCTCATATCCGCCTATGGAGTGTTTCTGCCCTTTGATATATGTAGATGACATTAATCAAGACTAATGTTCTGTTTATCTGACGATACAGGAATGATTTCAATTAAGGATTGAATCTTGATTTGGTCGATTTCATAGGGTCATGAATTGAGTTGCTCTTGAGACAAATTTAATGAACTGCGAAGCAGTTCATGTTGAATTTGTCTCAAGAGCAACTCAATTCATGACCCCATGAAATCGACCAAATCAAGATTCAATCCTTATATTTCAATTGGGTTTTTTTTTTCGAATAAAACAAATCGGTCTAGATATTAATGTCTCGAAGCTTGTGCAAGTCCAAATGCGGAAAAGCCCGAGGAGTTCCGGATTGTGCATGTCTAGTCGGTTGAGTATAATAGTCCGCAATTTTAGGATTAAAAACAGCATTATTTTGTCAAAATAGAAGTACAAAAATGTATCTAGCATATCTGGTCTTTCATAAAATACAAGAATACATTATCAATTTGATAATTTTAATAATTATTCCATGTTTATAACAACAATGTAGAAAAAGTGAAATCGTTCCGCGGAAGGATTTTAACCATGTATTCATACGCACTGATCAGTGTTAATCTGGTCAAATTCATGAGCAAATGAAACAGATTTAGTTTGGTAGTTTCATTGAGTCAAACTTGGGTAGAAATTGAAATATTGAAAAATGAAGATGATCAGTCCTATAAATTCAAGCAATTGCGAAGACGTCGTGTCGCATAAAGTTTATTCCGGGGTTCTAAAATGTCTTCAGCGCAACCAGTTGAACGTTTTACCTTTGCATGAGCAACTAGGAATTACAAAAATCAAGTTTTGTGCTAAGAAACACTACAAACCTTTTTCCATCAGTTTTTGTTTGGGACACACACTAGTTTGGAAAATTTGAAACTCTTATTTAAAGTTGTTCAATTTTCGCGAATATATCGAAGTTGCTCGAATAGACACAATGAAAATACGATTATTATAGAATGGAGTACATGCACGGTCCATTAAAATTAAAGCAAAAAAATATATATCTATTAAAAAACTATACGGGAATATACGAACAAATATGAAAGAAAACCCTTCACACACATTGCTTTAAATTTATTTTTGTTCTTAAATTTATCCATATGATATAAACATATATTTACATATTCAGACTAGAGAAGAAATTTGGATATCCTGTTATTATGACATAAGCCTAACAGTCTAGTACCTTTTTCTAACCTCTTAACTTTTTTTCTTCTCTATAACCAGGTAAACAATTGAACTGATATTAATGATTAATGTTATTCATGACAATAAAAATGTGCCCCGTCATGGTGGGACATATCTATCCCGAGGTAATTTAGTTAAAGTGGAGGCAATATCAGATGGTATGTGTTTTTCCTTTTATCCTCGAATCCATTAGTTCCCGTGGTGTCAGGACGACAACAGTAAGCATTTATACTGACTCCTTATGCTGAGGTACTCAGTATAAAAAACATCAACACGTCAATCACGGTATATAAACGGGAAAACATATATGTGACCTAATTATGTTTGATCCATTGGGTTAAGTCTGTGAAGGAGCCGTTGTAATCTTACAATAACGCCGAGCAGTTGAATACAATTTTAGCAGAATTCCTCATTGGTATTAACGCACCTATGTGTAAGCATAAATGTGATGTGTTGAATAATATAGATACATGTACAGGGCAAATAGCGGTCTGGAAATGGTGGTGTTGAGGACTTCCTAGTTCCGATACGAGCATGGCACCTTGGGTTATTAATTGTCATCATCTCCAGTGTATCAATTCGTTGAAACAATGGTGTAAATTGTATGTGTCAAATTCCTTCATGAAGCAGTCACACATTATACAAATCACGTAACTATACTCGAAATGAACTTTTATATCTTAACACAATTTACATCGGCAGACATAAATGCACGCAAAAATAGTCTGAATAACATATTAAGACCTTGTCCCGTCCTTTTGTTTATTGATTCAAGTATGACAGTGTCATGTGATTGCGGTTGCCTTGGGGACAACAACAGATGCAAGTATGACGTCCGTAATCAGGAAAGAGTAGAAAAACGGAACAAAACATATGTTGCTATAGGGACAATAGATTAATTTCGGCCTCTGAAATGTCACTCGGGATGATTACAAATAGCTAGACATTCCTTTACAATCACGTGCAGTGAATTAAAACAGATCTTGGTTTTTTTTCTAACGTCTTCTTAACAGATAAATCTCCTCGAGACTGCAGAGGGCCCCACAATTAGCCGCTTGTCATGTCAACATGAAGTTTGATATGCTTCCCCAGTTATTACATCACGGCGGGATTCTAGGAAAATCGGGATGGTGGCAACGAACCATTTGGCATATAAATGAGCATTGGACACGCCAAATTTTATATCGTACAACAAAATACTTTATCAATGTCAACAGATATGAAAATCTGCATATGTGGGTCAATTTTCATTGATTTTGCGTGATCACGTCGAGCGCAAGTAGGCGAAACGAACTTAACATTCACATGAACGAGTATCTAAAACATGTTGTTACCAAGAAAGACAACAGGAAGCAGTAACCCCATACCCTTTCACATCCGATCGGGGAATCGTGCCCCGACGTCTAGGTGAAGGGCAAGAGGGTTGCTACTGTGTCATCCGGCCACCTTAATCATTATTCATCCAATGAACATTTAAATGTTTTGGAATGTTGCCTAAATCATGAATACTTGGTTGATATATGTTTGCGTTTACTGCATAAAATATGGATTCCTAGCTTTATTTCATCAACCGAAATACATCTACACATTATAATTACTGCATGAGTACAAGGGGAAACTATTTTCATGGATTTTAATCTAAACCGATCTCCCAATGACATTTTGCCATATTGAAACTTTGGTTTAAGTTTTAGAACACATACACCAAAACAGTGGAACCATAATGTAATAGCATCAACGTATATCCCTGCGGTATGAAGACGCCATTCGACATTTATCATGGTAGTCTTGAGATTTGGACCAAGGTTTACCGTACCAAATCGACTATGGGAAATTGTAAACTGCCTCTGTCTCTGACCTTTAACAAAAGTACAATTACCCATGATTCATCTGTCTGATGCGTGGTATCTGATCTCTTTACACGTCTGCTCTGACATCAAAGTGCCATATATATGACCTTTCACAATGTGTTAAGATGTCCGTCTACTGTTTTAATTCAGGAACAAACAGCTTCCGCTTCCGGTCTGATGGACACAATAACTCCTGGCCTAAGACTCTGCTCTCGTCGTTATAATGTCATTTCGATAGTAAAGTTTGATTGTAAACGATGACACGGCCGGGGCTCTAATGTTCCTTAATTGTGATACTAGCCCCGAGTATATCTGTAACTCATGTTTGTTTCCAGACAAAGCTATCGGTAACAATCTTTATTGCCAACACGAGACGATCTAAAGCACTTACATGCGATCTTTGGCTTTTGTATGAACCACGATCTCAGTCGTAAAAACTGTCTTAAGGATTTCTTGTTAACAAATGCACTGACGACGGGCGACCGAAGTGAAGTGTATGCGATATTTATCGTGATTGGTATAAAGATTCAGTTATGTATGATATTAAACAGGTAAGACAGATTTGTATACGATTGTACATTTGTTTTCAGTGTGGTTTTAGCATACATGACATAATACGTAAGTTAGTATATTTTGGAATTAATTTGAGAATAAAAAGTTGTCCATTATACTTCTTTTCAACTAGATCAGAGCAGCGGCTTATGGTTAAACGGGGCTGTGTGACTTTAATCGAGGCGTATAAGATAAAGAAGTCATACTAATTATCAAATAATCACCTTTAGAATGAAATCGCAGATTCTGCACCAAACACCAATCTGGCATTTGAAACAAGTAATTACGGAAAAGCAGATTTATAGAATTTTGCATTTTCTACCTGTATATATATGTAGATAAAGATTAATAGAATATTTCACCCCCTTGGGGATGAGACAGGAGAATCTCAACTTAAATTGCCAAACACAAGGCTTTCCGAGTGTTTGGCAGCTTAATTATCTTACCCCGAGGGTTGAGATTCCCCTGTCTCACTTCCATGGGGGTGAATGATTATTTTTCTCTTAACCGTTTACCCCCTTAATGGATCTAATATTGACGTTACATCAATGCAAAGAAATGTTGACGTGACGTGTTGAATGGTCGACGTGATGTCATTGTACTGTTGCCGTGACGTCATGGTATTGTTGACGTGACGAAATACAATTGTAGAGAACGTGAGTAGAGCACGTGTAGCTTGTCTTTTCCCTAGGGTGAGATAATAGAATCTTTCACCCCTTGGGGATGAGACAGGGGAATCTCAACGGAGGGGAAGATTCTTAAGTTTAAGTTTAATCATCTTTCCCCGATGGTAATTGAAAATACCGGAACACGATAAACAACGAAACGTGGCAGAATGGTCAGTCAAAACAAAAGACAATAAATGGAAACGAGTGAAAACAAAACGGTGAAAAACAAGAAAATATTTATTTCCAATTTGTTTTTATTATCCTCGTTTGACCTTTTCTCTGGAAACTTGTTTGTTAGTAAGAGGATTTTTTTTTATCTGATTTCACCTTTTCGAGAATTTTCTTGTGCTTATCGATCAAAATATAATCAAATTTTCCATTTTCCCAATATGTTGTAGAAGCTCACACAATACCCGATATGCACTTACACATTGACTAAAATGAAATTATGATAATATGTTGATGGCAGTTGGCTTTCCCCACAGGGAAATTTCATAGACTCTCGGTAATTATAATAGACTCCGGCTACGTTAACGACGCTATAAAGGGATAAACCAAAAGTCCACAGACAGGAAATTAAAAACTCGTCACATTTGTCGTTGTCCTTTTTTTTGTTAGTTATCGGGGTGACCAGTAGGCTTTCCTGTTTTAGGTAAACGTCCTTAAGTGTAACTACTAAAGAAGATTTCTTTTAATAAAGAACGAATGTATTTTCAGTTGTTTTTGATACGCGTAATTTGTCTTTCTATCATCAAAAAATCTTAATGTTCGTGTTATTCAGACAAAATATTTATTTTCTTATTACATTTTTCATTGTAGTTAACACATCGCTATAAATAAATGTAATAACGTGATTACAACATTGTACAATCTAAGTGAAATAAGACGTTCAGTATCTACTCCGTAAACTCATACGGAGTTTACGGCGTAGATGATCAACAAATAATTTTAGTTAGCGTGCAGCATTGGACAGAGATAAATAATGATTACAGTTTTCAACAGACCTTATATTACTTCCAACGATTAAGAAAACGAAAATTTAACAACAGACATGGCAGTATTTCCGAATATCAAAAAATTGAAAATAAACTGCTTCTGTCCAAGATATCGAATGTTGGTAACGTCATTCCAGGTTTCGATTAATTGCAGGCAATGCATTGCATAACACGAGAAGCTCCATTGCTGAGAGAAAAACATATATAATGTTATTTTGTTCTCGGCTGTAAACTGGCGTACATTCAGGATAATGAGGAGTCCATATCAAATGCCTACACAATTCCCAAATATCCCTCAAAGCAATTTCAAAATAAAATACGAAATTATCGATTACGTTGATAATGTCATTTATTGTTCGTGTTTATTAGGCAGAGACAAAAAAGATATATTTTTGCTGATGTCAGCGATATATTTCCGTCTGTATTTTCTTTGCGGACACACTCGCTTTAAGCAACTTTGAGTTTCAAATATCACATTTGGTAAATGATAGAACACAAGCATTACGATTACAGATGAAATTCTTTTCGTTATTAAAACACAAGAGGGCTTTGACAAAAAAATGTGAATAAAAGACGGGACTGTTAAGTAATTGTGAATATCCTTACATGATTTATCGCAAAGACATCATTAACAATACGTTTCAAAATCGAAATGCACAAAAACAGTCCCTGTGTATTTATCTCTTATAATGATATTAATGCCTTACTGCGGTTAATAATTATACGGCTAAAATGCGACAGACACATCATCTTTATACTACTGGTCAAAAATGAATTGGTAGCTTATTTTGTCGTTCATTCTCCAACAAATCTATTCGAATTTTACTTCTAGACATCCATCTTGGTATTAAACTATCGTTGACCTCTCAGCTCGTCGTAAAGTCTACAAGCGGACGCGATTTATGCAGAAGCCTGTATAAATGTGACGGGACATTTTGGAATTCTCGGTAAGCAAGCGCTTTGTTTAATACAGTTTCTTATACCACGCGTTTGTGTGTAAAGGAAAAAAACAATAAAGGTGAATGGCTCATAAAACAAATAAAAACTCAGGAAAAAGCCAGGACATCAATCTTCCCCCTACAGACAGGATCAGCCGCATCTCGCTTATTTTTTTAATGAAAGTTATTAACGGTGAAATGACATTTATTGGCAATATCGTGTGCGTATATGTCTCAACAGCTGATTATTCAGGGCGCAACATTCAGTGATCGCAGAGTAACCCAACAAATAAGAATGTATTCAATATTTCTATGATTTCCTAATATTCTCTGATGATAAAGCCATTTTTGGTGACAGACGTTGAAGGGGTCATCGTTCAGAACAAAAGATTTCTATGACCCCTGGAATACTAAGGAGCGAGTTCTTCCTCGAAGTTGAACCTTAGCGACATACTAGGCATTCCTACTACCACCGCTGGGATAATTTCCTTTGAGCTCAAGATTTAAGAAAGCGTGATCCTTGTATGCCAGAGGTCGCGAGTTTATTTCTAGCAGAGAACAAGACTTCTGCTCCACATATATATATATATAAACAACATTAGCTTGATATCATAGACTGTTCTAATACATTCTGTATTCTATTATTGACTCTAGCGAATTATATGACCGCATAGGTATCACTAAGCTCATATGTATTACCATTAACGGGGACGATGTTGAAACTGAATAGTTGAAAATCCATATAATACATGTTGAAATATATTTCTCTGTTTCAAAGTCTGGTTGTGAACTGTTCCTCCGGATTCTCGCCAAAACAAACAACACTGCAGAGTATTAAAGGCAGCTTGACGGACGCAGTTCTAAATTGACCGAACATTATATGGTAATCATATATTGCATGTATTACTCAATGGATATTCAATTACGCATTGTACTTGTATGTCCTTTGTGCTCTTGTCTGTTATGACGTGTTCTATAACGCTGTATTATTGATGTTAAGTAGCTATCGACAACTGATCTAATAAGACAGGTTGGATGCCGGTGCCATGTCATTTGATTGATGTTAACCTATGGGAAAGCCCGTTATTGAAATAACAACGGCTGTAAACAGATCCATGCACGTGGCACTACATGGACAATGATGAGTCGGGAACAAAATAACAAAACGATGAACTATTCTCATTTGGCATGCATTTTCAATAGTGATTACCAACTGGGGAAAATGAAGCCGCATGGTGCATATGAACGTACAATTGTTAAACTGTACATGGCTAACCTATTGCTGTTGACCCTATCCAAAATAGTCCATGAGTACTCAAATCTTGAGCAACATGACTTTGTAAACATAATGCAGCAAACACTTATATGCATTTGTATACATATATTGTTTATAAATAAATATTCGCTGGGTATTAATTTTCGCGCCTAATTATATTACCGCGGATATAGCGAAATTAAAACCTCACGAATATCACCTCTGGTCTATAACACATTAACATTTTTAAAATGTTGAAAAGTTAAAATGGCAGAATAACTTATCTAAGGATTTACGTTTAACTTGAAGACAAGAAGTGGTAATGAATACGAGATACACCAAACAGATTATAAGTCTCGTTACTGCCCGCTTTGTCGCATACTGAATCGACATGCAATGGCGAGACACCAGACAGACAAGAGTGATTGATCGCAGGTTTATCGATTTTATTATATTATTACTTGAGAGAGGCTCACGAGGTCTATATATTTTCATTGTTTTAAAGACGGCCCCAAACACCATTATTATCATAGCACTTACAATTACTATATACGTAAGTGTTTCTATGATTAAACATTGAGGCTAATCAAGACCGCTTGATGTGAAGCATTTCAAATGTTTTAAAGACGGCCACATACACCATTGACAGTATAGCACTTAGACTAACTTTATGCGTAAGTGTGTCTATGAATAAATGCTGAGGCTAATCCAGACACTTTCCCTCAGAAATAATAATCTAGCAAAAACTCAATTCTTCACTGTCTAGAAGCATGTACATTTGATGTAAACTTTATTTCGTTTCTTTAGGTAGAGTATATGACAGCATTTTAGTAACAAAGCATGTACATTTAACTAAGGTGGTAGGGTAAGTCTATCATCTTTGTCAAAGTCCTGAAAGTGCAATATCATTTGACGGCTTTTCATGTCAAAAAGTAAGAAAGTTATCGGTGTGACCTTCAATTTTAACATCTGGCGTGTTTTGATTATCACATATGGTACAGTACCAGCACAGCATCAATAAAGTTTAACTATATATGTAATACACACCATAATTTTCAATATCGACATCTAAGTTAATTAAATTGTAAAGCCCGGATAATGAGTAGCATCAATTTTACGATTGATCAACGGATGCGAACCTTAAAAGTAATTTCGTAATCTGTGCGATATTTGGCGATTTAATTTTTATACTCTATTGTACTCTACTCTACTTTTCTTTCTACAATATTGCACAATCGACATGTATTTGTTGAAGAAATGAAAAGTAGATTTTTGAATTTCATCATAATTGATCTCATTAGCCCAACGCCAGTCAATCTTATAAATAATCCCAGGATGATTGGGGTTGTATAAGTGTCTTTAACATGTGTTCCTATTTCCTATTGTCTTTTCTATTCATTGTAATACGTTCTTTGTCTAATTGAAATATAAAAAGTATAAGCTAAACAACATGTTTGAAAGTGAGAGACGTATGACAAGTGGCACGGTTCACAAAAAAAAAATAAAAAAACAAACAAACAAAACAAAATAAAAAAAGACCAAACAACAAAAACATGTATTTCTTATTGTTTTTTTGTTTTGTTTGTTTGTAAAGTCCAAAACTAACAATAAAATAATTGCATTGCAGGGTCAATGCACCTTCCACTAGATACTCTATTTGTTGCGAGTATTAAAAAAAAACTCGCATCAAGGGAACAATGAAGTTACCCCAACATATACACTTCGATACAGGTTTAGAAAATAACAATCAATCATTATGTTTACATTTGGTAACAATGGCATTTCAAAAGCTTTTAAAAATAGATTACCTTATGCACCTGGTTTGAACAGAGGTGAGTTTATTAGAATAATTTTGGTGTTTTCTTATTTTTTTTCTTTTGGATAGTACATTCATTGAAATTGATCATAACTACACATTCTTAGACAATATTGCATGAGCAGCGCACATATACACTCTGTAGGAATATTTCAAATATTATGTTCCAGTTCAGCCGGAATTGCGTAGAAAATCCGCAGGAATCGGCCTCAACTGGATTAATAATGTAAAATAGCGTAAAGACGACCAAATTCCTATTAAGCTGGAAAAAAATGGGGGTTTTGGGGTTTTTTTTCAATTTATAGTCTAATTTTTATTTTCGTTACTGCCAGAGATGTTTATTACCAATTTCTGAAATCTTGATTCTCTATTACGATTTTAAATGATACATATTTTTTTTCAAACGCTTGTGATTTTTGACAAGTAGTTTATTTTTTCTTTGATATTCTTGCGCAAGCCAAATCACCATGCGTAATCATTCGGTTATTGTGTATGATTAGCTCCATCTAATGGCATAGCAGCGAAAATGTAAATATATCACAGCTTCAAACCAGGTCCAATGCATATGCTGAAACATAACGAACCTGAAATATGTATCGGGTTTTAATTGGCATTGGTATTTAAATGCAATGAAACAGGATGGAGTGCTTCCTTCGGGGTTCTTACGGTTAAATGAGAGAAATATAGCACTAGTACATATGATGGTCTTATTAGAACTCTTGGGGGCATTTTTCGGTCGTCCTCAACCAAATTACAATGTATTTGTTTCCGATCTCGGTATAACGAACGTTCCTACGAAATGAATTTTTTTTTTTCAAACTGAAATATAATTCTCTCCTTATAATGAGAGGTTCGGTCTCCCAGAAAAGAAACACTCGTCGTCATTATATGGCCGGTAACTTCATGTGCCAAATATTAATAAATACCTGTTTGACAATATCCATATCGATATCATTGCCACACACATATAGCAAATAAACTCTGTCCAATCCTTGACAAACTTAATTTTAATGTCACAGACGTTTCTGATTTAGAGAAAAACTAATTAAGCTGATTAAGCAATGAACAACTATTACCCTAACAAATCATTCAAATATACCAGATGCGACGACACAGATTGCCAAAAACGTTCGGTGTTGTCCACTTTTAATGCATGACTTACAAAGTAGTTTAGCTGAAGGATTGACGTTGAATTTGCGATTTGCGCGTCTCCTGGTATCATCCCTCTTTCCAAGCCAATGTCGCATACTGTATATTTGTTAATTTTCAAGGGGCTAACATTTCGTGGTTGCCCTAGTCGAACTTCTTCCGCGGGTACTACGTTTCTTGTAACCACACCTTGTAAACTTGCTGCAGGAGATTCTCGTATTCATTTGTTTGTAACATATTAAAGTATTATTTAGGTATTTAATTTCATTTGATATTCATTTTTATGATATTCAACAACAACGAATAAAGCGAAATGAAATTTCCCGCTAATGAAACAGCCTGCAGTACATGCC
Source organism: Pecten maximus (assembly GCF_902652985.1). Lineage (NCBI taxonomy): Eukaryota > Metazoa > Mollusca > Bivalvia > Pectinida > Pectinidae > Pecten > Pecten maximus. Next base: position 4,875,675 of record NC_047026.1, read on the forward strand.
CAAGTTACTCGCAAATGTTCGAATGCCGATGAAAACCATCACATACTTGATGAAAATAGAAATTAACTTTTGTTATCAACATAACCTTCGAATTATTTTATCACAGACAATGATATAAAGACATTGGGATTTCCAGAGGACTGATACCTTCACTAACACGTAAGTTATTCTACATGACTTCAGAGATACGGGTATCAGATTTTAATTACATTTTCTGAAGTTAAAGACAGAACCACACATGTAGGCCACTTAATTCTGTTAACGAACGAACTTGTGTATGGAGATAATGGGCATTTGTAGAGTATATCCCTGACGTACAGCTAAAAGCTGTTACACACGAGAAGAACGGTCGTATAATTACATGTAAATCCCAGAGCCCCTATTCATTGGTGTTAATGTCTTATTTCTCACCCAATTACCTTCTTATGTTGTTGACTAACTATCTTTGCCATGCTGTGTGTAAAATGCTGAGATAGTGAGGACGCACTTGTGTACTCCAGTTTTATAAACAGGTACATGTACAGACAGTGCTGCAGGGATGTGTACAATAAACGGCAGACTCAACAGCTGATGCCAAAACCTTCAAACTGGCAAATATCAACGTGGGAAAAAATAAAAATAACAAAAACTGTAAGCTATGAATTATCAACCTGTCCAAACCGCTTAAACTGAGATTAAGCAATATGAATGTTTATAAAACACTTAAATTTATAGGTATAATCAAGGTATGAAAAGAATCTGCAAAGTTAAGATTTTTTATGTATACAAAACACATCAGTTTAGCATCAATCCAAGTATATAAAGACAATTTATGCCAATTACTTACATGCAGAATACACTAAACTGACGATATAACATTCGAACGATCATCCCTGAGAACGAAATTAAAAACATCTAGCTTTGGTCTTTTGAACTTGTGGATTGCTTTCTGTTTAAATACGTTCAATACATAGTTTTATTGTTTATAACTTATATACCAAATCTTAGTCAGTCACATCCTTTGAATACTGTTGACGTATTAATTTGGAGCACTATAATTTTCGCGCATTTCCAAATTATAACAAATCAGCGCAATAAAGAATTAACGTATTCTCATGTTCTCTGTGGTGAAAAACACATAAGATGTAATCAGCGCGATCCTAATTTAGCACAACGCTTCAACAGCGGAATGCGCTGAAATATGATTACCACTAAAATATGTACATTTACAGTAAGTAGAAAAACACAAATCGTTTGCAACATTTATTGTTGTCTCTTGATAAGGATACTTTGTCCAGACGAACAACATGTTTATGCAAACGTTCCACGATACACAATTGCACGTATGAATATACATCTAACTGCGCCGGAAAGGATTAAGTGAAATGATGATGTCTTATCCAGAAATGGCGGACGACCATGTCTGGGTTAGAGAGATAATACATTTATTTGTGTCGCATTTTGACATATATTTCTCGACAGCGTATCTAGTATCCAAAATCGCCATGATTTGCTGGTATTTACTGCTACGTGGAGACATGGAAGCCCTCGCGAGATCCTGTACCGGCCTTCATAATGAAAAATATGATCAAATATGTAATCGTTCTAGAAGATAGGGGATGGGTGAATACGCTTGGTCCTTGGTATCAAATTCGATCTGCAAATTAAAAGAAACCTTTTAATTTCACATCGAAATTGATCAATTTGTATTATGCCGACCGACCGAAAAGCCGCTATAAATTCTTGTTGAGAATGAGGGTGTTATTCTATATTTTTATACATACAAATATTTTACGCAATTTATAATCAGAATCCTACCGGGCTACATTGAACATCAATTATGAAATTTGTAGAACCGCAAGTCTTTGAATATCAAATTAAGACCAAATGCATAGGTTGGTGACAGGAAGAGAGCTACTATCTAGAAAGGGGATATGTAGGACATCACAATGATCAAATCAGCGACTTGGTTGTCAAATGGAGGATTCAAAAGCTATAGTACGATGCTTGTTTTATAACTTCAGTATTTTATCTATGAAAGGAAAATTATTATATCCTCTCAAATAAGTATATTATAACTAGTGGGAAGTTTTATGCAAATTAATGATCATGTACGTGTCAAATTCTACTAGCCTTAGATTTCGCCCTCAGGAAACGGCCATTCCAGCTATAAATAATTAAATACAATGTATTCAAATTATAAAGCGATGCACGAGCTTATACCATCAAACTAACTTTTTTGGTTTGTTTTATTTCAGTTGTTTTCCGATTGGGTTACGATCGGTAATATATGAATTAGATACTCTTATCACGTTTTATATATGTTCACCCTTGTGATCTCTAACATTATGGTCGCTTTAACGCATTAAACAAGATCCGATATCAGACGTACGGAAAACATTAGTGTGTAAATTTAATTTGTATACGTCTGCACTTAATTGGATCAGATTAAGTAATAACCCAATCGGGGAATACGTCTATTATGTGATCAATACTAGAATAATTGGCTTGACTTTATCGGAATATTTCATCGAAATGTTTTGGAATGGAGTAGTTGGGAAACTAAGGTGTAGCAATGGTCGGGTTACACAGTGGTAATGGACTTCAACTATGCGGTATGGGGTAACCTGTCCAACCGAATGAATTTTCACCAGTTTCCTCCCACAATGTGACCGGATGGGGTGTGCTGCTGGGTGTCTTCGGCAGTATGGTTCAGTGAGGTAGCACTATAAATCGGCAAAAGTTCCGGCCTATCACAAGGAGATTTAACACGAACATACCGCAGCCTCCCAAAACACACATACGCACTCGCCACACGCACGCATGTCGCACGCACGGGAGGCCGTCCTTAAATGACCTTAGCTGTTAATAGGACGTTAAACAAAATAAACCAAACCTCCAACAGTAAGACCCCTTGCAGACTTCCATCTGGGCTAACAAGAGTGATTAATATAAGTTGATATAACTTGTTTCAAAATTGTTGTAAAATGAATAAAGTTTACATCTTCAAGTATTCATCTCATTAAACCTAAAACATGTACACACGTTGTCACAGGTTGAGTTCTACATTATGAAATTTGCATTTCAGATACCACAAGAGCCGTGTGGAGACTAACTTAACTCATTTAAACCTAATCGGACATCATTCATTCGCCTCATTAACACCCCTGACTTCAGAGAAGTTATTCGTTATGACAACAATTCACTCAATTAATCCAACCTGCCAGTATCTGACGCAAAATCAGGTAACCGTAATTTAAATCTTCAACAGAGTCTAATTTAAGAATACAAGTATTGAAGCTGTACCACAATTTTCTAATACTGAATCACTATCAATTGTGATTATTCGGAGGTTCAAATAGCATCCATACTAAAACTCAATTAACTATTCGAGGGCTCTTACGTAACATCTCTTAATGCACTGGGTTCTCGTCTAAATCACTTAAAAAATCTTAATTTACTCCAGGATTCGTACAATATCATATAAATAAATTTGCCTTGTTTGTAGGCAGAATGCGGCTTTTTAATTGGTTCCTCTATGAACAAAAATTCTAAAAATGGAGCGAAAATTGTGACGTCACAGTATGGTTATTGACATTGCGTATTGATTTATGGGAAAAAATCCCTTATAGCCTAAGATCGTTTTTTTCAATTTCCAAGATCAATTATAAACATTGATGTCAATTACTTTTTAGTTTCATAGGGGTATGGAAAAAATTGAAATCAGTGCTTAAAAGATCACTTACATAGCATTGTATCGAACTATATGAAGAATTTGTCTATTCCGTATCTCTTATGATAACTGTAAAGATATGAACTGATATCAGCTATAAATCATTAATGATAGGCGTAACTTAATTGTATCATAAATGTTGTTAACGAGGTGCGTGAATCATTTGCGTACTTGAATGTTATCTGAAATGCGCAGTTAAATCGGAAGTAACATGTAGTAGAAGCTTCAATGGTGTTCGTGTTGAAGTTTTTACTTAAATCCGGTGTATCGACCCCGTCCCCCGTATTGACACTATTGCAATCAACCTCCTTACAATATTGATAATTTGCTTGCAATTGGTGAACGGTGATACAGATTTATTAAAGTGGCTGAAAGTGTCATATCGTTCAATTGGTGAACGGTGATACAGATTTATTAAAGTGGCTGAAAGTGTCATATCGTTCAATTGGTGAACGGTGATACAGATTTATTAAAGTGGCTGAAAGTGTCATATCGTTCAATTGGTGAACGGTGATACAGATTTATTAAGGAGGCTGATGGTGAAATTTCACTGTTTTGTATTTGCTTATGTGATAAACGATACATCACCCTCTTAGTATTTGTCCTTTATTTTCCGTAAGGGCAAAATTTAATCGTCATAAAACTAAATCTTGGCCTTTTGTTCTAACGTCCTTAATAGATAAACGTATTTGACATTTCAACCTTTCGTCATCTCAATTAAATGACAACATTTGATGTCTCTAATTTCTCATGTTTGAGGTCGGTAAGCGGTAGAAATTTCATATTAATACTTTTTTACACATATTGTTTTTTTTTTAATTTATAAAAAATTGATACTAATTTCCATTCCAATAATGAGTTGAGCTGTTACCGAGTGAATTAAATGCAAAGTTATATATGCTTGTGTGAGTTTGTGAATTTGAGGCATAGTGGGTACACTATGAATGAAGATATGTATTGGTTTGAATGCAGGTATATGCCAGTGTGAGTGGATTTGAGGCATAGTGGGTGTGTGAATACAAACATATGTCGGTGTGTGTGTGTGTGTGGGGGGGGGGGGGGGGGGGGGGGGGGGGGGGGGGTATGAGGAACAGTGGATATATTATTGTAGTTATATGGCGTACATGTGTTGACCTGTATGGGGGGGGGGGGGGGGTATGAGGAACAGTGGATATATCATTGTAGTTATATGGCGTACATGTGTTGACCTGTATGAGCGCGAATGTGGATGGCCCTTTGGAGAAAGAGTGCAATGTCTTTTCAGTTCGCTTACTAGTAATAACGGCTCCTGGAAGGTATAGCCAGACAGCGATATATATAAATAGACAAAAGAAGGTGAATCAACGACATGAGTTGCTTCCTCTGGGAGTTTTTTTTAACACTGTTGATAATTATCGAGGTATAAGCTTGATTCCATTGATTTGACACGCAACACAAAGGAAATTAATCCAATCTCCAGACACCAGACACTCGATAAAGACAATTATAAACCAGCCATGCCTCAGAAACACAATTCAGTTTAAACAAATACTGGAAGTCAATAAATGCTTCTTAATTTTTTCTCTCGGGAATCGGAGACGTTTAGACCAATAATTGCGAGCAATTTTTAGCAGCTCTGAAAATTCAAAGCAGGGAAATTATGATAGGATTGAAGGTTTGATTTCAGCAATTGAAGGGCCACATGCGGACATTTGTATTAAAGTGGTTCAGGGCAAGAAATGTTTGTTTTAATTGGGAAATGCAGTATTTGATAGATGTCTTCGTCAGGCAATCATTTTATGTGTGTTGTCGTCATCGCGTGATACAAATGTTGATCTGTATTTGCAAATGCATACATTTAAAGATAAAAATATAGACAAAACCTAAACAGAAATCCCAGGGGGAATTTCGGCGCCCACAACTGAATGATCTCTATCGGGCCTATGAAAGACAGTCATTATCCAAGATGGCCACCTTTCGACCATTTGTATTGGGGACAACTAGGAACCAAGGCAAACCCACATGTAAAGACTGAGAAATATCTTTGCAGTAACTCTCAAAAAATATTGGTTGCAGTGTTTTGTTTGTCAACTTGTGAGGTGCACGGCACAAGTCGATCAGAATTTCAAAATCTGTTTTTATTTCCGTTCATTCCGTCGCTAAAAAGCACATGCGCAGTGAGATTTATTGTTGAACTATGGGTAAAAAAGAAAAATACTTTAAAAATCGTCTCCTTTAGGCGACCAAAATATTTTGACGCAATGAATCGGTGAATGCACCCCACAAGGATGTTGAGTGAGTACGGACAGAGGAGCGGACGGACTACAGACTATGGACGTGGGGCTGTTTGAATAGCCTACCATCTGATTCATGATGGTGGGCTGAGATAACAACTTTTAAAAAAGATAATTGAAAAACCTGTTATACAAAGGAGGGGTGAACATTTTGGCACTCCTCATTTTATGTATTGTCTAAATTGCGGTTAATTATTCAGAATGAGATGTACCCGTATGAAGTAAAAAAAATATACACATGTTCAGACATTATAAATCGGGAAGGGAATTTTATAAATATGCTCATTATAGAACTTATCACTTCGATAAATGCCCAGACATATTTGTTGCGATTTAGGAATTATTTGTTATGTTATAAATTCAACAACATGAGCTCTCTACAATGATCAACACTGTTTAGAGAAATAAATCAAACATCCTTAGCGGTTATTCTGATTCTACAAGGACTGAAATCGTCCTTAGCGGTTATTCTGATCCTACAAGGACTGAAGTCGTCCTAGTCAAAGTCTTGTGACTACGGGTAAACTTACATACAGTAATGTAAATCATTCCTTGTTCTTGTTTATTTCAAGAGATATTTCCGTATAACAGAGAAAGAACATATATAATTGAAAGGAATAGAAAGAAGCTTTAAGATTGTTTCCCAATTCTATTTGTAATTTGTGCATTAATAATGTTGTGTATTGAATAAGATGCTTGAACAAACGTTTCAGTAATCTCGTATCCCTGACGGATTTCCAAACCTAATCTGATCACGAAGCATTAGTAGTGAGTTTGATAAGGTCTCGTCGTGCTACTTTTGTTCCTTGTTTCATCCTTCACAAACGGAGAAGTTACCGGCGGGATGGGGTACCAATTAACAACAATATGGTGAAAGTGTATCATCCAGAACAGTGCGAAAGAAGCAGGAAGTCACCAAGAGCTTGGCAGTGTCTACACTTTCAATATCATCTCCCAACGTGATATACAAACTGTCACAGAATCCTGGTCTCGAGAGATGCACGTTCAGGAAGACAATGGAAAAAATTTATTGTTGATATCATGTTCTGGATTCGGGAATACTTTTATTTTCTTATGTGATATGAAGTAGCAGGTGTCTCATTAGCAGACTTTGCCTGAAGGACAAGTGAGATTTTACGGTGGCTCTGTGTCCGATGTCCGTCCAACCGTCCGGAATCAACTTTTTAAACAAGCTCTCAAAAGACAAAAGGCCCATGGCTTGATATTGGACCTGAGGCACGCTGCCAAGTTTTATTTATCTAATTATTTATCTCATTTTCACGGTCACTGGGGTAAATATGCTATTTTAAACGACATTTTCTCGATAAACAGGAGGCCCGGGGGACCTGATATTGGGCTTGTTGCATGCTGGAATCAAAGACTACACATTTGTACATGTCAATGAGCTTAACCACTTTAAAGCTCACAAGTGTAACATTTTTTAGCATTTTCAAACGACTTTTTTCTCATTTACCAATAGACAATGAGACCTAGTATGGGATAGCTATTAGCTGTAAACGAATAATCTTGACTTACTTTCCAGACCACAGGTGTCAAATGTGTTAAAAGCAAGAGAGCTTGGTTTATAAAATGGGTAAGGTTTACGCTGGTTGAAGAGCTAAAAAAAGTTCATGTTGACGAGTCGTGTAAATGTTAGGGTCATATTGACGAGATGAAGAGATGTTTAATTGTCAAGTCATGCTGACAAGGCGTGTCTTGGTCAAGGTCATATTGACGAGACGTATAAGTATCAATCATATTGTCGAGTTGACGAGACATATTAATGTCAAGATCATATTAATAAGTCGCGTGTATGACATGATTATATTGACCATATTTGGACTAGACATGTCAATATAAAAGTCATATTTACAAGTCGCGTGGATGACATGATCATATTGACCATATTTGAAAGAAACGTGTTAATTTATATGTAGGTTGATCGACGTGCTTATGTCAATATCATGTTATCAATAATACTTTTAAAGTGTTAATGTAAAGGCAATGGTTGATTGATAAAATAGAAATGCTGTGTGTCCACTAATGGCGTGATTCCTTGAGAAGTCATTGACATGTTTTTCATAACGAATGTAACTGGAACTTTATACACGGGCATGTAGGTACTAGCAAATCCATAATCCATAATACATACGATTATCGAAAGACATATTAACACCCACCATTGTGGCCGACTAAACAACCATCGAAATACCTATTATCATTACATATCGAAGACGCCAATTCCCCTCGGGGGCGTAATTACACTACGTATGGTGCATGAATAAACTTGACTCTATTAGAGATAACGGTGGACACAAAGGGAAACATCGTCATAAACGAAGATCACAACAGCCATATTTATAGTGTTATCATATCTAATAAAGAAAATTATGAGGAAATGTTATTAGTAGTATTCTAGTACGACCACGTGGTACACGTTTACGCGACACTGTGTGTAACGCACAACTTCTGTGGCGAATGCAAATGGAGGTCTGTCGATAAAATGGCGATTGTTCCACGTTTTGCATACTCTGGCAGAATTATTCAGCGCAAGGCTTAATGATTGGCTAAACTAGCTGAAAAATATTCCCTACACTACCCTGCTTCTTAAGCACGTCTTTTTATCCTTTCTTAAGTCTGCTGATATATGCTGATAAATTTCTCATGGAGTAAATGTCTCTACACATGCTTATCTAAAACGTCACATAAAGGACAAGGATAACCGCGCTTGAAATCCTTCCGCGTGATAATGTTATATAGCATTGTGAAGTTGACTCAACATTCAACATACGACAAATGACATTCAGATTTTGAAAGTTGTGCAGCTCAACATCCGACATTTAGCATTCACAATTAAAATTTTGAATTAACTAGACATTCAAATTTTATAATTTGTAAAATATATATCGTTAGTCTAAACTTATAAAAACTTGATATTTTAATGAGAGCGAATCTGCAAATGCTATACATGTAGCTATTGAGCTAAGAACTGAAATTGAATCTTTGAAATGGGCACACACTAAACATATACTGGCTTAAAATATAAGTTTTTCGTACTCTCTTCTGATATATCTTTCTATAAAATTGTAAGAACCTTTCCAACTGGTATCAATGTATTTGAAGTTTAAAAATAAGCGTCCTGTTATAGAGAAATAAATCCTTCGAAACTCCAGGGTATTCTATTTTCTAAATCCGAAAGTTCTAGTCTAAAGTCTAGTTCTATACACCTTATCTGCATCCGCGGAATACACGGCAAGGCGGAATCGACAGGGAAAGCCACTGATTTGATTTGACAGCAATAACCACTAGGATAATTCAAGACCTTGTAGGACCAGAATAACCACTAAGGATGAGTTCAGTCCTTGTAGGATCAAACTGACCACTTAGGATGTTTTCAGTCCTTGTAGGATCAAAATAACAACTAGGATGATTCAAGTCCTTTAAGGATCAGAATAACCGTTAGGGACGATTTTAGTTCCTGTAAGATCAGAATAACTGCTAGGATGATTTCAGTCCTTTTAGGATCAGAAGAACAACTAAGACGATTCAAGTCCTTGTAGGATCAGAATAACCGCTAAGGGCGATTTCTGTCCTTTTAGGATCAGAATAACCGCTAAGGGCGATTTCTGTCTTTTTAGGATCAGAATAACCGCTAAGGGCGATTTTAGTTTTTGTAAGATCAGAATAACCGCTAAGAATATTTGATTTATTTCTCTAAACAGTGTTGATCATTATAGAGAGCTCGTGTAGTTGAATTCATAACATAACCAAAGTGTTTCTTTGAAGATATGGGTATTGGAAGTCAAACCCTTGAATTGCGAAAAAAGATCGCAAAGTTTTAAATTTCTTACTTGTGTAAAAAAAAACATGACCTCATATTGATTATAATTCCACGGACGTGTTGATGATGGATACTGATCCAACGAATATACATGTATGTTACTAAAATATATATAATTCTGCCGGACAGGAAGTCAGGGTCACATTAAGGTATTCAAAACTATTCACAATATTTAACAGATGATTGCATTTTTTTTATTTTCGGAGACAAAATCATCGAACTCCGATTGTACACCACAGAAGCAATTATTCGATTGTTTTCCCTGCTAAAATGTCTAACATGTATATAAAACATGTATATTATGTTCTCATGCCATGACTTATATACTCGGTTAATCATACCGAAATATTGTAAATAATCGCTAAAGGAGCGTCCTATTTACCAAAATACATAATCGACTATTTCATCGTAAATGAAAGTATTTTCAGGTATTTAAACCACTTTATACCATTCAGCAGGTGGTTGTAACGGTCTGTCCTGAGACAATGCCATCGAGCTGTGATTGTCATGATGGAAACAACAAGAAAACGATACAGGCGGTAAGTTGCTTGCACCTCTTACAAGATTTGACCTTAACGCATATATCAATAAATAGGGAATATTAAACAGTGTCTTTAGACATACAAAACATATTTCATGAGTGTGGGTAATATTTCTGACTTTTTTTTCACGAGTGCCTAGCACGAATGAAAAATATAAAAATACTAGCCACACTGGCGAAATATATTTGGTATTACTGAAGTCACTGTTAGATATTCTGTTCATTACATTGTATAGCAAAATATACTGAGGTAGCTCAATCTCTCCCGGATTTCAATGTGGTTCTCTGTAAACGACTCATAAATGTACGCCAAATCGTGACGTTGTGTTTTCTATCTTGCATTATGACGTCACATAACATGACGGAGAGCTATATGCAAATCTTAATTTTACCCATTGTCGTTTGTAAGCAGTGTTCTGATTGGTCAAATCAGAAGTGATATTTTTATCTAGTGAAAAATATCACTTTTAAAGAATGACTTATTTTCGATATTTTACTTGTAAAAATGTAACAAACAGGTAATTGTCTGAGTGGTTAAGGTGTCCCGACACTTTATCACTAGCCCTCCACCACTGGGTCGTGAGTTCGAATCCCACGTTGGGCAGTTGCCAGGTCAGTGGTTTTTCTCCGGCTTTCCTCCACCTCCAAAACCAGGCACGTCCTTAAATGACACTGACTGTTAAAAGGACGTTAAACAAAATAAACTAAACTACCCGGACAGAAGCACGCGAGGGGCGTGATGGAGGTAGAAGACCTACGTAAACGGCGAGTGTACCATTGCGCCACCCACCACCCTTTATTTAACGTTGTTAAAGAGCGTTTTCAAAGCAGGCCTGATTAAAGAAAACGTTTTGTATAACAAGATGTATGTTACTGTCAACGTTTTCTTTTCAATAGTGTTTAGTTTTCGCTATTTAAAGGATAGTATAAATTCGCGGGAAATGGGAGTCACATACATTAAGCAATTTATTGTAAACTGTATATTCGATACTTACACATGATGGGTCCAAGATACCAACGATCCTTGCCGTAAAACTCGACCATACCGGCGGGTTGGCAAATGAGTAACACTTGAAGGTCCGCTACACACAGGTTACACAATAGACAGTTCATATGCGTGCGCATCTCCTTGTGACGTATGATTACAGTGAGCACTAAAATGTTGCCTACAACTCCAACAACAAAAATACACAGGTTAGCTAAAGTAACATACCAAAAAATATAATTTGGAAGTTCGGCATGCGTCGGGTAGTCAGTAACGTTCTTGTCAAATTCTGTCGAATACGTTAAGTCCGACATAGTTACATTCGGAACACTTCCCTTTATATCCATGATGGCACTTTAGAACTCCCAATTCCGTTCCGAATTTCCACACCACGTAATTCGCTTGCACGCAACTGACAATAATTAAACACTGCAATTCTTATCCGACGACATATTTGATGGATAGTTGGTGTGCTGTTTAAATTTGAATGCCTTTTTTGTCTACTTTCCTGAGTATGATCACAAACGCATATCCTTAAGAAAAAATGTTATATTTGCAGCTCAAACATTACCACTAGGAAACATCTTATCAGAAAAACTTGTACCAGAGCCAATTTTGTAACATACATGTAAAAATAAATCTTCATTCATAGATAAGTGAACTGGTTTTAAAAGCAACAGATCGTTCTGGACAGGTTTCCGGGATAGCTCCTGAGGAATGCGAGCTTTACCAGAACCAGTGAGCGATTGACGCCTCGCTCTCACAGGCCTGTTTGTCGCTGTACCAGCATCACCGAGTGGTAGGGAGTCAGTGGTACGGATGAGTAGTTGTAACAGCATTACTGAGTGGGAGCTTGTACTTGTTATACAACGGTACAAACATCACTGAGTGGAAGTTGGTAGGTACGTGGCGTCACTAAGTTGGAGCTTGTACGTTGGTACCACATACTTCGCTATACCAGCATCGCTGAGTGGGAGGGAGTCAGTGGTACGGATGAGTAGTTGTAACAGCATTACTGAGTGGGAGCTTGTACTTGTTATACAACTGTTTAGTACGTGGTATCACTTAGTTGGAGCTTGTACGTTGGTACCACGTACTTCGCTGTATCAGCGCCACCTAGTTGGAGCTAGTACAGTACAGCTGATTCGTTGATCTGCCGACACTGAATGGTAACTGGTATAGGTAAATTATACATTTGTATATATGGATGAGTCGTATAACTAAGTCTTAAAAAGATATCATTCGGATGAGTCATGTATCAAAGTATGAAAATGAGTCTTTTAAAGATAAGAACACAGACTTTGTTAAAAGAAATAACAGAAGTACTTTATTTAATGTTGAATGAGCAATTTTCAGTGGCATATTTTAATTTCACCTTCAAAACAGTTGTTTTTCGGCATAGCCGTATAATTTTCTTTTGGCCCCGGATATGACGCGACAGGTGGCGTTACTGGTCAATATTAAGTATGTGATTGGTCAAGGTAGCGGTAAATGCAAAATGCAGATATGCAGTTAAAAACGAAACAAAGTTAAGATTGAATGCAAGCTGAATAAGTAGATTATCTTTTTGTATGACACATTGATAACATTATATTCCGGATTCAAATGCAGTCTTATTATCACCAAAAATGATTCAAACTGATATAATTTTGTTATCTGTGCTGAAACACATTAGTTCGTTCATTTATTTCACCAGTAGTTTTACATTATAACCACTAGCATTAAAACAATGCCGTTTATCTTTTTTAAAGATATTTCTTGTTTGTTTTGTTTTTGTTTTTGTTTTTTTTTATTTATTTGCATTTTACTTTGAAATAAAAGACACAGATAGTCTATATTTATCTATTTCTAGTATAAAGCTGACGGAATTGGGTACCAGATTAGGGCGTACAAGCATACCTTTATATTTCAACGTGCATATGACCTTCATTACATAACAAAAGTGTATTGTGGTGGACGTACTGGACCAGGCATATGGTCATACCAGACAATATACCTCTAAGTATCGCGAGGGAGTACAGGTGTTATAATAAATGTGATGTCAGAGTGTTAACGCTTAATTTGACTTGGGTAATAACATTTACGTTGCAATAGAATAGAAAATACCGGGGAATATTGCCATTTCATAACCATACAATAGTAGAACCAAATCGAATTGTGAACAATTGGGATTGCGACGAAACGCATTTGTTTAGTGTCTAGACAACCCTTTATACTACATACAGGTGTTATATTGTATCGTACATGCTGCACGCGCCAATATATATATATGTATCCTGAACCAAATTAACGGTATAGTTTATATCGCCGTGTTGATTGTTCAGTTGTATAACAGTGTCACGTGTACTTAATTTAGAAATATCACAGTTTAGAGTGCATAACAATGTGTAATTTAGATAACTAGATATAAACGTTCTACAGTTAAGATTGATTAAGATACGGTAAAAAAAGATTTAAAGAACAACATATGGAGCTCGCGTAGCAAATCAGAAAAGAGACACGACGGCAGCTGACATGAGCTATATTGAACCAATAAAGTGTCCGAAATGTGAAAGTATTTCAAAGTACTTTGATTTAAACATCAATGATAAACAATTATGATAAACAATATCGATAAACCACGACGATAAACAATATTGATAAACAATTATGATAAACAATATTGATAAACAATATTGATAAACAGTTATGATAAACAATAATAAAGAATTATGATAAACAATAATGATAAACAATAATGATAAACAATAATGATGAACAATAATGATAAACAACAATGATGAACAATAATGATAAACAATAATGATAAACAACAATGATGAACAATTATGATAAACAATAATGATAAACAATAATGATAAACAATAATGATAAACAACAATGATGAACAATTATGATAAACAATAATGATAAACAATTATGATAAACAATAATGATAAACAACAATGATGAACAATAATGATAAACAATAATGATGAACAATAATGATAAACAACAATGATGAACAATTATGATAAACAATGATGAACAATTATGATAAGCAATAATGATAAACAATAATGATAAACAATAATGATGAACAACAATGATGAACAACAATGACTAACAACAATGATAAAAAAACAATTACGATAAACAATAATCATAAACAATATTGATAAACAATCATGATTAACAATTATAATAAACAATAAGTATGATTATGATATTAAGAGCTATTGAAAAACGTGTACTGTCGAAGAGTACCTTCGAAGGGTACCAAAGATTCCCATCAGGAAACAACAGTGATGCAGAACAGATTCTCATGACGTTGCCATTTATGACTGCAACGATAAATAACGCATGTCTACAAATGCAAATGTAAAGAGTACTGGTGTTTATTGCATTTTGAGCTGTTATTTACTGCCATTAGTAGATTCCACGGGGACTACCAATTCTACCACTGGATCCTAATCAACATGGGGTGTTGGGTTACATATTGTCTTTGTAGAAGGACACACTTTGATGAGGCTTCCTTAGATTTAAAATGTTAAAGGTAAAAATGAAGCCAGTGACATTGTCTGGAACATCAACACAAGATATTTGGTCCTGATGAATGTTGCATCAAGCAGAACTGTACATGTCCCAACCAAAGTTTCATGGGGCGTATCTTCCCCGGTTGTCCAATTTTGACCTAGTTTGTGGGTATCAAATTCCAAATTATCAAAAAATAAGCCAAGCAATTAAGGATATAATTCTCAATTGTGTTTTGAATTGAGTTCATCGTCACAATACAATATCAGTGATATAAGTTAAGTTTTGTTGATTATTTACGGTAAATTGCCACTAGTTTCGAATTCTTTCGAACTTAAGCAAAGCTAGATGAGGTCTACAGAAAGCTGGTTCAATCTCCCATGGTTTCATGACGTCAGCAATATTCAAGATTAGAAAGAATTACTTTGACGTTTTGAGGTCAATAATGGCTGAAAGTAACAATCGGCTCCTGATAAGTAATTTACGGCGATATAAAGTGATTCTAAAGTCACCAGTTATTCCAATAGACCAATCAATGGGCCTATTATGTGTCGGATGAATGTCGCACACTTCGGCCGCATAGTGACCACCTCCATCAATCTGAATACTCTGTCAAGTGGATGGGCAATCATTACAGGGCATACAAATGTAAATGTTTCATGAGTGAGAAAGGTACCTTCGGGATCTTCTCAAGCTGTACAGCACCACTGACGTTTTTTTCGACATAGCCGTATAATTTTCCTTTAGCCCCGGATATGACGCGACAGGTGGCGTTACTGGTAAAGATGAAGTATGTGATTGGTCAATGTATCGGTAAATGCAAAATGCAGATATGCAGTTAAAAACGAAACAAAGTTAAGGTTGAATGCAAGCTGAATAAGTGGATGTATCTTTTCAAATGACAAATTAATACAATTATATTCCGGATTCAAATGCAGTCTTATTATCACCAAAAATGACTCAAACTGATCTAACTTTGTTATCCGTTTATCTTTTTCAAAGATATTTCTTGATTTATATACAATTCATGTATGCTCTGCATAACGATATATAAGTAAAACAGTTTTGAGTGATATCAGATTCGGGATACGCCCTTCAATTTGCGATGCTGATGTTGAAATAAGATATTTAAATGATTATGAACATGATACTTAAATAAAAAGAATATATAAGTCCTACCGCAATTTGTTTACCAAAGAAGCTAGGGATTATTTCATTATCGCTGTATAGTAAGGTAATATTTGTTAGCTTTGAATATTTAAATAGAAGGTTCAGATATTACTTTAATTAATACGGCAAAAATACATGATACGCCAGATTTGTATATTAATAAAGTTTCTGAAGTCATTTAATCTTATTAATACCACTAGGATTATTGTGTATGATGATTTTAATCTGGTATTAAAACATTGACATGATCATGATAAAAACTTCAAAAACTTCTTTTCAGATTAGGGACATAGTTTTAGATTTAATGGGGGATTTCAATTTAGTGGATATTTAGAAACTATCACGACGAAACAGGAACATATACCTGGGGGAAAAGCTATCCTATTAGGCACGCTTGTTTGGACTTTTAGAGAATATCTAACATCGTGCATCATCTTTCCATATATAGACCCAGAATATCGATCAGGCTAATAATGTCTTACAATAGCGATGAAAATAAATGAATTTCAGAAAGGTATGAGTTTGTTCAAGCTAAATAATTCATTATCGTATGATATTGATTACATAAAGCTTATAAATAGTTGTAAAGACAGTGTTAGGAAATAGCACTTTCTCCAAGTTTATAATCTAGACAGCCTTGACAATAAACCCGATGATGATTTACAATTTACGAATAATGGTCAGCTGTTTTGGAGACTATCTAAATTGAAATAAGAGGAAAAACATATCATGCTCTACTTATAGGAAAAACGGCAAAGTGATAGAGAGGACATTCTTTAAAAGGTTATAGAAAAGCTTGAAGTAAAAGAAGTGAATACGGAAGAATTGGCTATTGAGAAAAATAGTTATAAACCATAAGATCACAGAAAATCAAACGCAGTATGCTTCGTTCAAGAGTTAGGTCGATAGAGGAGGGGAAAACTAATTAATTTAATTTTGAGGTTTTTCTTTCGAGAACAAGAACTTTACATCCAAAATTATACAAAAATTACTCAAATAAAAATGTCAAATTTTGACAGGAAAAGAAGAAAAATTTGAGGAAGCAATTCTTTAAGTGATATGCATACAAAGATAAACTGAACACATTTTTCGTGACTTTGAGGTACCGAAACTGTCTCGAA
The DNA here is from genome assembly GCF_902652985.1 of Pecten maximus. Classification (NCBI taxonomy): domain Eukaryota; kingdom Metazoa; phylum Mollusca; class Bivalvia; order Pectinida; family Pectinidae; genus Pecten; species Pecten maximus. Next base: position 4,892,831 of record NC_047026.1, read on the forward strand.
TTGATTTTGACAATAAGAAGGGGATATAACTAACAAGCAGGTCTAGTAACACATGGAGACACATAAAGAATGATAAAATCCAGGGTCTGATGGGTTTACAACAGAATTTTGAAATGTTTTGAAAATGATTATAACATTCATGAAATAGATAGCTACGAAAGCCGCTAGGGGTCATTTTTCTATATTTTTTTTTATAACTCGAAACTAACGCGTCATTACGCGAAACCTTCGCATTATATCGCAGAACTGAAACGTAAAATCGCACAACTAACTTGTTATTACGTGAAACCTCCGCGTTACATCGCAAAACTGAAACGTTATATCGTGAAACCTTCGCGTAATAACGCGAAAAAATGTTATTTTATCCGACGGAAATGATCCCAACCGGCTTTCGTATATATGGTATTTGATGATACGTCACGCATCTTAGATGGACCAGAAAAAATCTTGATAGAAGTAATCAATGAACTTGATGAAACATTCAGGTTTGAAAATTAATGTAGAAAAAACAAATTGGGTTTGGATAGGATAGGTTTAAAAAAAATATATTTTTTTTTACCAAATGTCAATCTACAGTGGAATTGAGTTTAGCGTAAATCTTCATGAAATTCCGAAACACATTAATAAAAACCTGGATGATGATGGTGGTGGTGATAATGACGGTGGTGGCGGTGGCGGTGGTGGTGATGATGATGGTGGTGGTGATAATGATGGTGGTGGCGGTGGCGGTGGTGGTGATGATGATGGTGGTGGTGATAATGATGGTGGTGGCGGTGGCGGTGGTGGTGGTGGTGATGATACAGCATTTTTATCTCAGGTTCTGACAAACCATCCCCTCAACTGGTCCATCTGGTTATGTGTGTATACGTCAACCGACATAAACAGCCGATAGCTGTATATGTTAATACTACGGCAAAATGTATATTATTGGAACAACGTTTACACTGTCTGTAAATTATGTTTTTTCTCAAATTATCCGGAAGCCTTCATATTTAATAGATCCACGCAATATTGATTAAAGTGACTTTGTTTTAATCCTGATAACTCTAGGCAAGGAATTCGGGACCTACTGTTGTATCCTGATGTCGGTCATTCTATAATAGATCAAACAAAGACAAAACCAATACGATATAAGTGATATAATGAATAATTTTTAAAACACCATTACATTTCGAAAAATTAATTTAATTGAATCATATGTCTACAAAATACAGAATCCAAAAACGTTTTCAAAATTCTATTAAAAAATGCACTAAATAATAGGAGGCGAAAATCACGACTACGTCGTTGTCGTTGTTGTAGTTTGTGGTGGTGGTGGTCGTCGTGGTGGTGTTGTTTATTTTGTTAACCTGGACGCGAGATTACCTTGAAACTCTGAACAAATTAAAGCTGATATATTGAAGCATCTGATTAACAGAAAGTGACATATCTTTAATTAGTCTCCGGGCGTTAGGGTGTGTCGAGATACAGACATCAGTCAATGTCTTCCTTTAGGTCTCAGATACATGCCAGGTCGCCCGAGCTTTTCTCATTAGTGTGTTGCTATGCATTTAATTAGACCGAAATCATTACGCATAAACCACCAATTAATCGCCCTTGATGACAGAATGGTTTGCGTATCAACTTATAATAAGAAGCATTAACATGGCTAAGATTGATGAGCTTGTTTACCGGATCTGAACTCAAAATAACCTTATCTGTAGGTATGCATATGAAGTTCATAGCCATCGTAAAAGATCTTTAAAAATCAGTATCATGAACATCAATGATAAAAGATTCAAATCTTGTCTTTGTTCTAAGGATTTACCTACAAAGTCATTAGGGTTTATTGTCTCGATTTTATTTGCTAAATCAGAGTACAGAGGTCTGGTATAAAAACGGTTCCATTATCGACAAGGCGCTACCACGGAGGGGAATCACGTGATCTGAAGATACGAATTCAAAACGGTGGCCACCAGTGTAGAAAGCATAACATCAGGTAAGACACTGAAAATGCTCATTACATAGGCTTTTCATTGTAGCGAGCATATGATATACTATAATTTAGACATATCCATACCTCACGTGTACTTGAACAGTCCGTAGTTGTCCGTAACATTCTGACCAACATTTTGAATCGAATTTGTCAGTGGAATCCTTTCGATTCGAAATTTTGGTCAGAATGTTACGGATAACTACAAACTGTTCCAGCACACATGATGTATGGATATGTCGAGATTATAGTATGACATATGCTCGCTACAATAAAAAAAAAACCTATGTAATGAGTATTTTCAATATCTTACCTCATTTTATGTTTTCTGCACTAGCGGCCGCCATTTTGAATTCTTATTTTCTGACCACGTGATTCCCCACCGTGAATACGCCTCCTTACAATATAACAACGTTGACTGAGAATAAATTCTATGAAATTCATTTTGAAGATTTTTCTGGAAATGTTCTTCAGGTTGATAAAGTAAATATGATAGAAGGTATATATATATGACAAAAGCAATATGATATTTAAGAGTGTGACGTTTCGATGTGAAGCGTACTATTTTCGAAATAGTCATCAATTGGATCATGATTAAGACGAAAAATCCTTCAGAGTAGATCGAATCTTTTACCATCTCGGACACTACATAAGACAGTGCTGGCACGTTACACATTGGCCATTAGTCTGATGAAGGTGACAGTGTAGTCATCGAAACGTCACACTCTTAAATATCACATTGGTTGTGTCATATAACTTCTATCATATTTTTGAAGAATTGCTCTATAAAATTCGAAGGTATCCTAAAAGTGAACTATACAAACATTGGGTAGACAATATTGGGTTGCATTTTTTTTTTTCTTAAGGGAACCTAATGACCATCGATTAAAGAAAGGTCAAAAAGAGACAAGATTGTCGACACATCAATCTAATTAAAATATAGATGTTAATTCTAACTACGTTACATAAACATCTTACGACATCGTATAAGGGGTCACGTCAGGATGACCTTGTAAACCTAATATTTCACTTTCAAGTCGAATTGAAATTTTTCGATGTCCTCGATCTCGCCCATTCGTCACATCATGCATCTGAAGCTAACCATTTCGGGACAACAGGCATATAGTTATATGCTTCGTTGGACGAAATGACTTGAAACAGATTGACACATTATGCAAGCCATGCACTCTGGTCATGCTATTTCGGACATGCGGAATTCACTTCGAAGATTCTGAAAGTAGTAATTTGATTGGTTAATCCAAAAGATCATCCTGACGTGACCCCTTATGCGATGTTGTTAGATGGTCATGTAACGTAGTGAGAATGAACATACATATTTTAATTAGATTTTCGACACATCAGCTACATGTAAATATTGAAAGAGGAAGTTTTCGCAATGTAACCAGAGCAAAATAGGATTTGTACGCTATGTTATAATAGAGAGTGTTATGTGTCGCATTTAAAAGCCATACAGAATATCCCCTTGGGTGCGAACATAATCAACGTAAGACCACGTGACAAAAGTATACAATGCATGCCATGTTGCGTTGATAAACTAATATTTCAATTTCTACTCAAGTTGGACTCAATGAAACTACCAAACTTAATCCGTTTCATTTGCTCATGAATTTGACCAGATTAACACTGAACAGTGCGTATGAATACATGGTTAAAATCCTTCCGCGGAACTATTTCACTTTTTCTACATTGTTGTGATAAACATAGAACAATTATTAAAATTATCAAATTTATAATATATTCTAGTATTTTATGAAAGACAAGATATGCTAGATACTTCTATTTTGACAAAATAATGCTGTTTTTAATCCTAAAATTGCGGACTATTTTACTCGACCGACTAGACATGCACCAACCGGAACTCCTCGGGCTTTTCCCCATTTGGACCAAGCTTCAAGACATTAATTTCTAGGCCGACTTTTTTTTATAAACAAAAAAAAACAAAAAAACAATTGAAATATAAGGATTGAATCTTGATTTGGTCGATTTCATGGGGTCATGAATTGAGTTGCTCTTTAGACAAATTCAACATGAACTGCTTCGCAGTTCATTAAATTTGTCTCAAGAGCAACTCAATTCATGACCCCATGAAATCGACCAAATCAAGATTCAATCCTTAAATAAATGATGATATAACAGTGAATTCGTCGTTCTACGACCATCCCCTGAGAGGCGGTAGGCTGTACACGTATGAAGAGGGATGATGTTGAAAGGTTTATTCTCTATTGCAAATAAACTACCTGTATTCTTACCTGTTTTTAAGTAAGTAAGTAAGTAAGAAACTGACTTTAATTAATTTTTGTTAGTCTTGAAAAAAAAATAGGGGCCGCGATGGCCGGGTGATTAAGGTGTCTCGACACTCGCGAGTTCAAAACCCACGTTGTCAGTACTGACCGTAGGCCGGTGGGTTTTTTCAAGATACTTCGGCTTCCCTCCACTACGGTGGCTGATTTGTGCCATTTTGTCCTTTCGTCTTTTCGCAATATTGATCGTCCCATCTTGCGGAAGCGCATCGTTGTGTGATGCCATCGCCCCTCGCACATTTGTGCGGACGATGTGCGGGACGATGTGCGGGACGATGTGTACACAACTTGCACATGATGTTTTTGGTTGGTTGTGTGATCCCACAACTGTATTTGCTGACATTGCATATCTTACACGCCCCTCCTTATACTATTTAATTGTGTATATTTACTTGATTACAGTCAGGGTCATTTTGAAGCGGGGTCGCCTTGTAGTAGTTGGTGACTACATCACTGAACATCATACGGGATACCCGTCGGATGCAATCCACAGCAATTAAGGTAAAATGTCGTCCCCGTAGACACCACCACAATAGCACAGAACGGTCCATTCCTCAGCTTCCCGAGAAATACAAAACGACACGGGAAAGAAACCATTATCATTCACCTCGGATCTTCACCTGAGGTCACTCGGCTGGCGCTCTAACTGACTGAGTTATCGTGGCCCCTCGTTATGAGATATCAACTTCAGAATACGTATATATGATATGTATTATGTGTGTATGTTTTGAATTCAAGTATAAATATGAACTGTAAGACACTCAAAATTAACATAAATTGTGTTGAAAAATTACTCAAACAGCATATATATATTGTATGCATGTAACATTGACGCCCGGAGTTTTTCTGCTTAAAAAGCATATCATAATGCCTCGCTTTACTTTAGACATTTGGGAGGAAATCACGTGTACATCTCACTCAAATTTGCACACACACCCTCATAGTAGATAAACGCGTACAGTTTATCGTTTTCTAATGATATAAACGTACATTCTAATAAAACTACATTTTATCTCGATCTGCAATCAATTCTTTTAAAATAAATATTAGATACATTCATTAATTTAATTAAATATTTGATGGTGTTGATAAGATATCGACATTTAAATAAAATAGCTTGTATCGTTACTACACTATAGTACTAACTTTCTTGTATATTTGTCATAAATTTTCTTCTTATTTCGTCTTTCGAATACATATAAATTAACAAATGCATACATGTATATCGTCAACAATTTAAGCAAGAGGACAAGCCGGTATGATATGTTACGTAACAATGTCGTAAAAAAAACTCTGCTGGGGGTTTTAAGTTCAGGAAGATTCCAATTCTTTATTTCTTTGTGTTTTTCAACACATCAGAGAGACATTACAAAACAATACAACGTAATATAGTATGACACAATACACAATTACAAAAGTACATGTCCATTACGCTTAATATAGACATACATTGTATATAGGGATTGGCTTTCACTTTTATGTTAACCATGCTTTTATGGAGCAATTCCTCTAAGAATATATTCTATGGGGCGCGCTATATTCTTAGAGGAATTGCTCCATAAAAGCATGGTTAACATAAAAGTGAAATCCAATCCCTATATTTACACTTACGGATGTTGTTTCTATAAGTCTTTGTGATTACAATATTTTTTCTTTGTAAATAAAAAAAATCATATAAATGTCGGACACAGTGGGAGGAGTCAATTATTAGAACAGCCAATGGTGACGCTTCACAACAAATTGAGACTTTTTTTCCGCGGTAAAAAATAGTTCTGTTTTTTATTATGATATTAACATAAATAACAAAAACATTTTGATAGATTATCATATTTAATATTGCCAAACATGTTATTTTTATACATTTAACAATGGTAAACAAAGCGTGTTGTTTTATTTTAAGAAACATTTCATCACGCGTTCATCGATAGTAACAGAAAACAGACCGCGACCGAAGCACTCGCTACCCGCTCAGCCGCTGACACGTGTAATCATTGAGGAGTTTACAGTTTTCCGAAGTTAAATGTGCACCCGTGGAATACGCTGTTTGTCATCAACCCAGAGTTTAAACAGCTGGAAGTGTTAGATACGGATGTTTGACTCTGTGATGCCGTTGTTAGGCCAACATCCATAGAAACTGAAGGTGTGTCGTGATCAATGCTCCCGAAAGGAACGACATGTTTTGACGGTTGATCGCACACAGTTACAGGAGGGCAAAGGGCTGGCGGCTCGGAACGACAGCTATCTACTCGTGGACCACTGGTACAGGCAACCGATGATGAAGTTAAGTTTTCAAATTAAAAAATAACCCTTTGTAACTTAAATTGTAAATGTAAACAAAGCCATGTGCTTGGCGAAAGTAGTTCCCGTACCCTGTTATATTTTCATACGCAAGTTCAAAGGTCAATGTTTCCATGCAAGAATGGTAAACAAATCGGTCTGGTATTGTTATATAGTGACAAAACTTTGCAAGTGTAAATATATGTATATGTACACTTTAGTATTACTATATATTATAAGGAGGTCGGTACGTACTACACCAGCACAATCATGATGGGGGGGGGGGGGGGGACCTTTAAACGCTGACAAATAAATAACACAGTTGAAAATATTTTTAACAAAATCAAAGTCTTTCGGTTTTGTGGTATAGTTTATGTACATTCTAACATACACGTAGTTTTTAATGCTCAATAGTGTGCCTCAGTAGCTCTGATCGCTATAGTTACCATGCTATGACAACAGAAGCGTCCAGGGGTATCTGTAAAGTGCGAAACGAAAGTAAAATGAAACTAAACGAAACGACAGCAAACGCAATGAAACGAAACGAAAAATGAAACATTGAAGAAATGAGGGAAAAAGACATAATCTAAGTGTCCCATTCTCATCGGTGTAAAAACAACACACAAGAAAGAATAAATTTATCGCAATATTCACTCAGTAAATCTATTTAGATAATATTCTTAGTCCACGATTGCAAATCGCATAGGGTATTGGACATACAGCAATTTTGTATAATAAACATTTGATCTACCAAAAATAATCCAAAATGTACAGGTACCAAGCGTCGAGAGCTTCAGACCACTATCTCATAGAACATGGATTCAAGGCACGTGCACAATGGCGGCAAGGGGATGATGTATGTTGGGGTTGCTGTCTCCCCTACAATGACGAGTTGCTGTTAATTGGTTTTCCCCCGTGGATTTTCCTCAAACATTATAGCAACATTTGATCCCTTAACGGCGTCGTAATAAAAGCTCAACAAATGTTATGTTGTTTGTTTACCTTGTGAACGACGGTAAATAAAGGTTGTGTTATGTATCAATTAATTTGGTGACGTCATCCTAAAGGTCACAGGCTAGATTGCATTCACACTCCTATAACTCATATTTTTTTCTGCCAACAGTTTCTCTTTGCGTCAATCTAGGTAATTTAAACAAGAAATATCTTTAAAAAAAGATAAACGGCATAGTTTTAATGCTGGTGGTTATAATGTAAAACTACTGGTGAAATAAATTAACGAACTACGATGTAATTAATAAATGCGCAGTTTCAGCACGGATAACAAAATCATATCAGTTTGAATCATTTTTGGTGATAATAAGACTACAAATGTGTCATTTGAATAGATGCATCCACTTATTCAGCTTGCATTCAATTTAAAAGGGACATCACGGTAAAAACGTTGCAATTTTCACTGAATGTACGCGTTTTGTTCCTTTCCAGTTATGTTTCTGTGCTGTTCCAATGTTCACAGTCAATCCCTATGTCCAGCTTGACCACTCGATTCAGTTGGGAATCCCCCTCTAAATTTAGCGCGGAAATTATTTTTAGATCATTACGTGACTGTTTTGAAATCGTGGCAACACAAACACACGATAGTTTAAAAGGCGATATCTATATTCCATCTGGGTTAGTTGGATAACGATATTATACACAGTGGTTTAAATGTTAAATAACACGTTCTGTAAATATTACGGCACACATATTTATGTGTAAATAAGTGTAAACACTGTTCATATAGTATAGTGACAGTAGCGATGTACTGGTACAGACTGTATTTGTGTAAATATTACCGAGATTATCATGACCTACTATCAAACAATCAAGCAGAATACGAGCGGCGTCCGTATTACTGCTGTTTTCATGTTTGAACTGTTACAATCTATTGTACTGCTTCCCAAGTTTAATTCTAGGATTGTGTTTGACCCATTTTCCTATTATTCTCTTCATTGCGGAAGCTGATATAGTTTTCAACCGCAGTCGATTCACATTGGAAGCCATTTTTGTTTCCGTATATGTCACAACATTTGCATATTCAGCATTTTGCATTGACCGCTACATTGACCAATCACATACTTCATCTTGACCAGAACGCCACCTGTCGCGTCATATCCGGGGCCAAAACCAAAGTAGACGGCTATGCCGAAAAATGACAGGGAAACTACCCCCCCCCCCCCCCCCCCCCCCCCCCCTTATTTCTTGTTTTAGCTGAATCTCCATCTGTGATTCAGTAGATACGGGGTTAATGTAGCCATTTTCACCAGTTTCTCCATGTATCATTTACAAGCGTCTGCTTCATTCGGCAAATAAAGCTGTTTTATTGACGGGCAGATTTTTTTATTTATTTACATCACGTAATTAGTGTTTTTCTTTTAATTTTACATTTACTTTTTAGAAGAACATGAACATCAAAGCTTTTAATATCATTCATTTATTTTCAATTAAATTAATTTCAATGTGAACTATATTCTAATCTCTTAAAAAATATCCAGTCTAGTCGAAAGCAAAAAAAAGAGTACAAATTCATGATGATGGGTCTAACCCTTCTTGATGATGTTGGAATGAAAATTTTAATTTAACAAATCCTCACCTGTAATCAATTTAACTGAAAACCCTTTTTGACAAGATAAGCATGCAGTAATTATCTTATTAATAAAGATGCTATATCAGCCTCATACAAAATGGCACAGTTCCAGGAAGACGCCATGGCGGCTTAGCGTAGAGAACATTTTAATCTTTCCATCTGACCTTGCCACGTGTCAAGTGATGCTCGTCGGAGACTTGAATCAATTGAGAGGTACTGCCCGCCACGAAGATTACTGCGCAACAGTGTACATATCCCTGATGTAATGCTTTACTCGATACTGGCCTCCCGAGAGATCCGAACGTTCATACAGTACTGTACATGGCGCAACAGTGTACATATCCCCTGATGTAATGCTTTACTCGATACTTGCCTCCCGAGAGATCCGAACGCTCATCCATGGCGCAACAGTGTCAATAGTCCATGTGCGGTTGTGTTATAATTACATGGTAATTACATTTTCTTGTAATTAAGAACAATTGAATAACGTAGAACACACTATGCCGTACGATGGTACTGTCATATAACGAATTAAGCGTAATTACATTTAACACATTCAGCTTTTCTGTGTTTTGATAATATAGACATATAAATGCTTTTACCGAGTCCAAATTCTCTGTAGGTGTATGCATTAGTATACAAATATATCATCGGTGTCTGTAATAGTCTAGAATATTTGACCCGAGCCTTCGGCCTCGTGCAGTAGAACATCGGTCGATTACCAGTACCGAGGGTCAAATATTCTGGAATATGCACACACAATCATGGTATACTTGTTTTATTACATAATCACTAAAACACACTTAGAATCACTGAAATCTCGACTTTCCTGTTGGCATAGAAGTCGTTTTACAGTGTTGGCATCTGAGTGACTAAGACGCTTGAAAAGGTAGGACTAAATTTCGAAACGTCACAGGTGTTCAATAGTTCGCACGTGACCGTGCGATAGATCAAAATATAGCTATAGATGAACTTATTGAACAGTTACGGGTAACTAATTGAACTGGTACAAGTAACTTAGACATATACATTTAACTTATTTGACAGCTACAGGTAACTTATTCAACAGATATAGATAACTTATTGGACAGATAAAAACACTTATTGGACAGACACAGGTAACTTATTGGGCAGTTACAGGTAACTTATTGGACAGATACAGGTAACTTATTGGACAGATACAAACACTGATTGAACAGATACAGGTAACTTATTCAACAGATACAGATAACTTATTGGACAGATACAAACACTTATTGGACAGCTACAGGTAACTTATTGGACAGATACAAACACTTATTGGACAGATACAGATAACTTATTGGACAGATACAAACACTTATTGGACAGATACAGGTAACTTATTGGACAGATACAGGTAACTTATTGGATTGATACAGGTAACTTATTGGGCAGTTAGAGGTAACTTATTGGACAGATACAGGTAACTTATTGGGCAGTTAGAGGTAACTTATTGGACAGATACAGGTAACTTATTGGGCAGTTACAGGTAACTTATTGGACAGATACAGGTAACTTATTGGGCAGTTACAGGTAACTTATTTTACAGATATAGGTAACTTATTGTACAGATATAGGTAACTTATTGGACAGTTATAGGTAACTTATTGGACAGAAACAGATAACTTATTTTACAGATACAGGTAACTTATTGACCAGATACAGATAACTTATTGGACAGATACAGATAACTTATTGGACAGAAACAGGTAACTTATTTTACAGATACAGGTAACTTATTGACCAGATACAGATAACTTATTGACCAGATACAGATAACTTATTGGACAGATACAGATAACTTGTTGGACAGCTACAGGTAACTTATTGGACAGATACAGGTAACTTATTGGACAGATACAGGTAACTTATTGGACAGTTACAGGTAACTTATTGGACAGTTACAGGTAACTTATTGGACAGATACAGATAACTTGTTGGACAGCTACAGGTAACTTATTGGACAGATACAGGTAACTTATTGGACAGATACAGGTATCTTATTGGACAGATATAGGTAACTTATTGGATAGATACAGGTAACTTACTGAACAGCTAGTTACCTTATTGGAAAGCTACATGTAATTTTTCGGATATACAGTCAAACCTGTATTAAGAGACCACCCAAGGGACCGAAAGATATTGGCTGCTTAAGACAGGTGGCTGCTTAAACCAGGTTGGCCAGGAACGGCCTGTTGCCCAATTCTTTTTTCAACAGTTTATTGAATTTATCACAATATAATGCACTTATTGATATTGATAACAATATACCATGTACAGTGTATTTTGAAATGAAAACCAACAAAGATAAAAGTTTTGATGAATTTGATAAAAATACCTAGTCATGTGATCATTGCGGATATCTACTTCCGGACAAAATGGCCGCTTAATACAGGACAATACAACAACTCGGGGCAGATTTTTGTGGCCATTGGCCATGGCCGCGTTAGACAGGTCACCGCTTATTTAAGGTTCATTATATAGTGTTTTCCATCGGGCGGACCACAGATTGGCCGCTTAACGGAGGTGGCCGCTTATTCAAGGTGGCCGTTAGAGCAGGTTTGACTGTATGTAGGACATTTTCTGGACAGCTATAGGTAATTATTTAACAGCTATAGGTATCTTATTAAACAGTAACAGTTTATTTATTTGACAGGTAGGGGTAATGTACTTTACGGCTATTTAATTAGTGTTCGTGACATTATGCATATTACTGATATCTAACTTAAAAACGTTAAGTTTAGTAGCGTTGCTTAGAATGTAGAAATATTTTGAGGAGACTTATATTACTTCATCATGGGATGATACATTCAAACAGTTTCAATTTTGTACTCTAAATGCTCTTCTCGTTAAATTATTTATTAACAATATAAAAGAAAATCACCGTTACTATTTTTGATCGCGAAGGAAAGTTCTGACAGCTAAGGTTGCGCTCGATTGGGCGGAATTTACTAATCGCGTATAATATTGTACACCTTTTTCAGTATTTGACGTCTCAGATATTGTACGGTCCAACCCCAAAAACATGCAAACACTCACTAATCACACGCGTGCATCTTGCACACAAAGGAAGCCGTCCTTGAATGACCATAGCTGTTAACAGGACGTTAAACAATAAAAAAAAAAAACCCGAATTATTCTGGCTATCTATCCGCCCAGGGGCCGCGGTGGCCGAGTGGTTAAGGTGTCCCGACACTTTATCACTAGCCCTCCACCTTTGGGTTGCGAGTTCGAAACCTACGTGGGGCAGTTGCCAGGTATTGACCGTAGGCCGATGGTTTTTCTCCGGGTACTCCGGCTTTCCTCCACCTCCAAAACCTGGCACGTCCTTAAACGACCCTGGCTGTTAATAGGACGTTAAACAAAAACAAACCAAGCCAATCTATCCCCCCTTAGCAATATATTACAGCGAATAGATAGTTATTCAGACAAATACCCAGCTTGTTACACCCTATAGCCGTTGTACATGTATCTACTAAGACTCGAAAGAAAGTTGATGGTTTTTTTCCCATGTGCTTTAAGTTCAACATCTGCTTCGACAGTAACATTCCCAATGTAATACATGTATACGCAATTAGGAGCGTATTTCACACGTCGCAAATGTCTTGATATTTACCGACTGCGAAAAAAACATTAGAACATCAGATTTCGGGAGATGCAGGTTGACGAATAGACATTTTATGGTCGTGACCTTGTCATTGGTGTTCGATGCTGTAGGCTTGCATGCATGGCTTAAATGTCTAATTTTCACTATACAGGTTCTTAGACTGAAAAAGACATCTCTTGAATATGACCTTGGTATATTCTGAAATATTGTGTTTTTGATGAAGCAGAATGTACCTTCCTTTCCGGAACGCGTGGTCATAATTCCCCGTTATGTATCAGACATATCCATGGTAACATTTCTTTCCTTTGTAGTTTGTTTTCGTTTGAACTCGTTCACACAGTATTATCATCTTCATTCAATTTTTGGATGATAAGTTCTTCTACTGACGTTTGTGGTCCGTGATGTTTAATACTACACTCTTAAGCATATAACGTAACCAGCAGGGACAGCTTACAGCTAAGCTGTATGATAAGCGTGATGATTTCAATGTCCATATTGTTAATTTTCCATTTCTTGATAGTAACATTCTTATTTTCCCAACCTACGGTGTTCACATGTCCTAGTTGGTGCGATAGTGAAGGACATTTCCCTGTTATCACGAATTCGTGACAGTTACCGTTTACAGACGAGTAAAAAAACTAACAAAAAGTGTTTTGGGATAGATGCAGGTTGCTGAAAAAGCATGTGCAAGTTTTATGGTTGACACTTAAATATCATTTGCAAATATTTTATTTTCTTATGCAATATGAAGTCAGATATGTTTGATGCCTGTTGATATGCCTAATGGTTCCGGTATTACCACCCTACTCCTCGTGTTTAGAATTTGCCTTACATTTATATGCGGGCGTCTTCCACAAAACAGAAGACGCTTACTCACCGGAACGTCTGGTCCTGTGACCGGGTGGGGTGTCCTGCTGGGTGTCTTCGGCAGTATGCTTCAGTAAGAAAGCTCTATAAATCGGCAAAAGTTCTGGCCTATCACAAGGAAACTTAACACGAACATACCGCAGCCTCCCAAAAAACACATACGCACTCACCACACCCATGCATATCGCGAACACGGGAGGCCGTCCTTAAATGACCTTAGCTGTTAATAGGACGTTAAACAAATTAAACCAAACCAAATCAAACACTTACCTTGTACTGTTTACATGGTATCAGTGTAAAACTATACTTAGTTAGTATTTTGTGCATATTTATCGATTTTGATTTAGAATTCGCAGCTATTCTTAGACCTATTTTTCTTTCCAAAATCTGAAACTTTTGGCCCGCTGCATCAATACAATGTTCTTAAATAATGATCCAACTGCGTGAAGCAGTGCTGTTTTTATCTATTTGACACGATTCCTTAATTTTCAGTTCAAAATTTTTCAATCACATATCTCTATAATATCGTGTTAGAAATCAGATGATTTGCAAGCATGTTGGCAATTAAACCCATATATAATCTCCCATTTGATACAACATGGTAGCTATAAATCATGTATATCTTAGTCCTTTTTCATGTCATGTATTGTTATTTCGCCAGGTTTTCGTCGTGTTATGAAAAGTGAAAAGCGATATAAAAATGAATTAACAGCAAATTCTACAGGCAAGTTTAATCTTTAGGCAAGAGATACCGTGCACCACTTTGTGTCTACGCCGCCTCAGACAAGATAACATTTTATTGAATAACCACGTGCCACAAGGATGTTAGGAGACGCTGAACGGGAGTATGATATACAACGTGTATGAGTTATATTGTATTCAATGTGTACTTTACCAAAACACTGATGCTATGCAGATCTCCCACTGACTGTAAGCACCATTGTACGTACAATCTTCTGCTATTTTACAGCTACAAATCGCGTTCATCGCGGCTTGCGATTGTAGGTCTGGTTTGTTTAAGTACGGACTCTTGTAGTTCTCAATGATTTAATGATATGGCTCTCAACTTCTTAACCACATAGATCAGCACGTACAGAGAACACGAAAATAGTCATCATCTGATTTTTAAATAACAACCTTTCCAACGGAAATGTCAGTTACACATATGTCTGAAATTACGCAAAGAATATGTACATATAATCTTAGAGGAGTTTTGATTTTATATGTGGTGCGGTGAAACGAGTCTTGGACGTTTTTATTTTTACGAACCTTGGCCTTCGAGAAAAAAAATCATAAAATCTCATATGAAATGAAAGCAAATTTAAGATACTTTTATCATATAACAGAAAACTTACATTTTGACAGGTTTTAAATTCAATAAGTTGGACAGAGACAGCCATGTTCCATTCACGTTTCATGACGTCATGTCATTTTGTTAATACTATGACGTCACAATCGATTTCTGAATGGTTGTCAATGCAAAACGCTCCGAGGTACATTTGTATATATTTACACTTGCAAAGTTTTGTCACTATATAACAATACCAGACCGATTTGTTTACCATTCTTGCATGGAAACATTGACCTTTGAACTTGCGTATGAAAATATGACAGGGTACGGGAACTACTTTCGCCAAGCACATGGCTTTGTTTACATTTACAATTTAAGTTACAAAGGGTTATTTTTTAATTTGATAACTTAACTTTATCATCGGTTGCCTGTACCAGTGGTCCACGAGTAGATAGCTGTCGTTCCGAGCCGCCGGCCCTTTGCCCTCCTGTAACTGTGTGCGATCAACCGTCAAAACATGTCGTTCCTTTCGGGAGCATTGATCACGACACACCTTCAGTTTCTATGGATGTTGGCCTAACAACGGCATCACAGAGTCAAACATCCATATCTAACACTTCCAGCTGTTTAAACTCTGGGTTGATGACAAACAGCGTATTCCACGGGTGCACATTTAACTTCGGAAAACTGTAAACTCCTCAATGATCACACGTGTCAGCGGCTGAGCGGGTAGCGAGTGCTTCGGTCGCGGTCAGTTTTCTGTTACTCTCGATGAACGCGTGATGAAATGTTTCTTAAAATAAAACAACACGCTTTGTTTACCATTGTTAAATGTATAAAAATAACATGTTTGACAATATTAATTATGATAATCTATCAAAATGTTTTTGTTATTTATGTTAATATCATAATAAAAAACAGAACTATTTTTTACCGCGGAAAAAAAGTCTCAATTTGTTGTGAAGCGTCACCATTGGCTGTTCTAATAATTGACTCCTCCCACTGTGTCCGACTTTTATATGATTTTTTTTATTTACAAAGAAAAAATATTGTAATCACAAAGACTTATAGAAACAACATCCGTAAGTGTAAATATAGGGATTGGATTTCACTTTATGTAACCATGCTTTTATGGAGCAATTCCCCTAAGAATATATTCTAAATGGGGCGCTAGCGCGCGCCCCATAGAATATATTCTTAGAGGAATTGCTCCATAAAAGCATGGTTAACATAAAAGTGAAATCCAATCCCTATATGACATGCAAAAATATAGCACGTGCGATTTCACTAGATAACGAGCCAATTATATGATAAAATAGGAATGTTATATCGTCACAATTGTATAACATATTGATTATTACAGAATATATAACAAAACACAATATATTAAATTCCCAGTTTATTAATTGTTGGCAATATGTGTGGTCACGACTGAAGTTATTAACTATTTTATTAGTTCACAATGTAATTGTGTGTCGCCGCTTCTTGGCTGACACATCAATTTTAACATAATACTGAGCACCACGCTCCACATAAACAACAACAACAACAACATCAGTTTCCAAAGTCAAATCAAAAGTTCACAAATGAAAGTCACGAAATAAGTAAAGTGGAATATTATAAATGTTACCCTGGAAACAGCAGTAACATGCCTTAATACTTGAGAAAAGTAATAACTGAAGGTTATGCTGACGCGTAACGCCAACTGGTTACCCTGGAAACAGCGGTTACCAGTCTTGATTATAAGGTCCACATTCAGTAACGCCTGATATGAGACAGCATGCCTCCAGTATCTGACTTCAGTCGTGCCGAGTTTAAATCCTCTAAATCCCTCCCAGATAGTCTATCTGTTCTTTAAAAGCTTCAACAGGAACTGGCGCTATAAAAAAAAAAAAAAAAAAACAACAGCAGTACCATTCCTTTAATTAGGTACAGAGACGAGGGAAGGGTGGGTGGGTCTTATCAGAAATTGATATCTTTGTGACATAAAATTACACTTGCCTTGCTTTGGCTGGTCCTGCGTGAAGGGGATGTAATGAAAGGGAGGTAACTCTAATAGGAAAAAAGGGGGCAACACCCCAATCTACTATCAGAGCAAACAACACTAGTTAAACTGTAATAACCTGAACTATTCACAAAGAATAGTTCTTCAATAAACAGCTCACAATATTAAAATGTTACATGCATCTGTGTGTTATCTATAGTGTTATCTATGACCACGTCTATGTACAAAAGTGCGTTTGGGATTCTACTAAAAGATTCGTGATAGATTTCAGTTAAACTAGATGTTACACAAGGAGTGGTTGTTGAATATTGTATTTATTTCTCTCTCGTTAGAGACACTTTTGAAAATTTACTAACAAGAATAAAATGAATACCATATCAAACACCAGTCGCACGACGTATTTCTACCATAATTATATAATTGAAAACGGCAGGATTATGACCTGGTTTCAATGCATGTGTTTCTTGACATATCCAAATAAGGCGTAGGTGATATTATATTTAAATAAATAATTCATGAAACTTATTTTGTCATGATTAACTACATGACAAACCAATGGTAGTTTGAAGTCTTTCAAACTTGAATTTCTGCAGGTCTGTAAGCCGTCAACTAATTAAACAATCGCGAACCTTGTGTACGTAAGTATGTGACATGGTGCCATCAGCTTGCCGCCAAAAAAGTCAATCAGATACTTCCCCTGTCGGAGTTCAAGATCCGGGACGTTTCTGTGGGACGGACGTGTATTATTGTTTATTGGTAAAAGTGAAGCCGTATAAATGATCCTTATAAATAGTGACGGACATACATTCTGTGCGACAGATATTGTTCCAAACGGTCGCATATCTCAGAAAACATTTTGAAGAGAATCGTGACTTGTGTTCATCTCTGATGCAATATAGCCATAAACATCACAATAATCGACGGAATCCATGTCCGGCAAGTCATAACATGGATCCCGAATATTTGCGACAGCTTGGGAGTGCGTAACCGTTTTCAACACCGTGTCAGATCTAGTTTTAGTATCTTGCAATGCAGATTACGTTTGGTCTGTAATAATGACTGATGTACACAGGAGTGAAGTCATACAGATTACGTTTGGTCTGTACTAATGACTGATGTACACAGGAGTGAAGTAATACAGATTACGTTTGGTCTGTACTAATGTCTGATGTAAACAGGAGTGAAGTGATACAGATTACGTTTGGTCTGTACTAATGTCTGATGTACACAGGAGTGAAGTCATACAGATTACGTTTCGTCTGTACTAATGACTGATGTACACAGGAGTGAAGTGATACAGATTACGTTTGGTCTGTACTAATGGCTGGTGTTTGTATACAGGAGTGAAGTAATACAGAGTACGTTTCGTCTGTATTAATGACTATGTACACAGGAGTGAAGTAATACAGATTACGTTTCGTCTGTACTAATGACTGATATTCTATGTGCACTCTATCTTCGACAAATCCCCAATGAATTAAGGTGAATAAATTTTCTGTGCATTTTCAATCGTAAATGGGGCTTAGTGACATCTCAGCTCCCAGTGATGTATGTCATCCTCATAAACCATAAACACTGCCTAGATACCGAATGATTGAGAAGACAAATTCTGCCCGGC
Source organism: Pecten maximus (assembly GCF_902652985.1). Lineage (NCBI taxonomy): Eukaryota > Metazoa > Mollusca > Bivalvia > Pectinida > Pectinidae > Pecten > Pecten maximus. The sequence goes on from NC_047026.1 coordinate 4,911,394, forward strand.
TTACATGACAAGCAGCCATGATAAATTATTCTCCTGGTAAGGGTTGAAGCTATGTGCTGACCATTTACTTGACGATAAATACCAGGCTCATCAATCTTAAAAATCGGTGGTACTTATATACCTTACAAACTAATAGCAATGCAGAAGAGTATATGACAATTGTGCCATACTTGTAAACAAGTTCTGCTTGCGGAAGCTGTTTTAATAAACGGGAGAGAATAGGGGCCGAGTGGTTAAGGTGTCCCGACACTTGCCATCCACCTCTGGGTTGCCAGTTCGAAACCCACGTGGGGCAGTTGCCTGGTTTGGTTTATTTTGTTTAATGTCCTATTAACAGCTAAGGTCATTTAAGGACGGCCTCCCGTGCGTACGACATGAATGCGTGTGGTGAGTGCGTATGTGTGTTTTGGAAGGCTGCGGTATGTTTGTGTTAAGTCTCCTTGTGATAGGCCGGAACTTTTGCCGATTTATAGTGCTACCTCACTGAAGCATACTGCCGAAGACACCCAGCAGGACACCCAGCAGGACACCCCACCCGGTCGCCTGGTACTGACCGTATGTCGGTGATTTTTCTTTGGGTACTCTGGCTTTCCTCCACCACCAAGTCAAGGCACGTCCTTAAATGACCCTGGTTGTTAATGGGACGAGATACAAAAACAACCAAATTGAATGTACAGATCGACCAGAAGGGACACTATGCTATTGAAACGTTATTGTCACAGTGTTCAAAACAGAAACTGATTATAAACAATTTACCAGGTACCGTCATTTCACAAATTAATCGTGTCAACAGATAAATAGATCGCATAGACACAACTTTTTTGCAGAAAAAAAATAAACCAACGTTGCCGGGGTACCATTTTATAAATGTTGAAATGTAGATAACTTTAAGCTGTCTGCCAATGGACTATATATCTGTGACGTTTCCTTGTCCAGCATGGTAGCGTGCGTTCTGTTCTCATTAATAGGGAAATGAAAATTGTTAATATTGTAGTTTGTGAATTAAATGTACAAATGTCGAAAAATATTCAGTCACACGCTTTAAGCACCTGCCATGGTAGCACATGACCCCGTCATCTCGAATGAAATCTTGCACGCTGCTCCGTCTCAATATGGCTTCGGTTAACGGGCTTTGAAGAGTTGGTTCTCGAGTCAACATCATGTGTTGCAGGATGACGTTTAAATTTCCGTTAGTTGATTAATAACTTTTATCTGCATCATACCGACACGGAAATGTTTCGAAATGAAGGAAATTTTTGAGAATCCTTTTATGAGACTACCATAGATTCGCTGTAACAATTATTGTGAATGCTCAGTTCAACAAAGTACACCTGTATGTGGCTTAAGTGTCGAAAACAAAACCAAGGATAAATGGTGTGTCTCAAAGCTCAAATTACCGCGCACACATCCGGTACTGGTGTAGTTAACATCAGTAGCTAAATGATTTGACTTCCAAAAACATTAAACCAGGGATCGAGTTTAAATAAATTGTCTCGTCAAACATACAACACTGCAAGCAACATAAATTTCTATAATTGAAATATTTTTTACATAGAGATATGAACTTATAAACAAATACAAAAAACTATTTTGCAACTGTTAAAGGCATCAGTAAATTGTATCAATATAAATGAAAAGGTGTGTGTTGAACGTATCTCGCTCTACGAGAGGATACCAATTACAGTCAAACCTGTCATATGTGACCTTCCAAGGGAGTCAATAAAAAAGGTCACATATGACAGGTGGTCTCTTAATCCAGGTTCAAAGAAAATTACCCGAAAAGGAAAGTTCATGATTAGTCTGCCACATATGTAAAATTTAACAGCTACAAATATTAGTACATATATGAAAAGGAATTACCTCAGTCATCAATTAAGATTGTGAATATAATCAAATCTGTAAGAGACCTCTTGAGGAAAACGAAAGAAAAAAAAAGAAAAAGAAAAAAAAAAATCACTATTCACTTAATGAAATAAAATGCTTATAATATTAATAATGGACAATATATAGAAATATCCCCATTTCTACGTATGTAGTACAATATCTATTTTTTTAAATTTAATTCAGTTTCTTTATTTTCATTAATATATATATTTAAATTCTTTTAGCATGTTACAATAATTTTTTTAATTTTAAAATACAAAAAATAATCAAAGAGTTTGAATGGCTAATTTGATTATTTCCAGTGCCGGATACATTTACAAAAAAAAAAAAAAAAAAAATTTTTTTTTTTTCATTCCTGAATTCCTGGTCCGGACTTACGTCCGGATTATTAGTCACGTAACTGCATTTCCTTCATAACGATGGAGACGTTTTTAACTGGCAAATATCTGTCCTAATGTCTCAAAAAGAACATAAATTTCAGTTAAACAGTAAGTTGACTGTTTATTCACTCTTTTTCATACTTGTCAAGCAAATGTTTGTATTTTTATCTATCAAAATTTCGTGAAAATCGTCTGAATGGCGAGGACGTTTTTTCGCCATATCCCATCTCCTTTCATTCTTTAGAAGTAAAGTACAGTTTCGTTCGTTTTTGGGTGTTATCAGGGCAAAGATAATAAATTCAATACATTTTTTGAGACAGAATAAGACATTTCATACATTTCTAAAGTATTTTTTAATCTTTGAAAGCAGACAAGTTCGTCCGGTTTCTTCTTGATTATGACTTCTGCTTCCGTTTTAAAACTCGGAAAGTCGCTGAAAAAAGTCGCTTTTCAGCATTTGGGACACGGAAATGATGGTCGTTAGTCGCGTCTGACAGGTAGTCGCTTAATTCAGGTCACTAGTATAGTAAATAACGTTGGGAGGAAAAAATAAGGTCGCATATGAAAGGAAGTCGTTTAATTCAGGTGGTCGCTAAGGCAGGTTTGACTGTACATGTACGTTCACGCTTTTTGTCCAATAAAAATATTTTGAACCTATTTTTTTTAATGCCGTCATGTTAAAATGCGACAATGGGTTAGTTCAAACATTAAAGTATATCCTTTTATGAATAAAACAGTGTTTAACCATAAAATGATCAACATAAATCTATTATGCTTTTTGTTTGATCAATTTTCGGCATTGAATGATTCTCTCCTTACTGACCCAATGCTTGCATCTTCGAAGCTCAAAGCGACACCGCTCCAAAATTAAACTTTATCCCACTGCTAAAGTCATAATGTCCCAGTTAAATCATTTGGTCTTTTCTCAGTGTACTTTTCAGAAGTAGTAGCAGTTTTTATTGATAAACATCAATTTCTAAGATTCAAACGTTTTGCACAATTTTATGCCTTTAAGTAATCACAACGAACATCAGTCGTCCATGTTTTCATGGAATTGATTAGCGGACCACGTCTGTGTAAATGGAGATTTAATTGATGATTAGTGATTTGCTAAATGCTTGTTGGTTGCTTTTTAACTGAAAGGTTGCTGGGATTAATTAATTTCCACAAGATCATAGGGATTTGAAAGCAACTAAATCGAGATTCTTTGACGTTAACGTAAACAGCAAAAACATAGGCGCTACCACCAATCGAATAAAAGTACATGTTGAATTGTATGTTTTGAGTGGAACAATTCTTTGACGCCAACTAACGAAGTGAAAGCTATAGGAAAATTATTAAACATTATAGTCAAATATTATCAGAAAAGCAGAAAGTTATTCCTACTTTGGTTTACAAATATATATATACTTTAAACGTGGAAATTTACGCGAGGGAAAAATTTACGCTAATTCACGGAGTCCTTTTGATCGCGAAAATTTCCCCCACGTGTATTATTTTTATATCAATTTGCGTAATCTCGAACTACAATCGAAGGTGGATCGATCGCGAAAATTATCCCAACGCGTATAGTTTACATATCGAAATCGCGAAATTAAACCCCCGCGAAAATAACCACGTTTACGTTTTATATTTGTAAACTAAAGTAGGAAAGACTTTCTGTTTTTCTGACAATATTTGGCTTTTCATCGATAAAACACATCCGGGCTTTGCTTTGGTTTTGATGTGTCATGTCTTGAATAATACTCTAATCTAATAAAGATATTGATAGTCCAAGTTCATGTTCTTAATTGCTTTTAGTTAATGAGCTCATTAGTTTACAGTAAAGATATATATATATATATAAATAAATAAAAGTCTTAGCTTTAGTATTTGGAGATCATCAATGTCAATATTTTGTAATTCCCATTTATATCCTTAACCTATTCTATATAATTCCTCCTTGATATTCAACATCCATCTGTCATTATTTTCTATCATGTCGTTATAACAAGACTGTAAATTACAATTCCAAGAGTTTCTCAGTTTTATCCAATGTTTCATTATTCTAATTTTTCGTAGCGCTCTTAATGGATACCTTCCTAATACAATATAAATCATGTCATTACTTGAAATTTTACGTAAACAAAGCAATCTTTCATAAAAATCAATATGTACTTTCTCTACGTTTGTTTAACGTCCTATCAACTACTAAGATAATTTTAAGACGACCTCCTGTGCGTGCGATATGCATGCGTATGTGTGTTTTTGGGAAGCACATTCGGATCTCTCTGGTTTTATCAATCACATTTTGTTTGCAATTAATTCCCTTGATTGTACTTCCACAAATTATGACATCACAGAGAGCAGTTAGCCAATCACTACATATAAACAATGCTAGCGAGCCAATCAATGTAAACTGACTATTTATATCCGTGTGCAAACCTACAATATGGCTGATAAAGCTACCAAATATAATGCGACCATTCCGGGATGGTAGCAATAAGGTCGTTGTATATAACAATGGTCTACACGTATATATATTTATGTAGTTGATATAGTCTGGATTTCATTTATTTAATGGTGTTTTTTTCGGTGTTGCTTTCATCGACAATAACTCTGCTACCATTATAGCTGCAGGCTTTCTGCAATGTCGAAAGCATCGCCAACGACTTCTTTCTTAAAAGAAAAGTTCGTTGTGTATAGGGAATCCTGAAAATATCTACCGCATATTTAGTTGAAAAACCAGACCCATATTAGCTTTTAATCGCTTTCAATGGAAGTTTGTACAACAAAACTTTCTTAATAGCTGGAAACCGCGACAAAAGAGAGTATTCTTGATGTTAAAAGTACATATTGGCTTTAAATTTTATTTGTATGTCAAATGAAGGCATGGCGTGGATTTCAAAGCTGGCAGCCATCAAAGAGCAGCAAATATATCAGACACTGCGCACTTCTAGTGACAAAAGCCATAAAATCGTTAGATCGTTATCTTCGAAGTGTTTTTCTTATATTTCCCCTTGCAATAATACATAAAATAATACGCATTTACATTTAACAACTTTCTTTGGGAAGTTAATACCCGATAAGTACCGCATGATTGCAGACAAATATATCATAACGGGAGGTAAAGGAGGAAATTTGTTTCATAATTTCACCGAAAAAAAAAAGTTCATTGTGTTAAAAACATTTGGTGCTGCTGCTGCAAAAATCATTTTTAGAACAATTTTTAATATTATTACTCAAATAGCATGTAAGATAATAATCTTACGTGTTTTATCAGCAATTATAGCATGCACGGCGGTTCATTACAAGTCTCACTGATGACAAATGGTTATTATAGAAAAATGCCATGCTGATGAATGGTGGAATAATTATTCATCGCAGCAAAACATTTCTACGATAAGCAATCATTCACTCACTTCAGGGATAGTTATGGAAACAATGCGGTTCAGTTATGTCGACATTTGATTTATCACCCAGATGTAAGTTGATTACTTCAGTATTTTTTTAAAGATAAAAGGTAGATTGGTTTTCACATGGAAATCGCACGAATTACGAGTGTGAATGACTTTGTATTTTTTCTGTTATGAATAAACCTTATGCAATTATTTTGAGAGAAAAAAATCAAGAATTTATTTTTTTTTTTAAATAATAAAAAATAATAAAAAAAAAAAAAAAATAAAATAAAAACCTAAAAATAAAATGTCTCATAAATATCATCACATAATGCTTGTTCAAGATTTTGATAGAGGAGGTTTATGAACATATGCGGAGATACCTGTTGTTTTTTTATTATCAATTATACCTTATTATATGTAATATGATGTACTATATATTCATCGTGATTATGTCCTTGTTTAATAACTGACATATTAGAGGGTCATTTGTACATTTTTGTAATTTAGTATAGTCTGCTAATAATATTTCAGCTGCCGAGCGCCGGTATCACTGAAAGGGTATTGCATAAATAAAATATTCCCCGTCTATTTGACCTTATACATGTACCTGACTGATGGAGTTAATTGTTTATTGAATGACCGTCCTTAGAATGGACAGATAGCATGAATTATGTGTTGAATATTCTAAATTCGTTCTCGTCTGTTTGACCGTCCTTAGAATGGCCAGATAGCATGAATTATGTGTTAAATATTTTTTTTTTTTCTCTCGTCTGTTTGACCGTCCTTATAACAGGTACGCAGATTGAATTGTGGGTTAAAATATTTTAAATTCTTTCTCGTGTTGGACTGTCCTTATCACGGACAGATACTATGAATTGTGAGTTAAATATTGCTAGTACATTATCATCTGTTTGAATCTCTTTATAACGGACAGGTAGCATGAATTGTGTGTTCAATATTTTAATTTTTTTTCTCGTCTGTTGGACTGTCTTTATAACGAAATGGTATCTTGAATTGTGTGTTAGATATTCCTAGTTCTTTCTCGCCTGTATGGTTGTCCATTTAACGGACATGTAGCATCAATTGTGTGTTGAACATGTTAAATTGTCTCGTCTGTTTGCCTGTCCTTATAAAAGGCAAGTAGTATAAATTGTGTATTGATTTTTTTTTCTAGTATGTTTGACTGTCTTTATAACGAAATGGTACCATGAATAATGAGTTAAATATTTCTAGTCTGTTTGAATGTTCTTATAATGGACAGGTGACATGAATTGTGTATTGTTTTTGCTTCATTTTTTTCTTGTCTGTTTGAATTAACTGTGTTTTGACTTTTTTCTCATTTTTTACTGTCTTGATAACGGACGGGTTACATTCAGTGATTGTTGAATATTTTAAGTTTGACCTTCGTTATAATGGTCTAATAAGTCACGGTGTATGTCATATGTATATTGATTTCCGTCTATCAGACCGACCCTTTAGCGCTAGGATAATGTGTGATTTGTGTCAAACTACTATTTTCGTCTGCAATTATTTTGATGCAGACACACACGAATGACAAAACCGCCGTGTTGTAATTACTAAATTACTCAAGGTCGTAGGGAATGATGACAGGAATCCATTATAGGGCTATCTACAAATCATGATCAAAGGTTAAAAAGGAATTCAAAGTAGGCTATGGTTTTGTCCTTCCTCGGGTGGTATACTGATACAGATACATGTAACAGTAACAATCACCAGGTCCAATCGATAATAAATCAATATTCCATATATGGTTACAACATTTGCCTGTTCTATAGCTTATAAAGAGTAGGCGTTCTTGGCAACATTTATTATAAATATTAAGTAATTTTCAAAATTTATTTATGACTATGGACCTGTTGGTTCTTCATTTCACATATACTTATATATTTGTTATTTGTGTTTTGTTAAAACCTGTTTGACCCCTCCAGTCTGGGGGAAGTATGTCAAGGTCTTAAATTTGTGCAAACTGTATAGCTTTTCATTAACTGGCACAATATCAGAACCCTCAGCTTGTTGGTTATTGAATATAAGTACTAAACACATTAATTACATTTGATCCAAGTGACCTTGAAAGAAGGTTAATGCAAGTCATTTAATCAAAATTGGTAGAACTTAATCCTAGCATGCTATATGTCAAAGATCATGGCTGTTAATTATCCGAATCAATGTATTTTTAGTATGCTGTTTTGCTTTGCAATTGTAAGTAAATGGAAATAGCTATTGTGGGATTGGCCGCATGATCAGTAGTGCTAGGCTGTGTAGCTTCAGGAATAATCAAAACGACAACTACTGATTGACATTAATTGATTTCTTGGACGTATCTCCATTACGTTTTATGTTATTGATAAAAAATAAACCTTAACATAAATGAAATTGTTTTAACTAATTAAATATTTTTTCCAAAGATTATAAAAAAACATCACTTAAGACACAACGTCAATACACAAAGAAATAACCAAAACATCATGCGACAAAAATTACACATTTCATGAATCTCAATTTAAGACCACCAGGGTTTTCGCAAGTGCAACCATCCCTTACATTTCTCGTCAAGCCGAAAATAGAAGCTGGTAACAAGGTCTTCCGATTTCTATCATCATGATTAATTCTTAATCTAAAAGAAGAAAATGATGACAAATACAAATAGTTGTACGTCATTCCTTTAACATTGCCTCCTATGACGTCATTGCTCGTGTCCGTTTTAAATGGTACCTTCAACTAAAATCAAATTAAACAATGCTTACACAGGATGCAATCGTTTCAACCGATCATAAATGCTTCACATTATCTCCCCATGTATACATATGTATGTGGTCCATCTATCGCAATAGGTTGATTTAGACAGTGCAAAAGACTATTTATCACAATTAGTTCAGTATCAATAATATATGTGTGTTATGTTAGCTTAAGCTCTTGATTTTTATAAACAAACTTTTTAAGCAGACCAATACGATAATAATTTCATTTTAAGGAACATCAAAGACTCTCACCTTTTTTAGTTTGTTTGCTTGCTTGCTTGGGTTATCGTGCCGTCGACAGCCAGGGTCATTTTGAGGCGAGTCTCCTTGTAGTAGTTGGTGACTACCACACTTAACAACTTGCAAGAGGCCAATCGCATGCCATCCAGAGCAATTAGGCTTTAGTATCTTACCCAAGGACACAACCCAGAACAACACAGACCGGCCCGTTTCTCAGCTTCCCGAAAAACACAAACCGACACAGACGAACACCGCACCCTTTTGGTCAATCTAATTAAAATACAGATGCTCATTCTCACTACGTTACATGGACATCTAACGAGATGGCATAAAGGGGTCACGTCAGGATGACCTTTTGGATTAACCAATCAAGTTACTACTTACAGAATCTTGGAAGTGATTCCGCATGTCCGAAATAGCATAACTGGCGTGCATAGCTTGTATAATCTGTCAAGCTTTTAAAAGTCATTTCGTCCATCAAAGGATAAAGTTATATGCATGCTGTACCGAAATGGTTAGCTGAAGATTCATGATGTGACGAATAGGATGAGATCGATGACATCGAAAAATCGACAATTCGCCCTGAAAGTGAAATATTGAGATAACAAAGGTCAGCAGAACGTGACCCCTTATGCGATGGACGTTAGATGTTCATGTAACGTAGTGAGAATGAGTATCTATATTTTATTATTCTGCGATATCATTTAAAGCAAAAACACGGCCAATATATTATGGTTACACTATCTGATATTGATTTTAACTACATCATTCTCCCGGAAGTAATCTAGTGTTAATATGCGTAACACGGGTGTGCCATAAGCCATGATAAAGAACCACCGACAACAATGTCATATAAACCTTTCTAAGCCTTCGTTTTACACTGATTGATCGCTCTGATCGTAGGCAAGATCACGCACAAGAAATGTCTGTTTGGGTATATGACATACATGTATATTATAATATAATAAGTAGGAGATACATCACAGAAACGAAACCATAAAAATTTGAACTCGATGCAATTAGGGAAAAATATACAAATTTGGATTCTTGAAATATAGCACAGAGAAAAAGACCAGGTGTTTCGGAATAGTAAGCATCTTCTTTGCATAATCGACGACACCTGACATATAGATCTAGTTAAAGTCTAGGTTTAATTGTGGTATTGAAGTGAGAGATAATCTAATCACATTGAGGTTTGATAATTGGTACATCCACAGCATGTACGGACAGCTACACCAGTTATCACTTTTCAATGACCTTGAATTTCGTTTAAGGTTAAACAGGTCAGATGATCAAAAATCAGTCTCAGAATTCTTTCAAATCGGTTTATTTGATCGCATATAGACAAGCATGGTCTAATGAAGATGTTTGCAAAGTTTTAAGGGCAAATGATCAAAGGTAATGCAGATACGGTACTTTGGAAAACGTTTCCTCGCCGAAATTTTGAATTTATCAAAAAATGCACTTTGCACGATTTTCATTCAATACTCTGACACCGACATACCTGATAATAAGCACATCTATGACATGAATGGCCCGCTGCAAAAGGTATGCAAATCGTAAACCTTGACCTTTGAAGTTCAAGGTCATGAAAGTCAAATGACCTGTCAGAGAATGAAATCGAAGTGAAAACGAAGGTAAAACGTATTCAAGCGACCGCCCGAACGATATTACGTCTACGATCATGTCCTGGGTGGAAATGTTGGGGGTATATCTTGCTCCAATCTAGTTTTTAATTTAAAGTTCTATATCGATACATCACAGCAATATAGGCATCTCAAAGCGGTTCAAAGTTGTCATTGGTAGGTTTTGGCCTCTTAGCTAATCACAGTATCTTTTTCAACGCTTAACAGCATGCAACCGGAACTGCCATTTTGCCGCTAACAGCACACGACATGTCATGCACTACATTCGTAGAATGTATCCATTTGCAGCTGACTTGACTGGAACACAACAGAGTAAAGTATCTTGGTCAAGGATAAAACTCTACCAAGCGGCCTTTCAGTCACGGAAGGACTCCGTCACACAAGGAGATCACCCTGCCGCCCATACATTTCTGAACATGATTATCAAAGAAGTAAAAGAAACAATTGCACCTACTGACATAAATAGAAAATTACCACTTGTAGGATCCGCCATAATACCGACAATTCACCGGGTCGAGAGACATTAAACTACCCCACATAGAACCCGCCATTACGCCTTTAATTTAGTGGGTCGACAAACAAGAAACAAATTGCTCCATTTCGCTCGAATAATCTGCTCACAAGAAGTGAAACGCACTACTTGTAGGATTCATCATTACGTCTTCAGGTAATGTGGCCGCCAGGTATAAAACACATTATCTTAGGATCCGTCATTACGTCTTCAGGTAAATTTGACGCCAGGTATTAAACATGTTATCTTAGAACCCGCATTACGTATCCAGGTAATTTGGCCGCCAGGTATAAAACACATTATCTTAGGACCTGACATTGTGTCTACAAGTGATCTGGTCGCCAGACATTTTCGAAGTGAATAAAATAATATGAAATCATTAAGATTTTATCATTTCGTAGGATTTTATTGCTGTCGCTGTTTCTAATACTCCGTATTCCAAAAGATTTTTGTATAGTTTTAATGAATGGCTAACGAAACGTGATTACCACTAAATCTGAGCTGTTTATGGAATCTTCTATTAATGCAAATCTGTCCGATATGAACAGATTCCTTTCTCTGACATTTCTGGCTCTGTATTTATCCGAACGTTGCTGTCAACTATGCCTCGCTGTTTCCCACCGCCGCCCCCGTAATTGGCTGAGAACCTTCACCGTAGTGCCTGAAAGAGTGCACAACTCATATACACGGTTACCATCTAAGTATCCACAGGAATCATGTATAACAGTCCCTAATAAACGTTTTATATATTGACCATTCCAATGATCTGATGAACAGCATCCAAACAGTTTCCAAAATTCAATTTTTCAAGCTTCAATTCATTCATATTTGAATAAAAACATTTTCGTTATTTTAAACGTAAACGAGTATTAGGCAGTTGGACCACAGCCTCACAAAACATACAAGGAACGTTTGTGTAGATAATGATGAACGAAGATCACTGAATTATCTTGTTTCTCATTTTAACATTTAGTTGAATAAACTATCGTCTACACATTTTTGCCATATTTCTTATTATCATTATTGGCCATTTTTATAGGAGAATGACCCCATAAAGGGCTACTATTATTTTGTTGTTTTTGGATGTTTCCAAAAATCAAGATTTCGGTCCTAATTTTTTTTTTTTTTTTTTTTTTGCATATTCATCAGTTTAATAATCTTTTCAAACACAAGAATCAGCGACCACTCACGTCTGTGTTGAGGATGCTGAAAATGTCATCTTCCACTTGTAAATCTGCGTATCTCAGGACGGTGTGGATATCTGTAGCCCTACGAACAAACGATGAAGCTCATTAACCTGCTTAAACTGGTGAAATATTTCACGTTTTGAAAACAGTTGAGTGATTTACACATAAAATGCATCATCATGATGTATGACATCGCAAAATTATAGTTGTTAACATGCAATATCGACCTTAAGGTTTCAACAGAAAATTCCACATTGACCGCACAGAAACTCGTTATCACAATCCTGACTGTAGTTTACAAATAAGGTCTTTTAACGAATCATACATGCAAATAAACAGTCGACTGGTATCTGTATATCGTTAGCATGCAGGGCGATGAAGACTGTTACAGGGAATTGTATCTATTTAGTTGTATCAATTTCTATGTTTTCGATGTCCGTTAGAATGCTTGGTTGTTCAAATGTCGCTTTCAAAGTTTTCGTTTTGAAAAAGTGTAATTTTATTCTACCTAGACACGTTAAAGGCAATTTTCTAATCTTTGATTTCCAGATGTCATGCTGTATTTGATTGGTTATTATAAGTCAACATTATCTAGTTTCGAGTCCGTGCATACAAAATTATACGCGATGTTAAACAATCTACGAACAAGATTTGTAAGTACTGGTATCGTGACTTTATGTGATAAATGTTATACCTGTTCTTTAAATAGACTTCGGAAATAAGACATTAAGGTCACCGGCGCAATTCCCAATGTATGACATCTTTTCTGAATTACGATTTACTGACAAACATCAAACGATCGACACAGATGTTGCTGGACACTTTGGGAAATATATCGTTTGGACAAACTAACCTGATATAATATGATACTATATTTAGATATAAAGAAGCCTTTCAACAATGATGGCAATTGACCTTAGATATCGTATGATATCAAAACAAATTGCACATTGTAACGGTTATGTCGCTAAGGTGTGACCTGACAATAACCCTATCAGTTTCATCCAATTCCTTTCAAAGACATTTACTTAGACGCTAAACACAGTTATAAGAATTCTCTCTCTTGTCCAAAATTTTTTATTAGAAACGTTTGTTAGTTTTGAAAACGCCCCATATAAATGTATAAGCTAATTACAGTTTACTTTATATAGAAATACAATGATCATATGACCAAATAAAATATATCAAATAGACACAATGAATAATACTGATTTTAGACCTCATCGTGGGAAAGTTTGTTTCTTCTTTTTTTTGTCCAAATATAGAAGGATATCGATTAATTCTCCAGCATCTCTATATGATAGTGCGTCAATATATTAGATTTTTGTGATCAGGGTAAGTTCATATATCACTCAAACAGAGCAGAAATACAGCAAGCTTCCCGGTGAAATGTCTGCTGTGGAAGAGTTGTATTAAACGGGTCAATTTGACGATCAATTACCGGAAGCTATCTTTATTTGAACCGCAAGGTAATTCATTTTAAATTGATAACAAAAAAGATCCCAAAGATTCAAACGAAGCAACCTTTCTAAAAGCCTTTTAATGTGAAAAAACACATCGGTTAATGTGATTTTGATTTGAGGATTTGAGTTTTGTTTTCAAATTTAATTTAGATTAATAACAATCAGGTCAAACTGAAATGTCACTCTTCGACAAATGATTTTGTTAAAGCTGTTTTGAATACAAGTTCCTGGCATATAGTTATCTGACAGCTATTTCCAAATGCTGCACGAAACAGGTTATATAATGCAATTATATAACGCCGATGTTAGCTCATGCTAATTGAGTTTCTTTTGTTAATATGATTCCATTAAAAACGTGTCAAAATATCAAAAATCACAGGAAAAAATGCTGATGAGGCAAAAATAGATTATTGATCAAACTGAAAATGTTATATGCGCTTATATAAAACTTAAACCGATTATTATATAAAACACTAGATTTGAGAATATTGGATAACTCATAACTCCAAATTGTATGCAAGTATACGTGTTGGTAGTTGCTAAACATTAGTACGGGGGGTGGGGCAATGTTTCTTTTTAAATGTTTTAATGTACTATAATGTTAATGTACTATAATGTTAATGTACTATAATGTTAATGTACTATAAATGAAACCCCAGAGAGGGCTTTTGATATGAACAATAGAAATAAATATTGATATACATGTCGGAAAAGGACATTTTTAAGAAAATGGTAAATTTTATCATCAAATAACATGGGGAAACTAAATTGTTCCCCGAGTTTGTTTTATCAACACATTAAAGGTACCTCACTATATATATATGCTAGTGGGCTACTGGTACAAGGCGATATATAATGCTCGCTAGAATGTCGTACATCTTGTCTTCAAGGATTCATGACGTACCCTATACTCTATTTGTAATGACAGATTTATCTGTGTCACCTTTTTATGGCTTAGTCATAACACAATGTTTGTCCACCTACAACACAACTCCCTTTTGGACACATTGTCCTGTCATGGTACAATGATTGCCATAACCCAAACTTAATGTGTGGTTATGATACAATACGGTCCGCTATAAAAACACCATTGCATATCCTATTATCAAAATTGGCCAAACACAATACACTTTGTATAGCCGTTTTACAATAATATTTTCTTCTACTTAACGTTGCCTAGTCAAATGCTCCCATCCACAACACATTGACTAGTCATGATACAATAAATGCTCCTTCTACTACAAGTTGTCTAGTCATAATACAATAGATGCTCCCATCAACAACACATTGTCTAGTCATGATACAACAAATGCTCCCATTCACATCTCATTCTCTAGTCATAATACAATAAATGCTTCCATCCACAACACGTTGTCAAGTCATAATACAATAAATGCCCCCATCCACAACACGTTGTCAAGTCATAATACAATAAATGCTCAATAAGAGAAGCATAATCGATTTCATATTTTTCGAAATTTTAAAAACAAAAAGAAACCTTTTGCAGTATTTCAAGTCTGGAAGATAGATAGTGATAAGTTTATAATTTTTCACTTTCGATTTCTGACAACGTTCTCAGGGACAAATCCGTAGAACAATTTTCATATTAAAGAATTTAATATTATCCAATCCTGCGCCTTAGTAAACCCGTGCAATATCCCGACCAAAAAGATAAAAATCGTCAACACAGACTCTAGCATGCAATACAATATCATTGCTCCACGGATACTTGTTGCTTTTCGTTGTCAGTCACGTTGATGCAATATACATTACTACATATATGGTACGTGCATGAACATAACATATGGTAATTAGGCAAACAGGTTGTCATTAAAGCATTATAAAGTCAACATCAGCTCCTCGCTATCACTAGGGGACAAATACGAACATACTACAGCTTCTCAAAACACACACCTTCAACCCACGCAAACATCTCGCGCACAGAGAAGGTCGTCCTTAAATGACCCTAGCTCTTGATAGGCATCAAAGGATAAAACAAAAATACGTGCAGCAGATAAATATTTACAGAGATTCGTCACGTAGACCTTGGATTTCTGCTATGATAATTGTTAACTAAACCCGGACACGGCTTAGTTCCATTATATTTTCAATTTTAAGTGTATTTTTTTTAATAATGCTGACACAATCACTAATCACAGCGTACGGACGGCTGAGCAGTGGACCTCCGGAAATATATTATTATAAATATAGCGGACAATGGCCTCGTTTGTTAATAAACGAAGACAATTTATAGCCGTGCATCATATTTCCTGTTCATTAAATCACCGGGATATAGCCCTTTCAACACCATTAGGAGTTTCGTGTTGAATCCATACGGGGTAAATGATTGGCAATGTGTTAACTGGCCGATAAGGACTTTGACCTTTTCTGATGAAAGGCGAAAGTAACCGATAGTCGTGTCAATTCATTCGATTACTAGAGCACGATACTGTAATTACTGGGACCCTCACCATCTGCCGAACTGATTTGCTGTCGGTGGCGGGATGTCATAATGCTGTTGACTGGATCGGCTGTAACGGAATGTATTAAGTTATCAGACCAAATCCTAAGACGTTTCGATATATCATTGTAAAACATCAAAGATAACCTTCATTGACAACTAAACCCAAAACCATGTGTTAATGACTGGCCTTTAAGTGCTTGCAAGTAACAATAAAACGATCGCTATCGATTTCAGGAAACAGAAAGGGAATAATGGAACTAACTCAATCATATTAAGGTTAATACATAATATGGACATCTTGGCAGGATTTCAAAAAAGTGACATGTGATGTTGTTTTACTTAAGCTCATTGTACATGCATAAATGTATGCATTCATTAGCTTGACTGTGCAGTCTTTCAATTTGAATTAACTCTTAAGGAAAACAGTTTGCACGTGTAATCAATCTCGTATTCTACAGAGAACCGAGAGCAATTTACAATGCATTAAATACCATAGGCAACATAACAAAAAACGATCATTTTATGATGCAGTGCTGCTGTGTAAGTCAACCGCATGCTACGTATGGACAAACACTCACCTCTGCGTAGATAGATACGTAAATAAGTTTTAGGGATGATGACATGTATGTTGCTGTCAATTACTGATTTACGTATCGTGGTCTCCCATGGAATGACAACATGTCCACTTCTTCTAAAGTCTATATCGCACGCACGGGAGGCCGTCATTAAATTACCTTAGCTATTGATACGACGTTAAACAAATTAAACCAAACTAAACTAAAGTATATTTGTTCACAGAAATATTCCCATGCTCCGGGTGCTTAGCGAAGGCAAAACAACTAACTGAGATATCAACTCTATAAAACATCAACATACAAATTATCTTAACTACTATATATGGGAATATTATGGTAAACATCAAGATCTCGTGCTCGTTGTATGCCTGAAGTTTCCGTTGTCATCAACTTTGTTCTCGCTTTGAGAACGTTGCATACCTAGCAATAATCTACAGTCTAGTCAAAACGCTTACATGCGATATTTTTTTGATGTTAGTATATTTTGAAGTAACAAACAAAAAGTTTGGCTTTTGAATTATTGTGTTTAACTTCCAATTAACAGCCAGTATCATTAAAGCACGTGCAGGGTTTTGGAGGTGGAGAGAAACCTAAGTATCAGAAGAAATCACCGGCTTTCGGTGAGCACCAGGCAACCAAATAAAAAAAATGCATAAAGTTGAAAGCTGTGGTGTTATCACAACTGTCAATACGTACCCCTCGGACAAATCGTGCATACTAAGATGTCCGTCGTCTGGTACAGAATATCTGTGAATATTGAACAAAAGTTTAGTTGATTATCTTTTTTAGATAATGCTATTGTGCATACCGTATAGCCGATTATTTTAGCGGGTCAAAATTTTCGGGATTTTCATTTAAAATGGAAGAATAAAATGTTAAAATATCAAAAATAAATGAGCACGCGTACTTTTCGTTGAGTTTGGTCACGAGGACATATTACAAAGTGTTTAACACGTAACAGTTGATATAGTATATCACAACAGGTAAGAAAAGTTACAATGTCGGAAAAAAAACTTTGGATGATTAAAAACGGCTGAGTCGACTAATGAGTCTTCAGCATCATGAGTCTTACTCCACACGGCTATATATGGCACGGTGATTGTTTTAAGCTGTATGTTTAGACTTGTATAATGATGTCGTGTCCTGTTTTGTCGTGTTTTTTCTATTATTCCTTTTCGTCTATTTGTATAAACAGGCTAGTAAGTACAGGCGTGTAGAGGGGTGTCGTGCCCTAGAGATATCTAATCTATTTCCTGGTCGCCATACAGTCGCACGTACAAGTATACGGTACTTCATCAAATTAGTCTTAATATTGCCACTCAAAGAATGTAATCTATTTCCACAACCAGATAATACTTGTACATATAAATAGGTCTATCTTGTAAAACAGAAGTAAATTGCGTTAGTGAGTAAAACCCACAGATGTACCGTTATTGGTAATTCCAAGAGAACTCCCTGTTACTAAAATTTTCTTTTATCGTGATCATCGCATAATTCTAATTTAGATAATAATTAAGAAATTATCGTAATCAGATAAACAGTTATACTTATCGATATGGCACGGCATAAAATAATCATGCACACATGGGTATTTTAGGGAAAACAAAAAATGCTAATCAAAATGAGTTATTGCCAAAATGATTACACATTTTTAAGTGTATTTGTAGGTCATTATTGTTATTACATGTATTCAATTTTGTTAAGAAAAGCCTTTGATCTGTGGAGTAATCCGATATCCGAACTTACAACGTTAAGATCATGCATATGCTCATTACATCATATATTTTTATTTCATTATTCCAAATAAATTGTCAAGTTTGTTATAAAACAACTATAAAAAAAAACAAGATACTCATTTTGGTTTATAATCACAGTCTTCTGGAGAAAGTTTTGATAAAACTGCTGTAGTTAAACACTTCTATAACTAGTATAACTTATATATTTTGCATATTTTCAAGACAAAGGATCTCTCTTGGAGTCCTTTTGACCTTCTCCACTCACTTTGATTTTATAATCTAAGTATGAGTTTAAAACTAAATAAAACTTACAGATTGAAAGGAGGCGTTACTGAATTTCAATATAACATCTAAAACTTTATCATAAAAAAATGCACGCATTAGAGTTTTGACAATAGATATTAATAAACTTTTTTTTTTCAAACTAAAAGATAAAGGGTCTAAGTGTGTATTCCTTTGATAGAAGCGGATTCAATACTGTTATTGAATAAGACTGATACCATTTGGAGTGTAGCACTTTAAATCGGCAAAAGTTCCGGCCTATCACAAGGAGACTTTACACGAACATACCGCAGCCTCCCAAAACACACATACGCACTCGCCACACACATGATTGTCGCACGCACGGGAGGCCGTCCTTAAATGACCTTAGATGTTAATAGGACGTTAAACTAAATAAACCAAACCAAACCATTTGGAGTTAAAAGAACAGTATTAAGTATATTAAGTATAAAGTTTAATGGCAACTGCACTGTTAAGGTTTGTATAGTCAAACCAGAATGACTTGTTACGTTGACCTTTTCGTGGTATATTTAAAGTGGGTAGTTCTATTTGTGCACAGGTGTGTTAACAAAACATATTGATTAGGAATACTTCTGTGCCCAACAGGGTGCTATTTTGGATCACTCGTTTTTGTTACAATTTCATATTGACAAGACAGGGATTGTATCATTTATTTTTGATGCATGGTTTACACATATTTAAGTAATTATGTGATCAATTGTTCACATGTTAACAGTTTTGTCGCTAGATCTAGACCAGTATAAATACAAATGATGCAGCTGATAATAAGGTTTGTTACATTATAAACAACTAACAGATATACATGTATATATACAAAGCACCTATTTCCCCTAAATGACTATAGACTCGTTTGTAATCAATATGCTAATCAAGGTTCAACACGGCATGGTCGGACTATACAAATGTATGTGACTACAAAACTGTAATGTCAATGAAATATCCCAGTTAGAGGGGTGGTCGGTATTAAGGGATCTTTAGCCATGCTCTGAATTTTAACGATAATATGACAGGCTTATTACTTTTTTTCTCTCGATTGCCAATGGGACAAAGTAAGCTATCTTGTCGGGGAAATGCTGGAATGTCCTAATAATCCCATTTTCAATACATTTGAAAATGCTTTTCGACAATGCCGAGACTTCATGATTCTGTGTATCCTCCCTCCCCTCCCCCATTTTATATTTATCAGATTACCTGTGTTATATCACATGAAGCATGTACCGTCAAAATAGTTTTGTCAAAAGTGCAAATCAAAGTTAGAAAGCCTTAACATTACTGGTGAAACACCGGCATTAACCTTTTTCAGGAAGGTTTGATTCTTAAGTGGCAAATTTGCAATAAGGAAAGTGTCGGTGATTATACCTGCGATAGCCATCTGACGACCCAGTCCGGTCGCTGTCTACACCGTTGTCTGTTTCAAGTACATCTAGGTGGAACCTGCACGATGGTTTATACAAATGACACATAAAATATTACCAAATTTAATACAAATATAAAAAGTCTCAAAAAGGAATTATACCTATACTGCAGTTGTTTCGTCCTTCAAGGACTGGTCACAGATTCTAAGCGCTTAAAGTGTTCATACCGAGAAGAAGTATTATGATATGGAATGGGAGTTACAATAGCCCGGGTATTTTATAAATTCATAATTTTACACAAATGAAAGGTAATAAAATATGAAAATCATGTTACCAAACCTAATATAAGTACTTCTAATGAATCTTAACTCACGTTCTGATTGAGGGCGTGGACAGCGACATCTGACACTCCGATCCAAGGTCTATGGTTGGCGACAAGTAGAACCTAAAACGGACAATATTAAGGTGTCATATTGCCTTGGAATATTATTTGGTTCATGTTTCAATCTGTTTCTGAGACAAAACATTACCGATTTCGACATATACAGTACCAGGCTAAGATTTCGTGAGCATTATTGATGACATGAAAAGAGTACACCCTGTGTTAATTTAAGTCAAAGCCCCGGCACCAGTAAGGATCATGTGAGGACGCGTGTTTAGGACGCCAAAAGGAAATAGCCCAGCAGAGATAGAAAGCGTAGACAGGAAATGAAGGAATAGATTAGGACAGACATTCATTTTTGTATAACTCATCGTGGAGACATACTTTAAATACGGTCTTTCATTGAAGGCACTACCTCACCAACATACGTCCATCTATACATGTATTTGTGGTTTGTCCGTGCTAAGAACGTGTCTATTTAGGAATTTTTTTATGATGCAAGAGGCGACAGCAATTGACAGCAGACGGCGTATTTGGACATCAAAAGCAAACTGTAGATTCAGAAATGAACCGAAACCTAGTTGATGATAATCATCATGTAATTATTTCGTAAGCTTTCTTCAAAGTAGATTTTTATATTGTCATTGAAACCAATAATTGTAGTATTTATCTTATTTTCATTTTTCATGATGATGCCGTGGCGTCAAACTTCGACATGGGATTGACCTGAACTGCCCTGTACCCTGTATTGCTTGGTGTGGGCGCAAATGCGACATTGCTGAAATCAGCCAACATACTTTCTACAAAGCTAATAAAAACCATATCGTTTGAATTAAAATCGTTACATCTTGACCAGTAAATCAGTCTTGACGGAATCTACAGATAATTTACGACTCGTTGGCCTTGACCTTTTATACATATGGTACAATGTACTATCCACTAAGTACTAACCCTCTCCTAAGATCCTCGTGGATGTCACGTGAGTTGATAAGCCTCGGTCTCACTTCTTCTCCGTTATCGTTCCTCCTCAAATCGTGAAACAAAAATTCGCCCCTAAAACAACAAAAACAGATAGAGACGGATGCATCTATCTAGCGAAAGGAGACCTGTTGTAGACATGTGTATATGCATACGTCAATTGTAAGAGACAGTACTACTTCTGTTTGTGGATTGTCTTTGATCTCGTAATTATTAGGTTCAAATAAAAGAAAACAGTTAATATACGACACATTTGGATCATTTTAATCCCATACGTTTAAATACCTGCTTCGTTTCACTCTGACACAGGCTATCATTGTCATGGTGGAGATCAGTAACAGCGCTATGATGACTATCATACTCCAAAATACGTAGTCAAACAGGGTACCTGTGCCACTGTCGTCGTCCTTCGGGTCTGCATATGGAAAAGTTGAAGGTCAGCTAGATCATTCACCACATTTTTTTCGCTTAATAATTTTCAAAGTTTTAACCCATTGATAAATTATTCTTTGTCGTACCTGTTATATTCTGATCGCAATGTGTCCCATCATACCCCGCGTGACATCGGCAGCTTCCGTTCTGAAGACAGTCTCCGTAGATACAGTTGATAGCATTGCAGTTTGGGATCAACTGTTCACAAAGTCTACCTGTATACCCATCCAGACAGCTGCAGAATGGAACGTCAAAGTCCTTAGTAGTGCAGTTGCCATGGATACAATGAATAGTATCACAATATTTCTCAATATATTGACAATGGTTCCCTGTGAAACCTACGTCACAGTTACATAGCGGAAAACCATATTCATCGATGGAACAATTCCCATGGAAACAAGTAAATATGTCACACGATGATATTTTGGTTTCACAATACTTTCCCGTAAATTTCATGTGACATTCACAATGAGGGATTAGATATTTATCTAACTCGCAGTTACCGTGTAAACAAGGAAAATTGTCGCACGCTATACCTGAAATATTACAACCGTCACCATGGCTACCACTATCGCAAAGACATAAAGGTATACCATTGGCTGTGTTCATGTAGCAATTTCTGCAGTTAAGTGCATCACACATACTGACGTCACAATGTTGACCTGTAAATCCAACTTCACAAGAACAATATGGCGATACTTCCGGTTCCGGGCAGTAACCGTGCACACAATTTGTTATATTACATCTATATATTGCTGCATTTGCTGAAGTAGAAGATGGAGTTAGTGTTACGCTTTCTGAAGGTCTCGGACTTGTACCTAATAGATCATTCTTACTCGTTATGTGTACGCAAACCATCGTATCAACATTAGAAATGTCGCACAGTCTAGAGTAATCTAGACAGGCGAGAAATTTTATTTGGACAATTAAACTCTTCGTAAAATTTTGAAGTAGGCTGTCCTCAGCTCTGTTCATTTTGTACAATACATCAACAACAGGTGTCGGGATATATCTTTCCTGTGATCGTGATGTATCCACTAAAAGTGTGTCCATCCTATTGATGAGTATTGGCAAACATGACAGCACGTTTCCACTTGGTGTGCTTGATAAGTGCACTAGCGAATCAACTGCTATTGCAGAATTGCTGCAATCGGTCCCATCACATGCGAGGTTAAAGAACAGGATGTCCGAAATTGAATGTATATCAATTAATGCTATAGCTACTTTACATTGGGAAAGTGTTTGAATTCCTGTATTAGTATTACAAGCAACTGACATTTTTATCAACGAATCCTTATTGATTTTAATGCTTTTTATTGAAATATTAGAATAAGAGTTTTTGATAGAGTGGAAATAGTTTATGAAACTAAACTCGCATTTAGTTCTTAGCCTGATTTCACAGGTAGACACATCACAGAACTGGGTTGTAAGATCGTCCGGGTCGAGAATCGAGTTATATACTTCCTCAAAGTTTTCGCATCGTTTTCCTGTCCGCGTCAACGGACATTCACAAAGGAAGTCATTCCCAATGATTACGCATGCGCCACAATCACAGGGATCACCGTCACACGGGTGAATGATTTCAACGTCACAACGCCTCCCTGTGTACCCGTCGTCACAGTTACATTTCACACCGTTCACATAGTCTGTACATGTGCCATGACGACACGAAGATGCGTCATCACATTCGTTCACTTCCTGCGAGCAATTTTTACCTATGAACCCTGGGAAACATTGACAACTTTGTGTACTTCCTGTGTAAATGCAAAGTCCGAACTGACATTGAGGACAGACGCAGCGGTAATCACCTGGAACGTTGTAGCACTCGGACCCCGGACAGACGTTTGTCATACACTCGTTGACGTCACTCTCACAATGATATCCTGTATAACCGCTTTCACACAGACATAAATATGATCCATTTCCGGTTACACACTGGCCATTTACACACGGGTTATCTACACATAGGTCCATCAAACTCCCACAGGTGGCGCCTGTGTACTGAACAGAACAAATACAAAAAGAGACGTTGGAAATCTCCTGGCACACGCCTCCATTCTGACACGGATCGCCATGGCAACGTGAATTGCTCTCATTTAATGAGAGATCTGATGTATTGCCCGTCGAAAAAGTTTCTTCTGGCTCTGAGGAAAAATAAACAACAATGTTAAGAATGTTGAATATAAAATCAGATTTTGTCTATTGCATATGCTGCTTGATGTAATTAGACTATACAAGAGTGACTGAGCATTGCTTTGAAATGGGATGCAACATTTGACCACTTAAATAAAGTTGTCAAACAAATTAAACTGATTCTGAAGATACGGAATAAATAGTCTTTATTTTGATAGCAGTCTATGTTCGTCCATAATATATACTAACACATTTTACTGTAATACTGATTTTAAAACAAGAAGAATCAAGATGATTTGGAATGATAACTGTGTATGAAAAGGGCAGATAGCTGGCATAAATGTGTTGTAGTTATCATTATAATCCTATCAACAATGAGGCGTGGATGTGAAGTATTTCAATGTAGCTATGATTTATACTGGATTTTAATCGTATCTTTCTCCTATTTGTTTCAAACATTTATCGGAATGAGATGATTACCAAACATGAACGTAGCTTGATATTGTATCGACGATGTTTTCGTTTTTGTCACTATTTGAAGGTATGCTCGGTTGGAGATGACATATATTTCAGGAAACTTTTGTTTACATATTCGGCCAATAAGTTGAAGTTCCGAAATGTTGTCCCCAGAGTAGATTCGGATCCCCTCTTCAGTATTGGAACATACATCAATGTCTAATTTAACCCACGTGATATTTAGTTGGGCTTTGTAGCCTGGTGGTATCCATATTGACGTGGCGCATGCGCTCTCTGATAAGGAACTGTACGGGTAGTTTGGAAGAGCTACAATCCTACCTGTGTAGTTGTATGGTATGGATACATTACAAGGCCATTCTGCAAAGAATAAAAAATATCTTAAAAGATCACGCCATTGAAAGTTAAATTCCAATATAAAGTCGATTTTATTTCAGATTAAAATCTGGTAAAATGTAAGCATATCATTGAAAAATAAAACCAACTTCGAAACAAATGAAAGACAAATCATTTCTTAATTTGATATATCTAATTTACATCTTGTTTATTGGAGTTTTCCTTGAATAACTATTGTGTGCAATTCAAAATAACGCCACTTTTTGTATGTCAACACTCTGCATTTTGCCTTCTTCTTTATGTCACCTAATTCTGTATGTCACCTAATTCTGTATGTCACCTACATCTGTATGTCACCTAATTATGTATGTCACCCATCTGTATGTCACCTAATTCTGTATGTCACCTACATCTGTATGTTACCTAATTCTGTATGTCACCTAATTCTGTGTGTCACCTAATTCTGTATGTTACCTAATTCTGTATTTCACCTAATTATGTATGTCACCTAATTATGTATGTCACCTACATTTGTATGTCACCTAATTCTGTATGTCAACTAATTATGTATGTCACCTAATTCTGTATGTCACCTACATCTGTATGTCACCTACATCTGTATGTCACCTACATCTGTATGTCACTTAATTATGTGTGTCACCTAATTCTGTGTGTCACCTAATTCTGTGTGTCACCTAATTCTGTATGTCACCTAATTCTGTATGTCACCTAATTCTATATGTCACCTAATTCTGTGTGTCACCTAATTCTATATGTCACCTAACTCTGTATGTCACCTACATCTGTATGTCACCTAATTCTGTGTGTCACCTAATTCTGTATGTCACCTAATTCTGTATGTCACCTAATTCTGTGTGTCACCTTATTCTGTATGTCACCTACATCTGTATGTCACCTACATCTGTATGTCACCTAATTATGTGTGTCACCTAATTCTGTGTGTCACCTAATTCTGTATGTCACCTAATTCTGTATGTCACCTAATTCTATATGTCACCTAATTCTGTATGTCACCTAATTCTATGTCACCTACATCTGTATGTCACCTAATTCTGTGTGTCACCTCATTCTGTGTGTCACCTAATTCTATATGTCACCTAATTCTGTGTGTCACCTAATTCTGTATGTCACCTAATTCTGTATGTCACCTAATTCTGTATGTCACCTAATTCTATGTGTCACCTTATTCTGTATGTCACCTCATTCTGTATGTCACCTAATTCTGTATGTCACCTACATCTGTATGTTACCTAATTATATATGTCACCTAATTCTGTGTGTCACCTAATTCTGTGTGTCACCTAATTCTGTGTGTCACCTAATTCTGTATGTCACCTAATTCTGTATGTCACCTAATTCTGTGTGTCACCTAATACTGTGTGTCACCTAATTCTGTATGTCACCTAATTCTGTATGTCACCTACATCTGTATGTCACCTACATCTGTATGTCACCTAATTCTGTGTGTCACCTAATTCTGTGTGTCACCTAATTCTGTATGTCACCTAATACTATGTCACCTACATCTGTATGTCACCTACATCTGTGTGTCACCTAATTCTGTGTGTCACCTAATTCTGTATGTCACCTAATTCTGTATGTCACCCCTCTGTATGTCACCTTATTCTGTATGTCACCGACATCTGTGTGTCACCTAATTCTGTATGTCACCTAATTCTGTATGTTACCTACATCTTTATGTCACCTAATTCTGTATGTCACCTAATTATGTATGTCACCTACATCTGTGTGTCACCTAATTCTGTGTGTCACCTAATTCTGTATGTCACCTAATTATGTATATCATCTAATTCTGTATGTCACCTAATTATATATGTCACCTAATTATATATGTCACCTAATTCTATATGTCACCCCTCTGTATGTCACCTAATTATGTATGTCACCTACATCTGTGTGTCACCTAATTCTGTATGTCACCTAATTATATATGTCACCTAATTATATATGTCACCTAATTATATATGTCACCTAATTCTGTATGTCACCTAATTCTGTATGTCACCTAATTCTGTATGTCACCTAATTCTGTATGTCACCTAATTCTGTATGTCACCTAATTCTGTATGTCACCTAATTCTGTGTGTCACCTAATTCTCTATGTCACCTAATTATGTATGTCACCTAATTCTGTATGTCACCTAATACTATGTCACCTACATCTGTATGTCACCTACATCTGTGTGTCACCTAATTCTGTGTGTCACCTAATTCTGTATGTCACCTAATTCTGTATGTTACCTACATCTGTGTGTCACCTACATCTGTGTGTCACCTAATTCTGTGTGTCACCTAATTCTCTATGTCACCCCTCTGTATGTCACCTTATTATGTATGTCACCTACATCTGTATGTCACCTACATCTGTGTGTCACCTAATTCTGTGTGTCACCTAATTCTGTGTGTCACCTACATCTGTATGTCACCTACATCTGTATGTCACCTACATCTGTATGTCACCTACATCTGTGTGTCACCTAATTCTGTGTGTCACCTAATTCTCTATGTCACCCCTCTGTATGTCACCTTATTCTGTATGTCACCTAATTCTGTATGTCACCTAATTCTGTGTGTCACCTAATTCTCTATGTCACCTAATTATGTATGTCACCTAATTCTGTATGTTACCTACATCTGTATGTCACCTAATTCTATGTCACCCCCCTGTATGTCACCTTATTCTGTATGTCACCCCTCTGTATGTCACCTAATTCTGTATGTCA
Source organism: Pecten maximus (assembly GCF_902652985.1). Lineage (NCBI taxonomy): Eukaryota > Metazoa > Mollusca > Bivalvia > Pectinida > Pectinidae > Pecten > Pecten maximus. Next base: position 4,938,777 of record NC_047026.1, read on the forward strand.
CCCCTCTGTATGTCACCCCTCTGTATGTCACCTAATTCTGTGTGTCACCTAATTATGTATGTCACCTAATTCTGTGTGTCACCTAATTCTGTGTGTCACCTAATTATGTATGTCACCTAATTCTGTATGTCACCTAATTCTGTATGTCAACTAATTATGTATGTCACCCCTCTGTATGTCACCTTATTCTGTATGTCACCTTATTCTGTATGTCACCTAATTCTGTATGTCACCTAATTCTGTATGTCAACTAATTCTGTATATCATCTCTCTTTGTGTCACCTAATGATGTATGTGACATCAAACAATGGTCGATGTTAACAGAATCTATTCCAAGTTTTTATATATTTAACACAGTAAAATTATGACAGGGAATTCAACTCTTTTATCTTCGGATCAACAACACACTATATTTACCATTGTATGGCACTGCCACTATATAACCCTACCAATTCAGTTGCGAGTTCACCAGCCTATGAACTGCCAACAGGAAGTGATCTCTACTGGTAAGCGCGGGAAATTTGAATTTGAAAATTTCAAAACAAAAATCGCATGACAAATAAAAAATCGCAGATGGTAAATATAAGAATTGAACGGCTTTCAGTTGGCATTCATAGTCAATATGAATGCCAACTGAAAGCCGTTCAATGCTTAAATGTATATGATTCATTGTTCTATAACACAGTTTATGACTCGTGCCCTGACTGTGGCCCGATCACGATCTGCGGCCCCTAATCTCCAAGCCACTGCAACACATCCACTTTCTAGGAAAAGAACGTTTCAATGGGGCAGTGGTGTCCGCCCGATACCGTAACATGATTATAGTGACACATCGTCTATTACATGATATAAATACCTGTATCTCAATGTATATCGAAACATGGTGCGAATTGTACACATATTACAGATACTTATTTAACACAAAACAATCACTATTGAAAATTCAAATACTTAACTGTAACTTTAATATTGTTTCCATAAGTAATTCAGCTCTGTTATGCATTTAAAATTCATTTCAGCCGACTTTTGACATCCTCTTTTTCATATACGTTCTTCTTGTAGCATGACTAAATAATAGTTGTAAGCGGTTTGATGTATTTTATGCGCCATTTTGAAAACATTCATATATTTCTATATTCACATCTTAAAGTTTCTAATGTGTGCCATTAATGAACTGTCCTTGTATTTTTCTTTACATTGTCGAGTTAATAAAATACACAGTTGTTTTATATAGCTATTTACACTTATCCAGGAACCGAAGTATACAGGAATTAATATTAGCTTACAGCTTGTTTTTCTATTGATAGATTGTATTGTAATGTGATGAAATGTTTTAGATAAAATGTTGTTAAAACGAAAGTACACACACATGTATATACCATTAAATACAAAGTTGCACGCTAAAAAGGCTACTATGAACCCTATATTTTTGTTTCAATAGTATCTACAATGAATATTCTTATATTTTCTACAGCAGGAGAACTGTGTTCCAAATCAAGAAAAAAATTGAATTGGACAAAAAGTTTTGTCTCTCTTAGAGAAACAAAGCAAATGAACAAATAAAACACCGCGACAAAAAACCTATGAAAAATATCACATATTTTGTCCACACCACAAGGACAAGACGAGGTGATAGCTCCTCTGGAAGGTTTTTTTTCTACCACGTTTTCACCTTGCGTGCTGTCATATATACTCACTACACGCGAGGATTTTGAAACCCTCTATCTGCAGATCATTGTATTATACTTCCTGGAACACAAACCCTGATATATTAACACACGACACTTTCCAAACACAGCAACGTATGTACACTAATTGACTTTCTGCTGGATTTTAAGGTGAAAGATTCATTATGGAGAAGGTTAATGGAATCATCTTCTCGTTTATCAAATATAATAAAAGATCCACGTGCTCGTGTGTCTGTTTGAGCAAAAAGGTTGATGTCCAGTAAATACATTTACAAAAGACCTGCAGGATGTTATGTTACCAAGATATTAAAGTTAGAAATTTAATTTCAAATTCCGCTCCTTTATTGCCAAAGGTATAGAACCAGGCATATAATGTTCTTAGCCGATATTAATAAAATGCGATTGAAAGGTCTTTAATGTGATTAACCTGTGTACAGGGGAGTGCAGAAAGAGCAAATAACAAAGTGTTAATGACGGGTTAATCAATAGCCGTTCAGATACAAATTAGTCGGAGACATCTGCCGGTCAACTTTTTCTGTATTAGATCTGGAAGGCAATGAACTGATCTAATACCTCATATAACGTTTTCATTACAGCTCAATCTAATTAAAATCTAGATGGTCATTCTCACTACGTTACATGAACATATAACAACATCCCATAACGGGTCACGTCGGGGTGACCTTTTGGATTAGCCAATCAAATGACTACTTCCAGAATCTTGGAAGTGAATTTTATGTGTCCGAATTAGCATGACTAGAGTTCATAGCTTGCATAATCTGTCAATTTGTTTCAAGTTATTTCGTCACAGAAAGCGCATAAAGCTACATGTATATACATGCTTTGCCGAAATGGTTTGCTTCAGATGCATGCTGTGACGAAATGGTTTACTTCGATGACATCGACAAATTGACAATTCGCCCTGAAAGTGAACTATACATATCTCAAAGGTCATCAGATCGTAACCCCTTATGGGATGTCGTCAGATGTTCATGTAACGTAGTGAGAATAACCATCTTGATTTTATTTAGATTGATTACAGCTGTGGTATTAAGCTTGCATCAAGGAAAGATAGAACATTTACAGAAACAATTAAACAAATGTTAAACATAATCACCTCATACATGTAACTGGCACGTTGTCATTTTAATTAAGCAAACAACTTTTTTTTCATAACCCAATGAAACTAAAAAATATTTGACATCAACGCTTATAATCAATTTTTGAAATCCATTTTCAAAATCAAAACATGTTTTATGTACAATTTAACTGATCTTATAAGGGATTCTTTTTCACAAATCAACACGCAACGCCAATGGCCGTTTTGTGACGTTCCATTTTTCGCGCCATTTTCGGACTTTTTTTTCAAAGAGGTATGAAAAAGCTGTCAACCAATCAGAAAGCTGCATTCTGCGTACAAACAATGGACAATTAATAATACCGCTATATCAAGAGTATCGAATGGCACTTGTATGTTAAGGCTATTAGGACATCATACAGAAATTTCATCGTGATAAAGTCAAGTGACTGTTTTGCTGGCGGAATATTTTCCGTTTTATTCAACATTAGCCAGTCTCAAAGGGAAATAAAATTGAAAAGTTGGGATTCAAAATGTAATTCTTGATTCTCATGCGTTACGTGAAAATATAATCCTACACGCTAGAAAATTCAATATTGAATTAATTAAATTTGTTGAATAAATTAATATGACACTTATGCAATGTATACGCAATTTGATCAGTTAATGACTTTTGATATATGCGTTTGTTTGTTGCGCTGTTCTATCTGTATACTAGATTTCTCGGAGATACAAAACCTTTTGACCTTAAACCATTTCGTATGTAGAGCTCACTACGCATGTCCCGGAATCTCAACGGATTGTTCATAGGGTTTGGTTTGGTTAATTTTTGTTAACGTCCTATTAAAAGCCAAGGTCATTTAAGGACGTGCCTGGTTTTCGAGGTGGAGGAGAGCTGGAGTACCCGGAGAAAAACCACCGACCTACGGTCAGTACCTGGTAACTGCACCACGTAGAATTCGATCTCGCAACCCAGAGGTGTAGGGCTAGTGATAAAGTATCAGGACACCTTATTCACTCGGCCACCGCGGCCCCTTGTTCATAGGGTGCGCAATTGAGAAATACCCTTCAATCACGAATTTAAATATCGTTTTAATGAAGTTTTTTTGATAAATAATTTTGATATAGCGCGGTTAGATGTACTGATGTTATACCGGTATTTCTCACATCAGTTATAATATAATGGTTTCAGAAAATAGTATTTGGATACAATATAAATATAGCATATGGAATAACTGCTTATTTTGCAGTCATCCTCATAACGAAAATCCATCTTACACAGGACACCCACCATGTAAATATAATGTAAGTAAAGTCACTTGTTCTAAAACAAGATATATTGAGAAGCGTCATATACGCCATAACTTCATATCCTTAAGAAATAGAATATTTCCCCAATGGTATCAAAATGCCAAACATATTAGTTTTGCCAGTCTGCATGCAGCGTTGCAATTTTTCCTGTCACCATTCGACAAAATGCCTGACATACACACACAAAACCGATATCGAATCAGGTATGATATGTACACTTCAGTTGACAGGGGAAGCAGAAATGTTACCTTGTTGGATTATCAGTGATAACAACAGCGACTGTGACAAGCTTGATGATGAATAGAGAGTCACGTGACCTATGAAGCAAATGTGATAGCAGGCCAAAATTATGCCATCAAATAGATATATTAAATACATACGACATTTTTGCACATTTCGGGGTTCCAAGAGAGCGATAATAAGTAATTGAACGTTCAGAGTTCAATGGTACTGAATGCTACCACATCAGTTTGGTTCAGTACAACAACATCACAGAACAAGCAGCACGCTATACACGAGAGCCTTCGCTCCATATTTGCACCATGCATTACATTGAATTAATGAATGAATTCATATAATGCCGTGTATCATAGAAATATTGATACATGTTTTCGTACTTTGTTTCTCTGACGGCTCGTCACAGGATGTAGAAACTTTAGACAAATACAAAAACCATTAGCAGACATGACATTCCTTTTACTCTGGTAATTACGACTGAAGTTATTCCCCTTGTTTATGAGCTCTCTGACGTTGGGGGGTGTCATCCACTCGGAATTTCTGTAGACAGGGCGTTTGTTTGAGACAGCGCTGTAAAAATTGTGGTTAGGTGACTATCTCTGGATCTAGACTGTGCGTCTTCTAGAGCTGAGCTTTATTGTCCATCATCCCAGCATATTTATCTTGTGTTTTGTATGTTTTAAATCCTAAATTATCATGTTTGATATGTATGTCTAAAGCCAGGACAAAATGAGTTATAATATATGTCCAAAAAGTTTCCAAATCACGACCTGTGTTGTAATGGAATATATTTATCGTCACAAATCAGAGTAATACATTATGTGTTAATATAAATGCGAAATTATGCGTTTGAATAAGTACTGGTAGCTTACGATATATACAAGTTAAGTGGGAGGGGGGGACAGATGTCGCACGGCAATAACTATTAACGACAAAATCTATATTCCATATTAAACTTTAAAACTGAAATAATGCAAACAATGACGCTTATGACAAAATGTACGTCATCTTTGTTTGTGGGGAATATTTTAACCTATAATGGGACGAAGTGACTACATTGAAGCATCGTACCGTTCCGCCTGTACTCGTAGTGGTCTAGGGCATCATGGTAGTCAAGTCGACCTCCCTCTTGGCCTGCTCTAGTGTCTGATAGATAACAGTTCTTACGCACTGAACTAAATCCGAACGATTGACACTGGAAGTAGGTATTTCTGGTGCATTCTTCTGCGCATGCGTCCAACGATATATTCTGAAGGATGGTTTTATAAGAACTCGGTCGAGGTAGTGAAGAGTATGGCCACTTTTCAAACAAGACACTTACTTCACCTAAAATAGAAATGAAAATGTTTTTGTACAATACAATAATATACGCAAAGTTTTATTAGAGGGGGGGGGGGGGGGGGGGGGGGGGGGGGGGGGGGGGCAAAGCAAAGTTTAGTCATTGCATTAAGGGAAGGTTGACTGCTTCTTTTATAAGGAATTCCACTTTTTAAACTGGTTTTCATCGAATTCCATCAAAGGAATCGAAGTCCCCCCCCCCCCCCCCCCCCCCCCCCCCAATAACCAAAAACAAAACAAAACATATGTGCGTCGTTGTAGCAGATACTATTGTGTTATGGTAGTAGCATTGCCCTTTAATCGAATAGCCAAATAAACAACAAACATGTGTTTTGTTTATTTATTTCTTTTGATTAAAAAGGAGTATTTTTATAACTCTACAAAAAAGTTAAACCTACAAAAATTAATCTTAATCGCGTGATTCTTAATAACACAAGAGCGATCGGAAATCGATATGTTAACAATAATCAAAAGAAATTTCTCTGAACGGCAAAATCCACCTTCTGGATATTAAACTATAAACTGAAACAATGCAAACACGGACGCTTATGACAAAATGTTAATCTTCTTTCTTTCTTTCTTTTTAATATTTAAAACCAAGCATAATGGGACGAAGTGACTACATTGAAGCATCGTATCGTTCCGCCTGTACTCGAAATAGTCTAGGGCATCATGGTAGTCAAGTCGCCCTCCTTCTTTAAGAAAGATCTCAGTATCAAGAATGTTTTTCAATAAAAGCATGTTGTTTGGTAAAGAGAAGCCAGCGGAGGAAGAGCAGTCTTTGAGTAAAATAAAGTCAATGACAGAAAAACTAGACAAACCTCTTGTTCTTTGAAATAAGGTGACATCATTAGACATCACAAACTCTTCGTAACCGGCAGGAAGTATACTAGACGACATGTTGGAAATTGTACAGAGACCGGAATTCCGTTCGTAGGAGAAAGACATGCACGAGTTTCCGAAGGTTATACATTTCTTCTCACAGACAGACACTGACTGTACGTCATCGAACTGCCAACAGGATCCAGAGTATCGGCCACATGGAAGGTCAAGGTCGTCAGACCAGGCGAATGAGGAGGACAGCAGCTGACAACCTGCACGTGACAATCGAGTCGCAAGCATCAAATTATGCCGCTTTATATAGGAAAGAAACAACACATCCATACCACAGTAAATACTTTTCTAGGAATACAATTTTCTTGGTTTTCCTTGAAGTACAAAGGATGCATTGTTCGTAGAAATTAAGAAACGGCGAAGGTTCTATTGTTTTTATTGTATGTATACATTTAGACAAAAACACATGTACCAGCCAGGGAAACAAAAAACGTTACAAAAGTTTTTACTGCAGCAGGCTTCGACGTGACACATGTTTTTATATCATTTTTCACATTAACGTCACACAAACACATTTCCACCTAGTTCAGTTTAAAAGGTATGCTATTTAAATTATTTTGGGGATAACATCAAATCGAAACCAAATAGGGAATACAACCGGGTATATCCAATATTGAATGACATGTCGCTAACCTCCGGTTAATCCTTTCTTATCCCTACATGTTTCAGGTGAAAAATCATTATCATCCTATGCAATTAGACTCACGCATGTGTACAATACAAATGTGACTACAATTACCGTAATAGAAATACGTAAATATATGCGGTAAATAATATGTTTTCGTGCAATGGACTTTAGAATTAATTGAAACCAATTTAACTTTTGTTTTAAAATTATTATTATTCCATAACTTATTATATTTGTGTTGTGTTGTGTTATTTACAACAGTAATTTAGTATTTCAAAAAATGTATATCCACAACAAGAGGCCCAGAGGATCCGTATCGCTCACCTGGTTGATTTGACCAAACGTCAAAAATGTTCATGTTCAATTCGCTATTGGCTTGATATGCCGATTTCCAATAATGCTCTATGTTGTTATTGAGTGGGGATCTCAACAATTTCAAATATGTAACAAAGAAACTAAGTCCATTTGGGTGGGGTAAAAATCTGGGCCTATTTAACACCAGGGGTGTGTCTATCACTTGATGCCCAGCGATGCCACATATATTGCCATTGGGTAGGGATCTAAACAGTTTCAAAAATGAAAGAAACTACCGGTAAGTCACTAAGGGTGGGGACAGACCCAAGGGCATATTTTTACAGTATGACTGCCTTTATCTCTTGATGCCTAACAATGTTATTTACGGTTAAGTGATGGGGATCTCAATGGTGTCAACGCTATAACAAAAAAAAACAACTCACACTGCTTATTAGTTTTGGAATATTTTGTAAAATAGGTCCTCCATCCCGTAACTGTCCCTGTTATCTATAGTGAAGTATGTGTCAAGTACGTGTATTTCCAATCGTCATTGACAAATTGATTATCTTTACAAAATTGTAACACTTGTTTTTATTTTTATGTTGGTTAACCGCTCAATATCCTCACATATTGTGTATATACTTTCGGAGGGCCGTGTACTTTTCATCACAAGTATATAGGGTTTTCTCTAATATAACTGAAACGCTGTCAGCACAAACCAATAAACGTTCGGCCAACAAGATATTTTATAACCATTCCTGATATGTGTACTGTTGTATTAATTGTGTGTGGTATCATTATACTGGATAATGTTGTTAGAAAGATCACTGAACACCATTAATGTTTAACTATAACATTATGACCAGGCTAATGTACCGTGCCGATGCCCATATAGTCAACATTTGTGAAAAAAATAATGGTCCTGTTTTCCAAGGAAGAACCCTAATAAAACATTGATGCTTTTATTTTAGGATACTTTAGTCTGATAGCATTTTCAAATTATGGCATGATACCAAAGTTGGATGCGAGGGAACTATTCTCTCTCCCTAGCACAGGGACTTGAGAATTAGTAACAGTCTACATGTTTTTGGACCTCCCCTAGTGTGTATAGCACATTTTTAGATCTAGACGTTTTGGGGGGCTAGATTAAAATTCGGTAAAAATGACTCCCCCGGTGTTCATTATAGAGACCAACCAACCAATTGTTTTCCCATAGACCTTAGTGTTAACGTTTTGGATTATTTCATTCAAATTCTTGAATTGAATATGATGATTATGGTTTATAACAAAAGTTTAGGGTCTGATATAACACCTAATCAAAAAAAAAAGTTGGGTCCTTCAGCTCAAATTTTCTCCAGGGTAGCCATTTTGAAAATAGGTGAATTTCGCAGTAAAAATTCTCAAAAATCTTAAATGTTTACCTGTTTACTATTATTACGTGAACTTTTGGGAAAAAAACCAATCGGACTTAAGAAATTTATATCAACTTTTCTTATTGATAGTTACCTATCAGGCTACATATCTATTTTCTCACTTCATAACATACTGGCCAATCAGTGGCTGCCAGACATTTTATCCTTGGCTCAACGTTCTATACACAGGCGCTGTTTCAAAAATATTTTTTTTCAATTGGTTGGTTGTTCCCTATATAGGAGTCATTTTTACCGAATTTTAATCTAGCCCCTCCAAAACGTCTCAAAATGTGCTATACACACTAGGAGAGGTCCAAATACATGTAGACTGTAACTAGTTATCAAGTCCCTGTGCTCCCTAGGCAATGCTCCACATTTGGCCTTTAGTTGAGCGTTCGCCCGAGAGGAAGGCTTTGGGTTCTTTGTAAGTCTTTAAAATGGTATTTACTACTCCTGATTAGCGCTCAACATTTTTGGAGTGGGACGACTGGTTTGCCAGTTGTTAGTATAATGTGACCGGGTGGGGTGTCCTGCTTGGGGTTTTCTGCAGTTTCTTCATTGAGGTAGCGCTATAAATCGGCAAAAAGTTCCGAGCTATCACAAGAAGACTTATCACATGGGAAAATATTGCAGCTTCCCAAAACACACATACGCACTAACCACACGCATGCATGTCGCACGCACACGAGACCGTCATCAAATGCCCGTTGCTAGATAAGTCGTTAACAATAATAATAACCAAACCAAACTTTTCCCTCGCGAGACAACACTACCAGTATAAGAGTAACAATTACGTCACAAAAGGTTCACGTTCGAACTCGCGCCAAATTTGATAGTTTGTAGAGTAGCCCAAAAGTAACTATGCATGAAGCTAATAGGAAGTCAGTATTATGTGATATACAAACCAGACATATGGCACGGATGTTTTTAGGACAAAGTGCTAGTCATTATATACGTGAAAGATTTAATTCTTATGTTGTACCCGGGAATACTTTTATATTGAAGAAGAAAACTTGAATGTAAGGCATTGGTTTCCCCGTCCTGTTAATGGATAACTGTCTGAAAGCCATTCAACAGATGCTATATATTCAAAGAATGCTAGATTAGTATTTGAATCAAAATAATGTTCTCAAATCATGTATGTATATTGTCAATACGGAACATCAGATCAATATGCATAACAGCACTAGCGACTAACATGAACATTGATCAAAACTATTACTAGGGAGCAGCAGTCTACAACCAGATATAACTGGAGACCAGTATCAAGGCATTCCATTCTGTCTGTATGGACACTGAATTGATAACAACTTACTCTAGGGTTGGGGTACTATCGTAATATCTACATTACACACGATATCAGTATCAAAACCATGTATATTCTAGTACCAACAGGAACTACAATCCCAGTACCAATATGACCTACAATCCCAATACCAATATGACCTACAATCCCGGCACCAATATGACCTACAATCCCAGTACCAATATGATCTACAATCCCGGTACCAATATGATCTACAATCCCGGTACTAACAGGATCTACAATCCCAGTACCAATATGATCTACAATCCCAGTACCTATATGATCTACAATCCCAGTACCAATATGATCTACAATCCCAGTACCAATATGATCTATAATCCCAGTACCAATATGATCTACAATCCCAGTACCAGCAGGATCTACAATCCCAGTACCAATATGATCTACAATCCCAGTACCATTATGATCTACAATCCCAGTACCAATATGATCTGTACAATCCCAGTACTAATATGATCTACAATCCCAGTACCAATATGATCTACAATCCCAGTACCAATATGATCTGTACAATCCCAGTACGAATATGATCTACAATCCCAGTACCAATATAATCTACAATCCCAGTACCAATATAATCTACAATCCCAGTACCAACAGGAACTACAATCCCGGAACCAGAATGATCTACACTTCCCAGTACAAATATGATCTACAATCCCGGCACCAATATGATCTACAATCCCGGTACCAATATGATCTACAATCCCGGTACCAATATGATCTACAATCCCAGTACCAACATGATCTACAATCCCAGTACCAATATGATCTGTACAATCCCAGTACCAATATGATCTACAATCCCAGTACCAATATGATCTACAATCCCAATACCAATATGATCTACAATCCCGGTACCAATATGATCTACAATCCCAGTACCAATATGATCTACAATCCCAGTACCAATATGATCTGTACAATCCCAGTACCAATATGATCTACAATCCCAGTACCAATATGATCTACAATCCCAGTACCAATATGATCTACAATCCCGGTACCAATATGATCTACAATCCCGGTACCAACATGATCTACAATCCCAGTACCAATATGATCTTCAATCCCAGTACCAATATGATCTACAATCCCAGTACCAGCAGGAGCTACAATCCCAGTACCAACATGATCTACAATCCCAGTACCAATATGATCTACAATCCTAGTACCAGCAGGAGCTACAATCCCAGTACCAATATAATCTACAATGCCGGTACCAACAGGAACTACACTCCCAGTACCAATATGATCTACAATCCCAGTACCAATATGATCTACAATCCCGGTACCGATATGATCTACAATCCCAGCACCAATATGATCTACAATCCCAGTACGTATATGATCTACAATCCCGGTACCAATATGATCTGTACAATCCCGGTACCAACATGACCTACAATCCCGGTACCAACATGACCTACAATCCCAGTACCAATGTGATCTACAATCCCAGTACCAATATGATCTACAATCCCAGTACCAATATGATCTACAATCCCAGTACCAACATAATCTACAATCCCGGTACAAATATGATCTCCAATCCCAGTACCAATATGATCTACAATCCCGGTACCAATATGATCTATAATCCTAGTACCAATATGACCTACAATCCCAGTACCAATATGATCTACAATCCCGGTACCAATATGAGCTACAATCCCAGTACCAATATGATCTACAATCCCAGTACCAATATGATCTATAATCCTAGTACCAATATGACCTACAATCCCGGTACCAATATGAGCTACAATCCCAGTACCAACAGGAACTACAGTCCCGGAAACAGTATGATCTACAATCCCAGTACCAACAGGAACTACAGTCCCGGAACTAATATGATCTACAATCCCAGTTCTAATATGATCTACAATCCCAGTACCAATATGATCTACAATCCCGGTACCAATATGATCTACAATCCCGGAACCAATATGAACTACAATCCCGGTACCAATATGATCTACAATCCCAGTACCAACAGGAACTATAATCCCGGAACTAATATGATCTACAATCCCAGTTCTAATATGATCTACAATCCCAGTACCAATATGATCTACAATCCCGGTACCAATATGATCTACAATCCCGGAACCAATATGAACTACAATCCCGGTACCAATATGATCTACAATCCCAGTACCAACAGGAACTATAATCCCGGAACTAATATGATCTACAATCCCAGTTCTAATATGATCTACAATCCCAGTACTAATATGATCTACAATCCCGGAACCAGTATGAACTACAATCCCGGTACCAATATGATCTAAAATCCCGGTACCAATATGATCTACAACCCCAGTACCAACAGGAACTACAATCCCAGTACCAATATGATCTACAATCCCGGAACCAGTATGAACTACAATCCCGGTAACAATATGATCTACAATCCCGGTACCAATATGATCTACAATCCCAGTACCAGCAGGATCTACAATCCCAGTACTAATATGATCTACAATCCCAGTTCGAATATGATCTACAATCCCAGCACCAATATGATCTACAATCCCGGTACAAATATGATATACAATCCCAGTACCAATATGATCTACAATCCCAGTACGAATATGATCTACAATCCCAGTACTAATATGATCTACAATCCCAGTACCATTATGATCTACAATCCCAGTACCAATATGATCTACAATCCCGGTACAAATATGATCTACAATCCCGGTACCAATATGATCTACAATCCCGGTACCAATATGATCTACAATCCCAGTACCATTATGATCTACAATCCCAGTACCAATATGATCTACAATCCCGGTACCAATATGAACTACAATCCCGGTACCAACAGGAACTACAATCCCGGAACTAGTATGATCTACAATTCCTGGTACTAATATGATCTACAATCCCGGTACCAATATGAACTACAATCCCGGAACCAGTATGACCTACAATCCCAGTATCAATATGAACTACAATCCCGGAACCAGTATGACCTACAATCCCAGTACCAATATGATCTACAATCCCGGTACCAATATGAACTACAATCCCGGTACCAATATGACCTACAATCCCAGTAACAATATGATCTACAATCCCGGTACCAATATGAACTACAATCCCGGTACCAATATGACATACAATCCCAGTACCAATATGATATACAATCCCGGTACCAATATGATCTACAATCTCAGTACCAATGTGATCTACAGTCCCAGTACTAATATTATCTACAATCCCAGTACTAATATGATCTATAATCCCAGTACCAATATGATCTACAATCCCGGTACCAATATGATCTACAATCCCAGTACCAATATGATCTACAATCCCGGTACCAATATGATCTACAATCTCAGTACCATTATGATCTACAATCCCAGTACCAATATGATCTACAATCCCAGTACTAATATGATCTACAATCCCAGTACCAACAGGAACTACAATCCCGGTCCCAATATGATCTACAATCCCAGTAGCAATATGATCTACAATCCCGGTACCAATATGATCTACAATCCCAGTACCAATATGATCTACAATCCCGGTACCAACAGGAACTACAATCCCGGTCCCAATATGATCTACAATCCCAGTAGCAATATTATCTACAATCCCGGTACCAATATGATCTACAATCCCGGTACCAATATGATCTACGATCGGAATACAAAAACAGTCCACAATCCAGTACAGACACTATCCACGAAACCAGTACCAACACAATATGTCATCCTAGTACCAAAAAGATCTTCAATCCCAGTACCAACAGGGTCTACGATCCCAGTACCAACACAATGCACTATCCCAGTACAGACACAATCCCCGTTCCCAGTACCGACACAATCCCCGATCCCAGTACCGACACGATCCCAGTACCAGTACCAGCTCAATTTATGGTCCAACTACCAACACAATCCTCGATCCCAGTACCGACAAAATCCCCGATCCAAGTACCTACATGATCCCAGTACCGACACAATCCTCGATCCCAGTAACGACACAATCATCGATCACTATACAAATACCATCAGTCACCCCGGTACCGCACCTTCCTGGATCCTAGTACCAAAACAATCCACTATCCCAGTATCGACAGAATCTTCGATCCCAGTATCGACACAATTCTCGTTCCCAGTACCGATACAATCCTCGATCCCAGTACCAAGACAATCCGCGATTTCAATTCCAACACAAGCAATTACCCCGGTACGACGACAAACAATGTTAAACACAACGTTATTTCCCATTTAAACTATTAATAATGTGAACCAAGACGACGTTAATTCATCACAATTAAAACTGTGAAGCAAATGGTTATTTTCCTCTTGTACACATTTTTTCGCAGCAGTAATATCTTGTCGATATAGAGGGCGCTTAAATAAACAATTCTAATATTTCGTGCAGCCTGATTTTTGCAGCAAACAATCATTAATCACGCTCTTCCCAGCTACCAATCGATGATACCTTACGATTGCACTGTCAACTTTTAAATCATTCCGATATAAGTGCAATCCGCGAATTCGTGCGTGTTCGTCTCGGAGGAAATAAATTCGTGTTAAATACACTTCTCCCGCCAAAATAAATCATTTATCATCCACAAAAATGATTTTTTTTTTTGCGATAAACATGACAATGCCTTGTAGTGAACGAAACCAAGTTGAGTTCCATCAAAGTGCTGAGAACCAGGCATGGGTCGTTTAATAAATAAACTTTAGGGAATGAGTTTGGGTTTTGTATTGTTTAACGTCCTATCGACAGCTATTGTCATTTAAGGACAGTTGTAGTGTACGAGGGTCTCGTAACTATAGAGGAAATGTTAAACTGAAAAATATATACAAATTATTCAAATCCAAAAATCTGAGGTTCACTTTTTGTCAGTTGTGAGTTGCGAGTTGCAAAATGCAAGTTGCGAGCACTCGAAGAAAAGAAACCCTCCAAAAATCTCTAGTATAAAAAAAAGTTGAAAATCATATTTCAAAATTTCAATGAAATATCATATATATAGCATGAAGCAATGAAAAGGTCTGGTGCGTGTATGTTTATCTTTTAAAACACACCTTAGCGATAAAATGAACAGCTATGTTTTATATGAACTCGAAAAAAAACCCATTTACCTGATTGTCGAGTTTGTGTAACCATAAACAGCAACATCGGAGACAGAAATCCACTTAAATCAGCCATAGTCATGTTAATGATTCTAATTCGTGTCATTACAGATCAGTCAACAGGAACAGCGTGGGAACAAAGGAGGGGCACGAAGGGGAGGGCTATTTTCGTATGCGAGATACAAGTTGAATTGTTCTTTTGTAGTAAGTACATGTCTCGAAAGAGAAAGTTTATTTATAGCACATCAATCTTGCTTCTGAGGCGATAAAAGAAACTAATTTGTTGTTGAGTACAATCAGATTGCCCAGAAAGAATTTACCCTTTCCACCCCGTGGACTGTCCCAGTTCCGGCAGGTGTACGGCCCATACTGCTTCATGTCGGCCATCTATTTCTGATATCAGTATATCTGTCCGCGCCGACATACTTAGATACGTCACTATAGTCTGTATCAGATAAGCAGTAATTTGTTGTATTTCTCAGTAAATGTTTACGCTTGTCAGAGTCATGTTATCATAATTCATTGTGATAGGAAAAAACTGATTTTACTCCATATATTTAGCAATAATCATGTCCCACACACGACCTAGTAAACAGATAACAGTTTACATTAGATGTGTGTCAAAATAACTATGTACTAGATAAACAGAATCTTGATCTGCGTCACGCATACATTATGTACCTGTTTACATGTTTTATATAGGGATTGGATTTCACTTTTATGTTAACCATGCTTTTATGGAGCAATTCCTCTAAGAATATATTCTAAATGGGGCGCGAATTGCTCCATAAAAGCATGGTTAACATAAAAGTGAAATCCAATCCCTATATTTACACGTACGGATGTTGTTTCTTTGTAAATAAAAAAAAATCATATAAAAGTCGGACACAGTGGGAGGAGTCAATTATTAGAACAGCCAATGGTGACGCTTCACAACAAATTGAGACTTTTTTTCCGCGGTAAAAAATAGTTCTGTTTTTTATTATGATATTAACATAAATAACAAAAACATTTTGATAGATTATCATATTTAATATTGTCAAACATGTTATTTTTATACATTTAACAATGGTAAACAAAGCGTGTTGTTTTATTTTAAGAAACATTTCATCACGCGTTCATCGATAGTAACAGAAAACAAATGGAATATCCCGTCTGTTGCAGTCACCGTTACGCTTGTCTATACTTGTACAAAATACTAGCTTTTTTGATAACTTTCTTGTTTACGTTTGCACAATTTTCTTCTAATTGTAGTTCAATTTGCAATATAGAATTCTCAAATTGTACTTTGTACACGTTGCTACAGTGAATCCTTTTTTGTTTTTGTTTTTGTTTTTTCTCAATAGCTCGAATGCTTACTGTAGTATGTGTGCGTTGAAATACCACATGCACATCCACATATACAATGTTCAATTGGCATGCAGTTATGTGCATTACACAATACACGCTCATGTTCCCTGATACTCTAAGAATCTGATAAGTGGAAAATTAACATTGAAAATGTCAAATACAGACGATGTATACTGTATATCTACTAATAATTATATCATGTCTACCATACTGATTTCTTCTCTCTCACTGTTTTTCCCTTTGTATGTATAGCACCGAAATGCTCTGAATTAAGACCCGAGAAAGTTATAAAATACTATATTTTTCCACGTACAGTACGAGGAGGGTGATTTGGTACTCAAACGCTCACAGCGCGTTTCCGCTCGTCGAGCGATGGGGATTAAAACCCCGCTGCAATCCCGCCGTAATCCCGCGCAAGCGATGTCGCTGTGATCCCGCTCACGCAGCGATTCCGCTCTGACAAGGCAGCAACCCCGCTCAGCCAGCGATTAGGCTCCGGAAGGTCTGCAAACCCGCTCAGACAGCGATCCCGCTCCGGCGGGCCAGCAAACCCGCTCAGCCAGCGATCCCGCTCCGGCGGGCCAGCAAACCCGCTCAGCGAGCGATCCCGCTCCCGTAACATGGACACAAGAAATCCTGCAATCTTTTTTTTTTTTTTCTAATATAACGATGAATAAGAAGGCACTCATATTTATTTCATCAGAAACGTTCGCAGAATGTAATGTAATGTTTACAAAATGTGTTTCGTATCCACTTGCTTGAATTGTTTTCTGCTTGTGTAAGTATCAAATCAGGAAAAATTTGGTAGCGCGAGTAATGAACTATAGTTAAACAAAAAATACATTTTATGGATCTTAAAGTATAATCATAGAAAAAGGTTAAACACAAAGTTATTTTTTAAACAACATCTTGTATCTAAAATGCAATTTGGCCTGTTTCGACCTAAAGGTGACCATTTTCAAATAAAAGGTAGTTCTCAGATTTGATATTCGCTGGTGTCAATAACATGGGGAAAAACATAGTTGTTGATGAAATATTTAAGTTTGAATGTCAATTAGACTAACTACATGAATAATAGAAATCAAAACCATCAGTTTATGTAGCATACGGTAGATTAAGATATCAAACCATCAATATTTATCTATTTTGCATACATATGTACATATCTACAAGTTGCGAAGCTTACAACGATGACAACCGAGCAAAATATGAGTGCAATATATATGTTTATATCTATTTTGGTATGAGTTGATGTAGATTCGCAATAAGTCACGTGATATTTCACATGTACTCTAGTTAAGCTCTCGCTAGGCGCTGTGCGCGAACAATCATTTATAATCTTCTATATACATGTGTGCGTGGTATACCACTTAAAGTATTGTAGTTACAGTATGTATGATATATTAAAATAAAGAAGACAATTAGTTTCTTTGATATAGGCAGGATTTGAAATGTGGTCGAATTGTACGATCGCCAGCCGTTATGTAGCCATGCCCGTCTGAGTTACCTACAAATGTATTCAATGCTCGGTAAAAGTTGTAGTATGCACAATGCACGCGCAATGTACAGGGTACCGAGACAGTTATTCGACGGCTGGCGAGTGGCAGTATACACACTGATACATGTAGACTTAGTTTGTTGTCCAACCCATTCATATATATATATATAATATTTATGTAATTTTCTGAATGAAATATTTGAATTGAATTGTGGTCATCCTTATCATTTAAGTAAGCTGAGACGGTAAAATGTACAGTAGACGGTAAAATGTACAGTATTCGGCCGTAAACTTATTAATCTGTATATCACCCATGTGATAGGTAACCAGTCTTGACATTTTTCTTAATATGAAAACACATTCGTTTTAAACAACCGGACCCAAAACGTATGTCTCATATATACATTATACATATACATGTGTATGTGTTTGTTGAAACAAATACATGTACATGATTTATTACGGATAATGTTGTTGTTATGATAAGTATTGTGTGTATATATAAATATAAGTAAATTGTATATGCACGTTTGGGTAAAATATCCAAGTTCGTCCTTATTAAAGTAATATGAAGATCAATAAATAAGTGTATCACGATATCGATCTATATAGGCTATGTCTGATGTCTAATCCTATTGACTTAACATCTCGTCAATAAGATGTGTTGAAATTAAAAATATGGATACTGAGTGTTCTATTTTCTTATGAAACCTGACATAAATAATTTCCCTGGTTTTTTATTTAAACATATTTTTATTGTAATTTATATTATATAAGGATTTGGCAAAAACCACCTTTCCCGACACAAGTATACATGAAAAAAATACAGCAAGATGGCATAATATAATATTTTAATATAATATTATTTTTAACATTTTTACAAATTGGTTTGAGCGGGAGAGAGAGAGGAGGGGGGTATATATAAAGATATAGTGAAAGTAATTGCTCTTATTTCAATCCATTAAACCAATACGTACATATTATAAATGTATAACTTTCAACAATACAAATTACGTACCTAATTTAAATCTGAAATATATATATGATTTAAGAATGATTAATACAACTATCATCGCATACGGATTTAATGGGTTTTACTTCCGCTATTACGGCCTCAAAAGGAAAACGGCAGGTGCCTTATTCTAAAAGACCTAAATGTAAGAGGTGAGATACAGGTAAACAAGGAAACATGGAGCATACTGGCTAAATCCTTATGTAACAACATTCTGCCCGCAGGTAAAAAAGGCGTAGGGGTCCGATGGGGGTCACTGCGATACAGGTATACTCGCTATTGTAATCAAAATATGTGATTGGCAGATGTTAACAGCAGGTGAAAACATTTCTATAACGGTAACTACACTGTACCGGTATGTGTCCTGTGTATAGAGGATTTATCTATATCACATTGATTAACTCCAATCATGATTTGTAAATGACGCGATTTTAACCACGTGGTCTCCATGCACAGTTTTATTTGGAGACTATATAACACATGGAAATGTGTAACATGAGGAACATTAACATTGTATCATCCGTACATATATATGAATATTCATAGGATTATTTTACATACACGTAATCAAAGAAGAGATATTTTTTTAGAAAAAAAAAGACAAACCATTTAGAACTTCGTTTATAATTATGACCTTTTAACAGACCTTTTAGTTTAGTTTTATTTGGATTTGAGCGGTAATTATTTAGAATAGTACAGATAATGATACTCATCTCCTACATTTTCTGAAGACAGGGTTCATATCTTCTCCTGAAAATCTTTGTTACCTACCAGTTTTAATGGAAAATTTCAATTACATGTACATACACTGTGTATCTAATACAATTACAGTTAATCTAATTTCAGGCTTCATCGGACAAAAAATGGACAATGGTCAATAGCTCGGTGAAGCACGAAATACTTCAAATTGTTTGGGTGTTGGGTCTTGATAATAATGGTGACTTTCGCATAGTCAGAACGTATTTTTTTTAATTCCGAAATAAAAAGGACCGGAAATATTCCCATCTTGTCGATATAATTGATTAAAATATGTTTAAAATGTGTTTTTGTAGACGTTTTCATCACATACACATGATAGATGACACCAATGTATTGTTTTTCTCACAATAAAGAAAGAATATTGGACTACACACAGAATCTTTCTGTGATCTATATAGTTTAAACTGTATTTTATTTGACAATTTCCATTTAACAGTATATATACAATATAAGATATACATACATACATGTACATACATACTATAATGTTCTGTCTTGTAATCAAAGTGAAATCTTGTGACGATTTTTTTTCTGAGAAGATAGTAATTAAATGATTAGCTACTATAGTTGGGAAACTATTAGCACTGATTTCGATATCTACCGGTAATATGCATGTAAGTGTATGTCCGTGATATAATTATCCATGCAAGAGATGTCCCCGATGGACACATAAATAATGATAGTAATAAAAACACAATATTTTTAGGCCGTGTATTTAAAACTACGAAATGTTCAAATAATTGTAAAGTTTATGAAACTTACTACAGAAATTCAACGATAATTTTCTCAAACCGACATGTTGCTAGCTAAATACTTCAAATGTCTATGTGAAAATAAGTCGAGATCAAAATAACGAGCCCCTTATATGTGGCCTCTCCGAGGTCATGCACAAAACGCCATCTATACAAAGGTCAGCTAAATCAGAATTGTAATAATGCTGCCTTGGACATGCGGCTCATTGTCCACCATTAAAATGGTTACAGGATTGAGCACATTTCCGTGTTCCCTATATCCCACTCGAGATGCACAAAAATTCTGACCAAGATCCGACCGTCCTAGGTACTCTAGAAATGATCACAAAACCGCCTTTTGACCCGTCTCCAAGTTCCGTAAGAATGAAATAATGCTACTGCTGACACTTGGTTCATTGTCCACCATTAACCAAAAAGATTACATTTTCGTTTTTCCAAAGAAGACAGTCACAAGTTAGTAGTCACAGGATACATTTACAATGTATTGACTCAGCTCCTAACACTAAATGACGACTATATCCAATATTACTGGATTGATGTGAGTGTTCTTGCACATGCATGAAAAAAAGTCTATTTGAACTTTAATAATTACAATATTTCCCTACAAATAGTTTTCATCAAAATGGGCTGAAATCAAGTACACTGTCATACTGTTCATCATTGTAGATATTATTCAACTTATAACAACGATTGCATTTGCAATACATTACACATATGAATTTGTATCTCATGGTAATTAAAGTATAATTAATCGACATCGGTCTGTTGAAAGTCTACCGTCGTTACTGATTGAGCGGGTCCTATTCAATTCCGCTCGAGCGGGTCCGCTACAAGTCCGCTCGAGCGGGCCCGCTACAAGCCCGCCCGGCGAGCGGGTCCGATACTAGTCCGCTCAAGCCCTCTACAAAACCGCTCAAGCCCGCTGCGAACCCGCTCAAGCCCGCGCCCGAACCTGCTGCCAATCCGCTCGAAGCCCGCTCAAATCCCGCTCAAATCCCGCTGCAAACCCGCGCAAATTCTGAGCGGAGGGCTGCGCGGGTCAACGCTCTGTGAGCGTTTGAGTACCAAATCACCCTCCTCGTACTGTATCAGTTGTTCATAGTATTTTATAAAAAAAAATCAAACATATAGAAAATATGAATGAGATTACTTGAATCATGAGTAAATCGTCAAGTTGGGTCATATCCTAAGTGCATGAGCAGCCAATGAAATACATCTATTGAATTTTGCATATCTTGTAAACAAATGAGTAGCCAATGAAATACATCTGTTTAAATTTGCATATTCTGTAAACAAATGGGTATAGCCAATGAAAAATGCCTTTTAAATTTACATATCTTGTAAACAAATGATAGTAGCCAATGAAATGTATTTGTTGAATTTACATCTCTTGTTAACAAATGAGTATTATTTGTACAATTCACTGTCATATCACGGTACACTTGCCATACCACAGCCTTTGTTAAACTCGTACTTATTGTAATATAAATATGACTACATCTTGGTAAAGAAACATAATCATGAATATCTCTGTTTACATAATTATAAGACTCAACTCTTAGTTAGATATATATGCACATTTTTGTATATATGTAATTAGCAGCACGTGGTGCGCCCACTCAAGGTCACCACGTGCTAGGTTAGCCAAATAGCGTTCTTGTGTTGTAATTATAACATGACTATTCCGTGCTTGACTTGTATATTACCGCTTGCTTACGCATGCCCTTCATAACTTGATTTTTTTTTTTTTTTTTTTTTTAATCTACTTCTATAAAAGATAGCGGACACTAGTTATCATATATTGGGATTCGAGTCATAACCAGTCCAGCACGGAACAACATATTCTTGTATATGTGAATCATAAATATTGCGTATTTAGTAAATATGATGTGACATTTGTGTACATATCTTGCTGACCTCTGTCCCTCCACTTCAACCAAACCCTACATATGTTTCTCTTTCTCTTCTACTTCTCTGGACTTCAAAACTTCTCTACTTCTTTTTCTAACTCATCTGGAAACAATTTCTATTCCCTGTACCCCCTTGATCTAATGACTTATGTGATACTAACGATGATAAAATTGTACCCGGCATTTTCTATCCGAGCACACCACAGTTTCATGTTTCTGTACAATGTTACTGATGTGACATAATGCCAATATCTCTGCCATTATACCGTACTCGGATAGGATTATTTAACAGAAAACGTCTCCGATTTGTTTCAAAATCCTTTAAAAAAAATGTCAGCACTCGTGGCTGTCTGGGACTTGGTGATATGTTTTTTCTCCTATGTGTAATTCAGTTGTTACTTATTACATCAGGGAATGTTGAGATAAACCCAGGACCTGTAAATATTTCTGATTCTGATTTCGATATATCCTCTGAATCCTCATACCTCTCTAGTAATGCAAGCGACTACTACGACGATTCTAAATACTCATTTGTACACTTGAACGTCCAAAGTCTCCGGAATAAGATGGATATATTATTTACAGAACTACACAACGTCTGTGTTTTATCTTTCACTGAAACTTGGCTCTCCATTAATGATAATTTAGTTGATTTTACCTTTCCTGGCTATTGCGACCCTTTTTGCCACGTTAGACCAGATCGTGTCGGTGGGGGAGTATCTGTGTACGTTAAAACCAACATACCTGTTAAGCGTCGCCCTGACTTAGAGCTTCCCTCTGTAGAATGTGTTTGGGTTGAACTACATTTATCAGGAATTTCTATACTCTACGGCACTTTCTACAGGCCTCCTAATTCTCCGGTCTCTCAATGGGACCATATTTCACGATCTATAGAACTAGCTTTTAACACTGAATGTGAAAACATTATTGTAACCGGTGACCTGAATGCTAATTATCTTACTAACAATCAATCAGTCTCGCACTTACACGAACTTCTCCAAACTTTTAACCTGTCCCAAATGATATCGTCTCCTACATTTTATACTGAAAACTCCTCATCTCTACTTGATGTAATATGTGTTAGTAACCCTCAGTTGATTGATAAATGCTCTGTAGGTGAAAGTTTTCTAGACCAACCTCTGAGGTATCATTGCCCCATTTTTGGTAGCTTAAATGTATCTGTACCGAAAAAGTCGTCAGTCAAACGTAACATATGGCTGTTTGATCAGGGTAATTATGACATGTATAGAGAGAAACTTACTAATATTGACTGGGATACTATTCTAACAAATGCTAACATTGATGACTCTGTCGATTCCTTTACTAATATACTTATTAATACTGCTAAGGAATGTATTCCTAACAAATTAGTAACAATACGCACCAGAGAACCCCCATGGATGTCCAGTGAAATTCGTAAATTATGTCGGAAAAGAAAAAGATTATTCAGATTAGCCAAGAGATCAGGAACTGCGGAGGATTGGAGTAAGTATAAAAGAGTCAGGAACAAATGTGTAAGTTTAATACGTAGTGCGAAAAATATCTACATTCGTAAACTTTGCGGAATACTTGGTAATCAAACACATGGGAAATCTTGGTGGAAAACGGTAGGTAAACTGATGTTAAATTCTAATAAAAAGAGTAATATACCACCCATTCATACTAACACGTCTACTCTTACCAATGACTCTGACATAGCCAATGCATTTAATGAATTTTTCTGTCTTAACTCCACTGTCGATGATACTAACGCAGAACTTCCACCCACTTACAACAATGAACCTTTGCTTACTCATATCCATATTGAAACAAATGACATTTATTCCGTCTTATCTAATCTGGACTGTTCCAAGGCAGTGGGACCTGATCTTGTAAATCCGAGACTACTTAAGGAAGCGGCAGCAATTTTGTGTTATCCCCTTCAAATAATCTTTAATTATTCTTTAGCCACTTCATCTTTTCCTAGTACATGGAAATTAGCAAATGTTACCCCTGTGTTTAAAAAAGACGATCCTTCTCTTCTCAAAAACTATCGACCAATATCTTTAATTTCAATAGTAGGTAAAGTAATGAAGAGATGTGTTTTTAAGTACCTTTATAAGTTTATTACTGAAAATTCTATATTATCACCGTCTCAGTCTGGATTCAGAGCTGGCGACTCTACAGTAAATCAGTTAATTGCAATTACTAATGACATTTATTCAGCACTAGACAAAGGTAAAGAAATTCGAATGATCTTTTGTGATATTAGTAAGGCATTCGATCGAGTTTGGCATACGGGTTTACTTTCCAAATTACGCAAAATAGGCATCGGTGGAAGATTTTTATCATGGTTTCAAAGTTATTTAAATAATAGGAAGCAAAGAGTTGTTGTTAATAGTAAGACTTCCGAATGGATGGAAATTAGTGCTGGGGTTCCCCAGGGGTCAATATTAGGCCCTCTATTGTTTTTGATTTTTATTAATGATATTGTTGAAGGCATCAACACCAAAATAAAATTATTTGCAGACGACACTTCTCTTTATGCTATAGTAGATACTCCCACTCACTGTGCTGATATGTTAAATGACTGTTTAAGGAAAATACATGAATGATCTGAACAGTGGTTGGTTAAGTTTAACCCAGAAAAAACCGAATTTCTTTTAGTGAGCAGGAAAATTAATAAACCTCGTCACCCTACATTATTCATGAATAACGTTCCTGTAAGTGAGGTCAAACATCATAAACATATAGGGCTATTCCTCTCCCATGACGGTACTTGGTCTGAACATATAAATTATATGATTAAAAAAGCATCAAATAAACAAGCCATATTGAGACGTTTCAGATTTAAAATAGATAGGAATTCACTTCAAACCTTATACTTCTCCTTTATCAGGCCCATACTAGAATATGGGGATATCGTCTGGGATAATCTTACTATTCAACAGTCTCAATCTCTAGAAAATATTCAACTGGAAGCTGCAAGAATTATAACGGGTGGGACCAAACTTACAAGCCATGCTAAATTATATGAAGAAACTGGGTGGGACACTCTACAATATCGCCGTAAAGTGAAGAAAATTGTTCAGGTACACAAAATGATTTTTGACCTCACTCCCCCATACCTTTCTAATTTACTCCCTCAACGCAGAATGGACGTTCATCAATATAACACACGCGACGCTGATAACTTAAATAATGTACTCTGTAAAACGAACTTCTATAAAAACTCTTTTCTCCCTTCTTCTATTGACCTGTGGAACTCACTACCCCCAGATATTAAAAATAGCCCCTCCCTTAGTGACCTGAAAAAATACCTACACAGACACTCACCGACAGTCCCTCCTTACTATAGTTATGGGAAACGTTCTGATCAGGTTCATCATGCTAGATTGAGGATGAATTGCAGCTCTCTAAATGCCCATCTATTTAGTCGTAATCTTATCGACAGCCCTGTATGTTCATGTAGACAAGCGTATGAAACCACTGAACACTTTCTATTGTCTTGTCCAAACTATACCATTGTAAGAAACGAATGTTTTGTAGATCTACCAATAGACTACACTTTTGATATGCTTCTATACGGAAATCCAAATCTATCGATTACAGAGAATGACAATATTTTCCATTGCATCCAACTTTATATTTTAAAAACCAAACGTTTTTTAAATTAATAGTGCCATTTTACGAGTCCCAAGAGGTCACTAGTGCTGTATATTTTACATTATATCACTATGTTTTATTATGTCATTATGCTTATGTAGTACCTATAGTATCACTAGGTCCCATTACATCTCTCTCTCTCTCTCTCTCTCTCTCTCTCTCTCATCAATAGTTTTGTTTTTAAGTTATACTATTTGACTAATAAATGGCTATACAGTGTTGTCACCCGCCAATCTATTATTTAAGGAGACAGATTTAAATAAGTATTTTCATACTTTTTTCTGAATCCTTTTATTATTATGTATCATATATATGGCATGTAAATATTGAATAAAAATATTGTTTAAACTAAAACAGACCGCGACCGAAGCACTCGCTACCCGCTCAGCCGCCGACACGTGTGATCATTGAGGAGTTTACAGTTTTCCGAAGTTAAATGTGCACCCGTGGAATACGCTGTTTGTCATCAACCCAGAGTTTAAACAGCTGGAAGTGTTAGATATGGATGTTTGACTCTGTGATGCCGTTGTTAGGCCAACATCCATAGAAACTGAAGGTGTGACGACATGTTTTGACGGTTGATCGCACACAGTTACAGGAGGGCAAAGGGCCGGCGGCTCGGAACGACAGCTATCTACTCGTGGACCACTGGTACAGGCAACCGATGATAAAGTTAAGTTTTCAAATTAAAAAATAACCCTTTGTAACTTAAATTGTAAATGTGAACAAAGCCATGTGCTTGGCGAAAGTAGTTCCCGTACCCTGTCATATTTTCATACGCAAGTTCAAAGGTCAATGTTTCCATGCAAGAATGGTAAACAAATCGGTCTGGTATTGTTATATAGTGACAAAACTTTGCAAGTGTAAATATCCCAGTGGACACAAAACGTTCGGAGAACGTTCGGAAAACGTCCTATTCAGGTCACAACGTCCGGGACTTTCCTACAACGTTGTGAGAACGTTTTATGTCAAACGTTAGTGCAACGTTAGCTTTTGACGTTGTAACAACGTTGTAAGAAGGTTTTAATGCAAACTTTGTGTATTTGATGTTAATTTTAAACGGCTTGCAAGTTTACACAAATGCCAAAGACATACGGAACGAAAACATCAAATTTCATGATAAAGATAAATTTAATTATCTAAATTGCTCGAAATTTTATTTGTCAATAATGAATATGTTTAGATTGGTTTAAAAGCAACCTACGTCGCCTATAATGTGGCCTAATGATATAATATCGATCATTGATCCTTTCCTGATCCAATTTTGCTGTAAGACCTCCTTTTATACAAATAAATGTGATCAAACGAACTTACAAGGTTACGATAACAAATCGGTGTTACCTCCCTTTATGTTGCAATATATATCCGCCAGGGGGCAATACAAATATTTCACATTCATTTCAAAAACATTTTTTTTAAACGACTTTAATTTCAGTTTTAACTGCATGAAAATATCATGTTTTGGTTGAAATCGTTGCATTTTTTTTCGGGAAAAGAAATAGATAGAGAGAAGAAAAAAGAGTATTGATATTTGCGCGGTAATTTTAACTTCCGGTTCTTTGTTCTGCAAACACACATGGGCCGTACACACACACATTTCAATCGGACTGTTGACTTGCTATACTGGATTATGTATTTGCTTTCAAAATAACATAAGGAATCAGCTTTCTTCCCGAATGCAGATCAGTAATTCAAGGTAAGTTCTATATGATTCGTATTTTGTTTATTACACAAATGTATTACACCTGCGTTTGAATTTGACTTGTGTTTATTTACAAACATATCGGGCATGTTATGATTTATCTTCATGTACGTACGTACAACGGATGTACGTTTTTGGTATCACCGGGCATAAGTTTAGTTTCACGCATATTTGTTAACGGAGCACGTTATGATATATTGCCGAAAAGGTTACGGTATATCAATAATAATTGTTTTGATTGTTTTCCTATTTACAGATTAAATGGTGATAACTGGATGCACCGAGACATCAGATAGGAGTGATGGGAGGAGTGCAAGCACATGGACACATGGAAATAAAGACATTAAAATAATGTTTAAAAAAACTTGAGTTTTTGTTGTACATAATAGGTAACAATAGTTGAAAATAAAATAATACAACGTTGTGACAACGTCTATACAACGTAAATAAAACGTTGCCACATCGTAACTGAGTAACGTTGTGGGAACGTTGTATGAAAACGTTCCCCAAACTTTCATTTGCAACCTTTCCTGACGTAACTGCAACGTTCTCCAGACGTTGTGTGCCCACTGGGATAGTTGTTATACACAATAGCATTCGTTCGTTGAAATGGCTACCTTGGCCAAAGTTGTTCGAAAGGTAATTAGCTTTATCACTTGATTAGTGAAAATGTCATTTCTCATGTGTTGCAAGGGTACATGTAAAGTGCAAAACGAAAGCAAAACGAAACGAAATGAAACGAAACGAAATTAAATCAAACGAAACGAAACGAAATCAAACGAAACGAATAAGGAAACATTAAAAAACTGACAAAATTAGACTGTACATAGGCCGAAGTGTCCAATTCTCATCGGGTTAAAAATAACACACAGCAAAGACTAAGTTTATCGCAATATGCACCCAGTTCTTTAAATATAGAATAACTATTTAGAATATATGCTTACTCCACTATATATAGGCATGCAAAAATGTGTATTAAACATTTGATTCTACCAAAATAATCACAAATTTATTGGTAAAATAATATCTTTTTACAAATAACTATATAATGATGAAATATAAACAGTATTTCTTACCCAGTTGTTAATTAATAATCACTGATAACCAACTACATCCTGTAGATTCACTTTCAAAATGAAGGGACGTTACTCTTCCAACAACATGTTTGCTTTTCACTCATTAGTTAACGTAGTTCAACTTGCTAAAAGCGTTATTCTAAACACTTTAAGCTACATTATTTAATGTATGTCTGACATTGGGTTGAGATGAAAAGAACAAGTGAATCTTACGGAAATTTCCGAGCAAAGCTGAAAAAAAGTTAAAAAAAAAAAAAAAAAAAAATACGGGAACAGCGCGTTAACAAGGCGTTTTTAAAGGATTCGCGCCTTTCCAGTACAGCAATTTTCCCGAAACTCTAACTTACCACGGTCAGATACACACCTGGCTTTCCTACCACTAAAGGAGTTGCTTACAATCACCTCTGTAACGTGATTTTAGATCGAGCGTGCACCAATAGACTACGCGATTTGCATGCCTATACATCGTGGACTAAGCATATTATCTAAATAGAGTTAAGGAGTGAATATTGCGATAAATTTATTCTTTTCTGTTTGTTGTTTTTACACCGATGAGAATGGGATAGTTAGGTCTATCATCTGTTGTTTTTTTTCGATGTTTCATTTTTCATTCCCTTTGATTTTGTTTCGTTTGATTTCGTTTCGTTTCGTTTGATTTTGTTTCGTTTCGCACCTTATATGTACCCTTGTTGCAAAACCTGTGAGTGTATCATCATTAAATTATGCCAGTTGGAAAAGAATTAAGAATTACAGAATTTCATAAAGTTTTGTCAAGTTAGCTCTACTAGAAATTATATCAGGATTTGCAAAATGTTGTTAAAACGTGATCACCCTATTCACCCTTTGGACAACAGGGCCCTGTCGACAGGCTCAGGAGCGCCATTGTTGTTATTCGCACTTACAATATGTAGACGGAACTCAAATCTATTCATCTATCTTTTTCTGATATTCTATAAAATTATGCAATATATATATATGCGTAACATATCACTGGACGTATTTCTATAACTTTAAAAAAAATCATGTTCTTTTTCTTAATTTTAATTGACAATCTTTCTCTGCTATTTCTACTTTGGCACCATCATTGTTTGTGTGACATTATGTTAACATTAGAGAATATATACCAACCAATCTTAGTTTTACGTATATACAGTAAAATATCTGCCATGTCTACCTTGGCGCCGTCGGTGTTTCCACTTGAACCTGTAAATATATCCCTACTCAAACCATCGACTGGTAAACACGTGACTAGGTCATTCACAGATTCCGCTAGTCGCGTGTTGATGAAACGTAGAACTAATTATCGCCTTTTCCCTGACATATTGGTATATTTTATGTTGTTCTGCTGAGATTGAGCGGTATTCAAACTAGATACAGGAGTCTACACATCATTGACGAAGCTGCAGTTTAATCTGAAGAACTGTTTTAGATACTAATTAGTTTGTTGTATTAAACCAACGAACGTTATCAACGCAAACATATAATTACCAGGGAATTATCTAATGTCGAAAATAACAGCAAACCACTTAAAACAATAAAATTCGTAATAAAGAATGTACTTTTACAACAAATAACTGGGGGCCAGATAATGGAAACAGGAACATGAAATAGAAAGATACATGTTAAAGAAATTAACTAATAATACACGAAAATAAAGATAGTCAGTAGTACAGTGACATTTCGTTATCTCAAAATCTGATAATTCAAAGACCTTTCATACTCTAACTAAACATTCAGTTCCGATAAAAAAATGTCCCCAAACACATATCAAATATACTCTTTTATCTCGAAGATTTCTCATGGACTCACTGACTTCGCCATAACGAGGTTTAGCATTATTAGAATAGGTACACAAAGGCAAAGATGTAAGATACTATTTTTACCATAGGAGAACAATATCGGTTACGCTAAACTATCCCTTGGATTTTAATTGGATTCTGGAACTCGACAAAACATGTATTTATTTTTCATGCAACGTGGAAAGACTTCCGCATGAACCTTGAGAATGTCATAGAGGGAAGGACCTTTCTATTATACCAAGATAAACAAAACTGAAGACTCCATGCACGGCAAAAAGAAGAAAAAGAAAAGAGGAATAAAACAATTGTTCCGGGATAGTAAGTGTCGTTTGTTTCATCGACGATATCAGCCTTACTTATCTGGTTCAAATTCCTGTTAAGTCACATTCTCAAAATAAAAACGAGCCAGGTGATGTTCAATTAAGACACTATAGTCCATTTTCAGTTCACCCTTTATACCATATTGGAATGTGTTCAGGACGCGTTGTAGTTCTCTCCCACTGGACTTGAACTTAAAGATATTAATCGTTTCTAAAGAAAACAGGATGTAATTAAACGTGTCCATAATGTTTCGTCCTCCATTTAACCCTGTTTTCCTTAAGGTCACACGCAAGCAAATCAACCAATCAGCAAGTGTTGTATGCGAAAGTAGTCTGGTAAGAAAATAAAGTTCCACATTTAAATATTATTTTGATTGAAATGTTTAGGTGTGATGTTGACATATCTGATATTTATTTGAAGTATATATTCCAAACTGTCAGAATATACTGATTTTGTTGTACTGAGATGTACATACTGGCGGATTCACATAGGTGCAAAATGACCAGGTATTTTCCCAAAATAGCACCGGTTGTGTATGTAAACATCCGGTAATACAGCACAGGGACCTGTCAGATCCTTAGAAGGCTTTAAACCTGTCAACATTTGGGTTTTAAACGGTGTAACAGGTTTGTATCTATAACTTCAGCCATTGCTGACTTGAATTAAACTTCAAATGAATTAATTATAGCTTTAATTCATTAGTAATAGAATATAGGGGCTGAATTACTTGCGTGAGACCTTTAAGAGATGTGATATGTCCTAGTTGTGATTTAATAACTTGGTCAACAACATCTCTCAGATGAGAATTATCTAAATGTTGACGAGTAAAGACTTACCGTCGACTATTCTCTTAAAATAAAGAATACTTCCTTCTGGTAAAAGTGAGGATATTTTACGAGATGGTTTCTTTATTCGCACAAGATACAAAAATGATATATTCTATTCAGACGCTCTAGAAACGTGGCACACGATGGCTCAGGGAATTCACCATGTTTCCGTTTAAGAGTTAATTAGCGATGTCAATACATGATAGGTCGATACAGACACACTCGTTACTGTATGCCCGTAAGCCATTACTGGCTAAGGGAGTTGTTATTGTTTTTTGTTTATGTCATAAAATATCGGTTTTTATCTTTTAAATCTTATGTTCGGCTTAGCGTTCGTGGAACGCTAACAAATTAATAACGTGGTATATGCCAGGAGGTACCGATCTACTCTCCTAATATATCACGATAGAAAACACCCGCTCAATAGCCTGGCTCCATTACCGTAATTAGGGATATACAGAGCGAAAAGCTAGAATAATTTTTCTGAGAAAATATTTTGAAATGTGATGCTCTTTAGAAATAATTCCTCGGGAGATCGAGTGTTATATCATCTGAAATATATTTTTTTATTTTTATGAAATGATTCAATCATTTTCTGTACTTTCTTTTTTCCCCCATTTATTTAAAAAAAAAATAAAGTATGGATATTTACTGATCCATTAGACTGGCAAACATTGCCAGGCTAAATTCTAATACTAGATTATCTGCCCCTAGTTTTATACTTATACTTAGACTTACAATGTATCTTCGGGACCAAAAACATATAGCTCAATTTTATTTATAATTTTAATATTCTAGAGACAGGGGGCCAGTCTACCGATCCATACAAAACGACCTGATACATTTATGTTTGGTGTTCCGATGACTAGACCGGCTTATTTACTCTTACCTTAATCAAATAAATGACCCCCGCTCCCCAAAGAATCGTCGACGATATTCTTCCATATCTTCTTTTTAGGAGGCATTGAAGAGACCAAAAGCGATCCTACTGTACAATTTACTGGATGTCGTTCCAGGTTGATTTTGGAATTAGGTATGTATAACAAATATGCATATACAACATGAGCTGCTGCAACTATCTCAAATCAAAATACCTTATTTATATATATATATAAATTGACTATGATAAGATTAACATATAAACAGCACATTCGTCCAATCTGGTGCATGAGCTCTAATGATATATATACTGTAGACTATATTGTAGGTGCGTTAGTTTCCGCGGGGTAGTGTGTACTTATCTAACACCACCAGTTCTACGCACAACCAGGACGTACTAACTGCCTCGAGGACCAGTGTTTAACCGCGCCTCGCGCGCGCGTCCTGTGTATACCCCGGTGTAAACCAGCCAAGACTCGTATTGCGCAGTATACAAACATAGCCTACTATACGCAGCCTTGTATACGCTCATTCTCCAAACCATGCACAGGTCGAAAAAATATCAGCAAGTATCACTCGAAGCCTTTACTCGTAGTCTCCTACTGTACCAAACACATTTTTCGGCATAGACGTATGCTATTCTTTTGGTCTCGGGTATGACGCGACAGGTGGCGTTACTGGTCAAGATGAAGTATGTGATTGGTCAATGTAGTGGTAAATGCAAAATGCAAATATGCAGTAAAAACAAAACAAAGTTAGGATTGAATGCCAGCTGGATGTATCTTTTCAAATGACACATTGATAAAATTATATTACTGATTCAAATGCAGTCTTATTATCACCAAACATGATTCAAACTGATATAATTTTGTGATTAGGTCGTTGATTTATTCAGAGACTTGTATATCTGATATACAAGTCTCTGATTTTTTTTCACCGGCAGTTTTACATTATAACAGAGACATATACACATATATATATGTCTCTGATTATAACCATCAACATTGAAGCTATGCCGTTTATCTTTTTTAAAGATATTTCTTGTCAGAACTGACCCGTGACTGCTGAGTATGCAGGACTTCCTACACCATCTGGGTCTAAAAATTCATTTAAAGCATCTGCTTCATCAAGCTGGTTGCTGTTTGGTTTCTTGCCCAGCAATGTATCTCTCTCTTAAGAGGACGCATGCGATAACAATGGACAACTTTCGGTTTTCCGTGGACCCACAGTTTATTTCATACAAGCATTGGGTGATCCTTCGTAATACTTTATATGGACATCTCCAAATTTAAGTGAACCTTTTTGCCGACGCCTAGCTTCTTGTACGGAGGTAGACAAATCTTCGTCGCCAGCTCTAAACATTTCCCTTTAAAACAAAAATATCATGATGTCGCTTCTGTTGTTATTCTGATCAAGCTGTATGTTTCCGCGCACATACGCCTCCTCCAAAAGTTCTTATAACTACCATGTCTAAACGGTGATGCTTTGTTTCTTCAGAGGATTTCGAAGTTCATACGCAATGTCTAGCGGTGTGTTCGTTTCTCGCCCGAATAACATCAAATTTTACAAGTATCCCGTAGTCGCGTGGACTGAAAAGTGATACGCCATCATAGCATATAGTATGTTTTAGTCCCAATATCTGTATAGATGCGCTCAACATAGAGTCGTTTTCGTTTTAGTGATTTATAACAAATCGCACATTTTCTTTGAAAACCTTATGGAGACACTACAAATCGACTTGTCAGCCTAGTACAAGAACAGTAGAAACGCGTTCTGACCCGAAATATGGCGTAGGGAACCGAATGAAAAATATGTGTTTGTTGTCGTCCTCTCTTTCTGGTAAATCAGTCATGATGTCGAATGCAATCCTCTCTATAGACATTCTAGAATAAACCAATCGTATTAGAGCTTTTTAGGTCTTTGATAGAATTGTTCGTTGTATGCACCTCGCACAGCCAGCAATGTAAGCTTGTACGTCTCGTTGAAGTCCCAGTTAAAAATACTTCTGTCATCATCCCGCTATTTCTTAATATTACAAAGATGCGCGCCAGAGCGGATGACATGTAGACCTTCTAACACAACTGTCTATTTTATGTTTTTTGCTCTGGCGGTGTCCAATATCGACATAGCCAGCCTTGGTGTGTAACAGCATTTTCCATTTGCTCCATAAACACTTCACAAAGAAGTTGAATGCGGTTATATACTTGTAACATGGTTTGTCACCAACTTTTC
This sequence comes from Pecten maximus, assembly GCF_902652985.1. NCBI lineage: Eukaryota > Metazoa > Mollusca > Bivalvia > Pectinida > Pectinidae > Pecten > Pecten maximus. The sequence continues at coordinate 4,973,857 of NC_047026.1, forward strand.
ATTTTCGAACCAGCCCAATGTCTTTCTTCGGTTGCTGTTGCTGCAGCATCGTATGTTCTTCGTCCACTTAACTGTCGCTTGCATCAGATGCGCACTTCAAGGAAGAAGCGTCATTTTCCTGTATGTTCTTTGTTTCTATGGATACCTGATTAACGCTTCCACGTTCCCATCCTAAAAGCCTGAGGGGTTCTCGACTTTCATATCATACTGACTGAGCATCTTCATCCACCTGGCGAGTTGACTTTCTAGGTCTTAAAAGTTCGTCAGCCCCGGAGAGAGTAATGCCGGAAATGTTTAAGGTACTTTATTACAGGAAACAAATATCGCTCGATGACAATACTTTTGCCTGCATTTTGCGAATGTTTTGCTGGCAAACGCAATTATTCGTTTTTCTCTATCGACTACCTGGGATAGAACTGGTCCATAGGCAAAACCGCTTGCATATCTGTCCAAGATGAACGTTTTCTAAAAGTATGATAAAGCGAGAATGAGTGATTTGCTAAGTTGAACGTACATGTACAGTGTATCCCTTAAGACCGAGATAGTGGTTGCGCAATCGCTGTAAATGGTTGAATAAACTGCTATAGTAGATGCATAGGCCAGGGAATGACTGAACATTAGTCAAATTTGCAGGCCTATGCCAATCTTTCACTTTTGGCTATCTTCTTGTGGTCGGTAGATTCCTCTTCTCAAGTGTGTATGTACGCTCTATCGGTGAAAATTGCCAAACTAATGTTCCTCTGTATATCATTTGCGGCTCTTCTGTAACATTCATCAGCCTTGCATTTAGTTGTAGGATAAACTGCAAGACGAGTCTATAATACCCTATCAGTGTTCAAAATCCTATCTGCCAGGTCCAGCACACATGTACCTGACATAGTTGACGGGATCTCGATAATTATATTTCCCACGAAAATCACTTCTCTTACTGATGAAATACAGATGTTTTCAGAAAGGGCGACCCGTAGCAACCTTCAAATTGCAAAGGGATGTTGCTGTCACGCATTCTCAAAAACATCTGAGCAATTTCCGCCTTAAACCATGCTCTATCACAGCGAACTAGCAATATTGAGGTCATCAACCAAAGCCACCATTTTAACCGCACGTGTTACGTAAGAGTATGGCAATCCCTGTTTAGACGACCTATATTTTGCTGTCATTCTCTGTCTTAATAAGTTTATCTATGGCTCCCAGCCTTGGTCTGTTGTTTTCTGTAACCCTGGCGAAAACAGACCGTGAGACTATCCTTACAGTAGATATCGGGTCTACCGAGAATTTCACTTACACATCTTTATAGTTGCGTGTATCCACTGTATATGCCATCACCGCATGCTTCGCTCACTCCTTCGTCAAGAGACGCATCCGCCTGGTGCGTAAGTTTCCCTGTATACAGCACTTATATAACATTTTGATTGATAGCATTTGCCGTAGTATAATTCCAATAAATTTCTATACTAAATTTTGTGTTGCTCAGATGATCTTGGATTTGTTTCAAATCTATCAAATATACTTATTTCACCGAATGTATTGAATAATGGGGAAAAACAACATCCCGTGTATTTCAATATTTACGGCGGGCGATTTTTTTTTTCTCACTTCTGTTCTCTTTTTCACACTGGTGGTCATTTATTGACGAATTGCAGCCGTACAAAACAGCAGCATTATGCTGGTTTTCATTTTTCGGCACATATTCAAATGTCTTATTCATCCGTGTGCCTCGTGCACCACCCAGTCATATAACCTGATTAAGACATATTACTGTTTCGATATGTTAAATATTACAAGCGCCTGGTAGAACAGGAATGTAATTTTAACAGGTTTGTTTCTCCAAAAAAAACCTTTCGGATCAATGTAATGTATGTATTATGCAAGTCTTTATCTTATCTTTTGTTCAAAGTATATGTTACGCCTAATTGACCAAACCAACAAAAAAACTCCACATACTTGAGATACGTCGACAGTCTGTACGAGTCGCGTTTTGTCTATTCCCGATACTACTGGGTATACAGTTAGCTAATGAAATGGTATGCCATTCATAGACCTTATAAATGCCATATGTTTGCATGGAGACATGTTGCAGAATTATATAAATTTGATATTATTGTGTTTAAAATAATCAATGTATAATAACATGTCCCGACTGCATGACGAGAAGGATATGTCAGTCAGTAAAATAGTGTTTATTTCGTTTTCAATCGTGTGTTTTATTTATTCCATACGGTCAAGGTCATATGTGGATGGAAATTAACGGGACAACCAGCAAAAGAAAACAAAGACAAAATATAGGACTAGGCAAAAAAGAAAAAAGAAAATGTATCCAAGGTACTGCAAATGAAGTTATATATATATATATATCTTGAAGAGAGTCCGATTTTACAATGGGCGTACATCGCCCATAATAGTTAACCAGCAGTTTAGACCTAAAACCGTGTTCCTCGTATAGTTTTATTCTTATAGCTACATGATAATTTCTCTGAGAAGAAACATATAGGTCATTAGCAAAATCGCTAGGTGAAAGTCTAATGCACAGGGGCTTGACATGTTCATATGAACCAGAATGAAATATCAAGCATAGGACCCTAACCCGAAGATCAATTATAACATACAAGAGCAGGGATATAGTCTTCATAAATTCTAGACTTGTTTAAGTTCTTTTCCAATCACATTCATTCAATGTTGGTAGCAGATAAAAGGTCACTATCTGCAGGTCAGGTATCGCGTTCCATTTCACTGGCATTCCTATACTCTGATCTAGGGATTTAGCCTTATTACAGAGACGAACCTCAATAAGAAGGCAGGAACGGAGGCAGTATCAAGGGCAATAGCTATTAACAAGAACAAATATTTCAATTTCTACTCAAGTTGGACTCAATGAAACTACCAAACTTAATCTGTTTCATTTGCTCATGAATTTGACCAGATTAACACTGATCAGTGCGTATGAATACAAGGTTAAAATCCTTCCGCGGAACTATTTCACCTTTTCTACATTGTTGTTATAAACATGAAATGATTATTAAAATTATCAAATTGATAATGTATTCTTGTATTTTATGAAAGACCAGATATGCTAAATACTTCAATTTTGACAAAATAATGCTGTTTTTAATCCTAATATTGCGGACTATTTTACTCGACCGACTAGACATGCACAATCCGGAACTACTCGGGCTTTTCCGCGTTTGGACTTGCACAAGCTTCGAGACATTAATATCTAGACCGACTTTGTATTCGAAAAAAACAAACAATTGAAACATAAGGATTGAATCTTGATTTGGTCGATTTCATGGGGTCATGAATTGAGTTGCTCTTGAGACAAATTCAACATGAACTGCTTCGCAGTTCATTAAATTTGTCTCAAGAGCAACTCAATTCATGACCCCATGAAATCGACCAAATCAAGATTCAATCCTTAAGAAAAAGAGGTTTTGATGTAAAAGAAAATAATAGATAATATTCGCGCCTTACAAATCAGTCAACGGCGACAGCAAGTACAATTGCTAAGCAGGCGTGGCTGCAGAGCAAGGCAAAAAGTAAACAAATGGCATTAGGTAAAATGAGAAAGGATTAACGAATATATGACCGAACGTTTAGACTATTGAAACAAACATGTGAAAATGGGTGATCGGAAGATGTGTGAATTAGGGAAGTGGAGACCAGAAGAAAAAATGACTACAACCTGAGATCTTAATGAACTAGAGGCCTTTAATGGATTTCATCGCTTGCTCAACTTACATCAGCAGTCATTATATTTGCAAAATCTCGAGGTGAATGACGCTTTCGTTGAGTAGAATACTTTCACAAACGTTAAAAGCATGGCTGACAACATTCCTTGATTTATGTTATACAGAAAACGAAGTTTGCAACAACAAGCATTTTAATGATCATCTCGAGTCCCTTGACGGCATGGTAATTAACGATACCATCTGAGATATATGTGCAAACGGACGATGATGCTTCCCTTACCGACGACATAAGTTTGATATAAATGTGTAAGTAATCCTGCCTATGTATTGATGCAAACATCCCATTAGATAGCATAATACATGTATTATGGAAATGCATGAGAAAAAAGATCGTTTTGCACATTTTCATATAATTTTCCTTTTAATCACAAAAGTAATGCAAACATTTCTATATCCCCATAGGAATTTAAGTTAAATAAAATAATTTTGTATATTTTTTCCAAAAGTTTCTAAAATGGAGTTTTTGTATCAACATCCGTACATCCTATAATGAAGATTTCTACTAGTAACTCTCATTCCATCTATAGCAGATTGTTGCAAGATATAAACACCTTTTGAAATCTTCGAGTATTAAGTCCTGCCAAATTCTTAATTCGACCAGAAGTATCATTAATTATCGCAAAGACATACGGTATTTGTATACGATATGCGGTTTTTTCTTGTACATTTCGGTGTTTATTTCATAACATGTAGGCACAGACACTCATGTAATCATCGTTCAGACATAGATTTTATCAAGAGAAACCGTGCAAGGTTCTGATGTCCGGACGAAGGAATGCCCCTTTAAACACCCATTCCAGTCCAATGATTTTTTAGCCTGCCTCAGATCAGCACATCCAAATGGCAAATCAATTAGAGAATCATGGCGAGTAAACAAAACTAATTAAAAACCGACATAATGAGAACAACATATAGAGAAATGTGAAAAAGCCTCTCGAAGAATGTTGATGACAATACTAGCTAAACAATTATTACTAGAAACCGAGTCGAGATGGATTTGCCAATGGCTTATACAATAAGAGCTTTTTAGTAAAACAGCTGAGCTATATCTTTATCTGAACTGTATCTATTTCATTTGTATATATTTGTATAACATTTAAGATTGACCAGTTGTTTTAATGACTATAGGACATTAATATAACATGTATTATCTATGTAAAGCATGATTATACTGTATTGCTTATTTTAGTTGATTAATAGAGACAGTTTTTTAATTACATACATGTAGGTGATGATTAATATTTTTGTTGTCACATTCCATGTGTGGAAGGCTTTGGGTTCTGTTCCCTGGTCGAGTCATACCAGTGTCTAATTGAAATGGCAGCTCCTACCCCTGCTAAGCACTTAGCCTTACTGCCTCGCCCGTTGTCAGTATAATGTGACCGGGTGGGGTAACCTGCTGGATGTCTTCGGCAGTATGCTTCAGTGAGGTAGCACTATAATGTCAGCATCAGTTCCACAATATGACAAGGAGACAAACACAAACATAACGCAGCCTCCAAAATAATCACACGTACATCTCGGACACATGGAAGGCGAACCTTAATGTCTTTCGCTGTTGATACGATTTTAAATGAATTTCATTTCGTTATATTTTAATCGAGCGGGAAGGTTATGTATTTGTATATGTGTTCTGCACGTGCTATTCGCGTTTTTTTTAGGTCTTAACTGTAGCGTTTTTTACCAGTGTTCAGCATCGACGAGATTGTTACCGATCTATTCGGACGTACTTTATTGTTTTGTTTTAGCTTCCTAAGTATGTCAGACAATAGTATATATACATTTTTCTCCTTGCTCTATAGTAATGCCCTGTACATGAAGTTAATTCTTTTATTTCTATTGTAGAATTGGATTATTATTGTGAACCTCCGTTTTTCAACGTCCCTGGATTTACTCGGAAATGCACCAAAGGACTTCCCAGATTCAGGACATTAAAAAAAGGCGCATTCTGGATAAGGGCATGGCTACGTGATTGTTTTATACTTGTTATGGGTTTCTGTTCTCTGGACTTTTTCAGAGTTAGGATGTGCCGTGTTATCTTATACATATAATTCTACGTCCGATACTACATATATATTTATTGCATTTTTGCCAGTGAAATATAAAAAAAATATGAAACTAATAAAACTTATATTTTCCTTGCAGCGATGGGCAGTGAAACTATCAGATTTTGCAGTGAAAATATAAGTTTTTCGTTTTTTAACCAATCGGAGCGAACCTTTGTATTCACCTCATCGAAACTTTTCGATTTTTCCAACCGAAGCGATGATATATACATGTAGATAGATATATTAGTTAGTTTGCTATATTTCTGAAATATTCAGACTAGTTTTTGACAAAATGCACAGATTCTCCGATAACAGCAGAAAACGCTTAAATTGCGTTCATCAGTCCTTTCAAAGTGGCGCCGTCAAGTTGACGTGGAGTAACGTCACAAAGCGATGACGTCATGAATTATGTTACTGATTCCCGCACTTATTGACACTATCAATTTTGCGATGTTTCAATTTTGTTTTTAAGTATATAAAATGCAATAAAAAGAAAATTGAATGGTTTTCCGTTTAATATAACGTATATTTCACGAGTGTGACAGAATATAGATATTTTCACGATATCCTCAATTAGGGGATAGTAAGTTGTTTTGAGTGGCTATACTGGCGATTAGAACATGAAATTTGGTTTGAACTCGAGACCGATTTCATGTTCTAATCGCCAGTATAGCCACGAAAAACAACGTACTATCCCCATTCTAACACGTTTACTATCGCATATATTTAGAAACATTGTTTTACAGTGCTACAAGTACGCTGTTAAGTACTCTGTGACCTCCGTTAGTGACGTGTCATACTGTGGCGGATTGACCAATCAGAGAGAAGCTATCAAAGTCGGTCAATTGGCCACGCCCATACTGGCGAGAGCTCGGTCTGTATGTTAACGAAGCGGGGTATTTGGATTGTTGTGAAAGTCCTGTTTCCGAAGATTTAACGACATATTTGGATTTACGCAGTATGCTTAACGACATGTGCATTTTAACAAAGTCAGGGTTGATGTGCTTCTACAGGCTCAACCGTTATGTGAAGTTGTGTGCAGTTGTTCCATTTCATTTCGGATTTTACTTGACCTTAGATGCTTACACACGGACGAAATGAACGTTTCAATCAATAAATGACGGTAAGAATGATGTTAACGATTTTTGTTAAATTTATTAAGTTAATTCATTCTATTCGATTTCTTCACTTTCGATTCCAATATCACGGGTCATCAATCATAAATGGTGCAGAGTGTTGAATTTCGCTACGAATCGAACTTGACGCCATATTGTTTTGATTAGAAACGGGGCGTGGCTTAACACGATATGTCATGGTTCTATCGCAGATTAGAAGTCGGTCCGCAACCAATCAAAACACGCGTTGCAAACGAATCGTGTTAGAATATACAATGTAAAATCCCGTAATGCTGATAATAGCTGCTAACAGAATTTTATCTTATGTTCTTATTTCTATTAAAATATTTAGAAATGAGATAATTGATATGCGTATGAGGTACGAAGTAGAACATGAATAATCCTAAAGCGGTTTCCTTCAATAATACGACCTCACGTGCTTCTATCCCTGCCAACAAGTGTGATTAATATCAGTTGTTATGAATTGTTTCATAATTGTTATGACATAAATATAGTTTAGCTATTTCATAATAGGATAATGCGTCCTTTGTTGCATGGTATGATCTTCAGCTCGTTGTATGTAATCATTTCATCATTGACTTCTAACATGCATTCATTTGTTGTATATCATCTATGCTACGTACCGTACTACCAAGTAGTGTTGTATAAATAAGTTCCTGAAGATGCTACCAGACTTTGGTTGGAATTGGAAACCCCATAATGGCCTTAAAACTTCGCCTACTCACGCAATATTGTTATATGGTGAGGGCATATGTTTCCGTAATTGGGAGTTTCAAGTGATGTTCGAGTCTAGCTGAACGTAGATAAAAAGGGCAGAGCACGATTCTCAATGGCTCTCCGCAACGGACAAGAGTTTGGAAATGTAGAATTATGATTATGACGCGGTTGGTGAGCCGTCTGAACTTGTTATGATCCGCTAAGAGACAAGAAATGACTGACGTATTTATATAAATATACCAGCAGTATACTGCTCTTGCTTAAAATGACAGTCATGATTGTGAAGAGCTTATAGTGTATAAAGGGGAGATGGTTATCAGGATAAAGTGGAAGGTAACCGTTATTTTTTTCAATGAAAAAAAGCTTCCTGTTTAAAGGCTTCAGTTTAAAAAACAATACATGTATTAATTAATGATAAGTATTTAAGTCTCTATGGTCAAATCATGACAACAAAAGCTATTAGAAAAAATCAAGAATGACATATCACATCTGACCTCAAACACCGACTCCGACCTTGACCTGTATAGTCCAATAAAGCGAACTCTTATTAAGTCTGTCCGAAGGTCAACACAACATGTAGTGCGGCGTCAGTATTCAAGGCTAAGTTCACAGGGGTCAAGTTGTAACATTCAAATCTAATCTTACACTTAGCCAAGAGCTATACACAATGCATCGCTGGTACATAAAGTATTCCTGAATGAAATCAATATAAAATAGCGCACAGCATATTTATTCTCATTATCAAAAGGTCCTGAGTCTGGACTTTCGGATTCAAGGTTCCCTAGACGACATGAAAAAATATTTTGAAAAGAAATGACATAAACTGGAAGGCACTGAAATCAAAAGAGTGAACACCTAGTGCGCGAAGCATGCCTTTGTAGCATTTAGTTAATGACCTTGAGTTGCCTGAAACTAGACCTCGGTTTCATATGTCTACCATGTTATTATTTGTATATATGTAGGCCATTCTTATCGACCCAGTCCAGTCGTCTCGTATTTTGCAAATATATCGTTTGTTTTATGTATATCCCCAAGCACATGCTTCACTTGTCTAATTGGCAAATAACTGCAAGGACATGCTTTTCGCTTGCTTCCCTACACATTTACTGACATACATTTTACGTATAAATCGCTATAGATAAAACTTTAACTTTAATACCACGTGTTTGCTGCATAATCCCGAAGATTTGGAATTCCCGATGGATGGCATGATTTGTGGCGTGTTGGCGCTTTTGTAATGAATAATAAACTTATATTTGATCCATACTTTCCACTGGTCTTTCTCTTTAAGTCCCGCACCTAAAAACGCATTTTGGATTCACCTTCAGCGAGTTTTATTTTTCTCCTACGCTGGACCGGAATATCTACAAATTTAACTGTGTGAGATTTTCTAATCTAACCAGAGGGTTGAGACAGACTTCACGTCTTCTTTGCACTTTTTCGGTAATAATATGACGTCACGGCAACAATACAATAACGTCATGGCGAAAATACAAGACGGGAAATCTCAAGCAAGTTTCGTGTTGGCAAATAAAGAACTCCTCTCCGGTTTGGATCACCCTGTCTCACCCCTAAACGGGGTAAAAAATACTATAAGTATCAACTTTAGGTTGATAAAAGCTACGTGTTCCTTAGAATTTCTCAAAAATTGTATGAAAGCAAAGAATATTACATACTACAGAAATATATAGCTAATAGTAAAGGTTTGGTTTGGTTTATTTAGTTTAACGTCCTATTAACATCTAAGGTCATTTAAGGACGGCCTCCCGTGCGTGCGACATGCATGTGTGTGGCGAGTGCGTATATGTGTTTTGGGAGGCTGCGGTATGTTCGTGTAAAGTCTCCTTGTGATAGGCCGGAACTTTTGCCGATTTAAAGTGCTACCTCACTACAGCATACTGCCGAAGACACCAATAGTAAAGGAGATCAGACAAAAGCAATATTGAAAAATGAATGGAGAAAATGGAAACCACTTTTAGACGTTGCAGCCAGTTCATTATTTCATATACACTATATCTAATTATTCCATTTAATTACTGCTATAATAGTTTCTGCTCACTCCATTCCTAACATTGTATTGACTTACACAGCTCTCTCTCTCTCTCTCTCTCTCTCTCTCTCTCTCTCTCTCTCTCTCTCTTATATGTGTACGTGAATGAGATTGTTTTGAATGTGATGTATGTTTTTTTTTAATGTTTTTTTGTGAGAGGATATGATAGATGTAATTAGCTAAATCAGTGTGGAGCGTGGTTAATCATGCCAATGACTGTTAATGTGGAAATAGTTGATATGACCAACACAGACACTTAGCCCTTGACATGATTGATCAGGCTACCAGGAAACTGAATATGTATGTGTGTGTTTGTATATTCTGTGTATGAGGATGTGTGTATGTTTTGTATGTCTGTCAATATATTCACGATTATGTGTATGTATGATTATGCAGGATGAAGATGATGATTGTTGAGGGATGATGATGATGATGATGATGATGATGATGATGAAAATGTTTGTTGAAAACGGTTATGATGATATGATTGTTATTGCTGCTGCTGCTGCTGATGATGATGATGATGATGATGACCTAGTTTGTGATGATGGTGGAGATGATAGTATGAAAAACATACCTACGTACCGCTGGATTAGCTTCTATTCTCAATATGTTTTGTCAGTACTGTTAAACAAATCAAGTACATGGGTTAAACCATTTATTAACCCATTAATTTAAATGGGAATGGTGTGCTCGAGTCCAACCCTTATGTAACTGATCATTAGTTTACTGACATAAAATCTGTAATGCGCTTATTAGGAGCCGCTGCCGGGGGAAATGCGAGGTTTTATTCAGGTAGAGTTTGAAAATATCACTTAGAAAAATAATTTGTCAAAAAACATTGCATTCGTTCGCGTAATCAGTAGTTACAGCCAATCGATATTTTTCCTCGAGAGAGCAAAATCCCTGATGCTGGGGAAGTGTAAACGGATACCGAAAGATTGGATCTTGAGTGCAAGATGGATTCCTCGGTTTCTACTTTTTTGCGCTCAAGTTTTGTTCCGTATAAAAATAAATGTATATACATTTGTATTTTCGTAGATTGTTTAAGTTATGAGCGTTGCCTTAATGTTTTATCTGTGAAGTAATTCGATGTAATATCAGTAATGAAATTAAAAGATTTATGTCCAGCATTAAAACGCCATCTTGGCATTTCAAGTCTGAAAAGCAATATAGTTGGAAGTTAACAGACAATCATGTGACAAATATACCCAAACGCACAATGCTTGGTTTGGTTTGGTTTGGTTTGGTTTATTTTGTTTAACGTCCTATTAACAGCTAAGGTCATTTAAGGACGGCCTCTCGTGAGTGCGACATGCATGCGTGTGGTGAGTGTGTATGTGTGATTTGGGAGGTATATGTTCGTGTTATCGTGTTAAGTCTCCTTGTGATAGGCCGGAACTTTTGCCGATTTATAGTGCTACCTCACTGAAGCATACTGCCGAAGACACCCAGCAACACATCCCACCCAGTCACATTATACTGACAACGGGCGAACCATTCGTTCCACTCCAAATATGCTGAGCGCTAAGCAGGCGTAGCAACTACCATTTTTAAAGACTCCAGTATATGTCTCGGCCAGGGAACAGAACCCAAAGCCTTCCTCACAGGGGCGAACGCTCAACCAAAGGCCAAAAGTGAGGCATTGTCAAGGGAGACATTAGGAAGAAGAAAGTTGTTAAGAAAGAAGAGAAAAGATATGATCCCAAGTTTAGTCGCCTCTTACGATCATGCAATTATAATTATAACGCCTTACCTGCAGGGCAGCGCAATGCATTTCAAATGAGAGATCGGTCATCATATTGATATTCGTTTATCATAGGTAAATCTGTGTACTGTAATCTCCTTCGTATTTAACTTGTAACATTAGAAGATGCCTAGTGCGGGCTATCTATGGATGTTTTTTTCCAAATTAAAAAAAATGCGGGTTATACGTTATTAAATTTTTCCATTTGTATTTAAACAACAGATGAAGTCATTGATGCGTTGATATTCATGCATATGTAGGCTAGATTTACGCTATTTAACACAATAAATCGTTGATAAGATTAAATATAGATCTATTCAAAAAATAAACATGATATTTCCATCATATTATTATGTCTATTTTCCATCATTCAAAATATCATCGGTAAATCGCGAAGTCGCCATCCGTCACAGTCCGATGGCTCAGAATCACTTTTAAATAAAATCCAGATTCCCTGGTTTAGTCCAGCAATCTGAGCAATTGGTAGGTCATCGTCGCTGTCGATGTATCACCCGCGGGCAATCAGCCAGTGCCGGTTATCTGGAATTTATTCTTAATTTACTTCTCGTTTGAGGAAAGTACAGAACAAAGTTTTTACCGTCACCATAAAAACTCCGGTAACAATTTACATCAATATCCAAGTGTCGTTTAAATCAAAATGTACGAGATTTGTATTTCTCGTCTTCCACATTGCTGAACCCAGGGGTATAACAGCATATCGAAAAATGGTGGAAATTAAAAGTTCGCGAACCCATACGCATGCTTGCACGAGCCCAATGTTACAAACCTACATAGTACAAAAGAAAACATAATTTTAAATCGTATTATTATAGTTCCAAATATTTTGGACCATTCATTAGATTTGGTTTGGTTTTATTCGTTTAGCGTCCTATTAACAGTTAAGGTCATTTAAAGACGGCCTCCCGTGCGTGCGATATGCGTGCGTGCGATATGCATGCGTGTGGTGAGTGAAAGTCTCATAAAGAAGTGCTATTCTACAAGATTTTGTCATGTGTATGATGCCATTTGGAGGAAGATTAATAAAAAATCTGTGTTAGTAGAAAACATCGTGAATTAATCCACAATTATGTGGTTACGTTGCACGTGTCAATGATTTATTTATTCAATACGGTGGATCGGGAAACTACTTTATTAGGAATCAGTTTGACACATAATTGCCTGTTAACTTCCAAATATGTATAGTGTTTCTCGACCGTAAAAAGTTGAGTAACGTATGCAAGGTGTGTACCTTTTAAATCATCGATGACGTTTTTTTTTTCATTTTTATTTTACTTATTCTACGAGTTACTTTACAAAAGACCTGTTGCAGGATGGCCCACGAAGGAATTCTTTGTAAAACATTTCATTTTGATAAAAGATGTCAAAATACACATGGAATGGCCTATTATTTTTTATTTTTATTTCTGGTGCGGTTACAGCGCCACCTTTTACTGATTTCGATTGAAAATTTTACCAAGAGATTTCAAATGCCGCTAGTATCTTAATGAAAAAATTATTAAAGCAAAGCTCGTAACTAACGCAGACAAGGAAACCCATCTTTAATAAAAACCGAGTTCATTCGCAGAAGCTCTTGCTTCCAGCTAATTAAACAAAGATATAAAAAAAAAAAAAAATCAATTTAAAGAAAACAAAAACAATGTTAATCGACTTGCTTGTTGGACGTTCGAAGCTTTTCATATCTTTATATAATTGTATTTGTTTTCTAACTACATGTACATAAAATGTATAATAAATTATCACTACGGTTTGCATGCTTAGAACTAAATGCCTGAAATATATATGTCAAAGTATTTGTGTTCGTGTTGTTTAACGTTATTAAAATCAAATTGAATGTAAATTGCAATTGTTTAAATTCTCTGCTTACATTTTTCACAGAAATTAAACAGTATATATTAGTGCAATCATATTGATCTGTCATGTTATCGTCACCGATTGTAATTGGTATTCATAAACGTATAAGCAAATTTGGTGTACAAATGGTGACAAAGGGGAGGTAAGTGTTGTTTTAAACATTCACTCACAGCTCAAGTACGACCACAGATACTTAAACCTGTTCAGAGAAGAAGGGATCTCTCTAATAAAACACCAAAATGGGTCAATACGACTGACATTTTATATACTCGTAATTCTGTGACGTAATATATCTTGTATGATTTTCAAAGGGATCTCTCTAATAAAACACCAAAATGGGTCAATACGACTGACATTTTATATACTCGTAATTCTGTGACGTAAAATATCTTGTATGGTTTTCAAACATCTTAACATTTCTTGGTAAATGTGTTTATATAATCATTTTAGGTCCTCTGTAAGGCGAAATTACTCCTGAAAGTGTTCATATGTCCATATTCCAATTGATCATGTAGAAAACAATATCGGATAAGTCACATAAAAATACAAAACAAATTGTTGATTAAAGAAACACATATTCGAGTAAATAATGATTAATATTGGTAAGTCTATGATATACTTCTTAATTACGGGTATGGCGGGGTTAAAGTAGTTTAAATTTGACTGAAATCAATTTAGAGTCCGATCACAAAGTGTAGGATATCTTCAGAGGATGCCTGTAAGATCATTTTGATAAGGTGAGCGATGCGGGCACTTTAGGACTCTTGTTTTGGAATGAGTCTGGATAGTGTTATGTAAAGATTCACTTGCAATCTTTAAAGGGTTATCAGGTATATGTTTGCACATGTTCTTGCTGATATATGGCTTCAGACTGCCCCGTGATTTTATTAGCTCGTGTAATAATCTTGTCCGCGTATGTAAAGTTGTAGTTTTTGTTCGTTCGTTCGTTCGTTCGTTCTGTCTTGTAATTTTGGCGCGTTTTTATGTGTTCTTGGTCGTTGTTTAACTAGTAACCTTTGTTGACCCGTAGAGGACGAACTTTTCATGACAGAAATTGTTCTCTCTTGATTTCATGTGTGGTATTTGCGATGCCTCAAACTCTTATTGATATGTCTAATTTAGTTTATATGATTAACCTTGTTTAATAATTAATAATGTATGCATTTTAATTTATCAGTATTTAAAAAGAGTGACACTGAAACTGAATATTTTTAACCTAATGTAATTTGATCAATATAACTATCTTCATATTGTAAGCTTAAATTGTTCTCATTTAAGCAATGGAATTTCGATATATTGCAGAAAACAGATTAATTTCTGTTAAAATACAGAATTTGCAGTTTGTCAGGAATGGTATATCTGATAATGATGTGAAATATAACGTTTCTGTGCCATACACAGGTATGTCATAATTATATTTTGTTAAATTATATTTTAATATTTGGCAACGGAAGTATTTCTTGACATGATAGAGTTATGAAGTTTTATACAATACAACGAAAAGTAAAATAGTTGTAAGAGTTACCTACCTTATCTCATGTTTGATAATCATGAGTATGTTCATATTTGTTTGTAATATCACAGGGTTATGATCAATAATCAAATCATAGGAAATAAATGACAGATTTTTCATCTTGGAAATTAAGCTCAAATGCCGGTCGTGTGTTTGCTGGAAATGTGAATTCTATTCTCTGCAGACAGGAGAGTTACAAACTTTGTCGAAACTACTTGAGGTGTCGGACCACAATGAAAATCCAGAATCACATTTTATAGTAAAAACATAACAAAAATGTCTGAATTTCTTTGCATTACCCGAACTATATTGCGAGATTATTTCATGAAGGGTTTAAAAGGCTCCTTCTATTAAATGCAATATGCATTTTAAGATACTCATGGGTAGAATGACAAAAAATTACATTAGCTTATAAGTGGATTAATGTCATACATGTGCATTTCTTGATACTAATATCAAATCCACATTTAATTATCTACAGGACAGGTTTGTGGTTGTGCCTGCTTTAAGGCGACTTATTACTTAATCTGTTACCACTCAATCATTTCCTGTTTTTAAAGAAGATGGAACCGTGTCATAAACAGGGAAACTTCTTCCTACAAATGTTTCCAGTTGTTTAAGAAGAACACCGATTTAATTATTCAGTATTGCAACATTTCAAACTACCGGGTGATGTGAAAGAATCTATTTATATTGATTCCTAGAACGCCATAAGAATCCTTATCAACAATGATTTATTGCAAACTCTAAAAGTTGCTCAACTGAGCCTTTATTCAATCTCCTTTCCACCAGTCCTAGTACTATAAAGTAATGTTGGATTTTGTTAACACTAGAAATTAAATTAATAGAAAAGGGATTCCAAAAATTTCAAATAGCTCTTGATCTATGTTAAATACTTCGCCCCTAAAAATGTATCGTCTATCAAAATATTAAATTCCCTACTCATTACACTATCATTTCCTATTCCAAGCTAAAAGACAGCATTCATTCTCTTTGGTTGAAATCATTCCTTTCCAAGAAATGTGAACGGAGTTATCAACACATTGTTTTGAGTTATACTTGAGCGCATGTAAACATGGTGATCATATCCTCCAAAAGACTACTGGTATACCCATGGACAAAATGTGTCCCTCTCTTGGCCCATTTCTTTCTTTTCCAAGAAATGCGAACGGTGTTACCAACATAAATTGGTGAGCTATAGTGCATGTAAAAATGATGACCATATCTTTCAAAATATTTTTGGTATACCCATGGGGAAACTTTTCACCTAGAGATGTGTTACATTTTAATATAAAAATCTTGACTTTTTC
Organism: Pecten maximus; assembly: GCF_902652985.1. Taxonomy (NCBI): domain Eukaryota; kingdom Metazoa; phylum Mollusca; class Bivalvia; order Pectinida; family Pectinidae; genus Pecten; species Pecten maximus. Next base: position 4,989,996 of record NC_047026.1, read on the forward strand.
GGATATTCCCTTCAGAGCTTGAAAATCAAGGACATAAGTCTATTCAACATCAGCAGCTAAACTCGATCTTTACATACAATTTAAAGTGTACCCCAAAAGATGTTTGCAATGATTGTTTATTACCTTATATGGTTGTATCTTAGTAAGTATGTGAATAAATTATGCGAACATATCGTGTCGTTTTCGTGATTTAGCGATATCAGGTAATTCATTTTAATGTTCGGGGCTGTAATCTAAGTCAATGTCCCTATAAGTCTACGTCGGCCAACATATGAGTGTCGTGCTGTCAAAATACATGTATATAAATGATATGTATACAACTGGTGAAAATATTCACCGCACGTCTGATTAAATACAAAACATCTTCAGTCATTGTCAACAGCTAGTATCAATATTAATTTCGCACTTGTGACACTACAGCTAGGAATCTGTCTATAGCATCGAAGAGCCCACGTGCTAATTCACTATAGGCAGGAAGGTACATGTAGAAATTACCACTTTTGATACATACGTATCTTGAGACAGCGAAGGCGGTCAAAGGCTTCCCGATAACTTCTGGTGTTAAAACGAACAAGTTTATAGTTAAAATATAATTATACACTTGTATATTAGGTCACCTGATCAAGAGACGAAGTCTTTAGGTGCTTTACCAAAATTGTGAATTTCATGACCCTGGGGTTTCAGGTTTCCCCTTGGGGAGGGGGTAAAGTTTACTTTAGTTTATATAGGGAAATCACAATTTTGACTATTATTTGTTTGATTTCTATCGGAATACATTCTTAATTTGTAAACATTATCAGCATGGGATGACAGCTGGATGGTATGCACATGTTGGCCCTGACTGACCCCCTTGGCTAATGGGCGGGGCCAAAAGGTTCAATTCAATTAACTTAAATATTTCAAAAATGTAGGTGACCGTTAAGGCCGATGGTCTCTTTTAAGATAACGCCCTCGTTTTAATGTGTGTATTTTTGTAGTCTTGCTATGTCTACACTTTAAATGAAAGAAGCAAGAAACGCGTCATAATTAAAAAGCAATTTGTATTTTTTAATAATAAATACAATATAACTGCTATAAATGATTAACGAATAAAAGTCATTGATAACAATACTGTACGACTTTGTCGGATCACATGAAATAATACGATAGCAATACGTCACTGTCAGACCACACAATTGTGATGGTGATATTTCATTATGGCAAAACTAACGAAATAAGGCTTTAATGATGCGTCACTGTGGTTGAGTACTTGCAGTTAGGCTATGTTGATAGTCAATTTAGCGGGGCACACAGAATAAGGCTACGTTAATATGGCACTTTTTCAGAACACATCGAGTAATGCGATGTTGATACTGCAAAAACACATTAAGTAAAGCAATGTCAATACTGTCCGAACACATAACGTAACGCGTCACTACGGTTGAACATACGAAATCAATGACGATGCGTCACAATGGTTGAACACGCGAATTAAGTCAAGGATGATGCGTCACAGTGGCATACACACTGGCGATTGTGAGGAAAATTCAATGCGTCTTATATCCTTCACGTAGCATAAAGTCACTCATTTACTAATAGCGATGTGTTTTCAGACGGGTCAACTGTTTGGTCCTCGTGAATCTATAACGAAAAAAAAAACAGGATTTGTTAAATACTAAAAAAAAAGGTATTGGATGCATTCAGTAAATTTTGAAAAGCTAAATACAAAACTCATAACGTTTATTTGATAACAATGTTATGCTGAAGGTGTGTAGTCGCCTTATTTAACACGGAATTATTTCAATTATACTCGATGCTTAATACTGCCTAATATACCAATAATTAGGATGATGGAGGTTAGCACTGATGGATCTCCATAACGCTAGCATATACAATGCAAAAACCCTTTTTGAATAATGGCAAACAATTGCCTTATTTCAGTCTTAATTAAACCATATATCTCCTTTCGCTGCTGAACGGGAAATGTGATTGATTCTGTTCTTGTTGATCTATCATAACAAAGACGTTCTTATTTTAATTTGAACCAGGAAAGTTAACGATGACGATCCTGTTCACAAAACCCGACAAAATTTCAATGTATTTGCACATCAACTCATGTCTTCAAGCAATATCGTCCTTTCAAAACTGATTTATTTACAATAAGTCTTCAATTATACATACTTTACTGAATGCAGATTTAACAGCCAGCCCTAAGGAAGTAAATCGCTATCAGTATTTGTGATATTTCTCGATAACAATACCGCAATGTGTTTATATAATCATAAACCCCACAATTTACTGATAAAATTCATTATTGTATAAAATGCTTCCTTAACTTTACACATTTTACTAATTTTCGCTCAATTATATTTCGATAACTTTTTTCGTATTTTTAACAACGACAATAACCTTGGGGTGCCGATTCATTACTTTGTTTAAAATCATTATTTGCGCCAGAATACTATGTTTACAGTATATCATTACCTTGACCGTTGACTTCCGTCGTTGTCTATGAATGGCGACAGAGCTGATAAAAGTGACTAGTGTCCCGACTCCTATAGATATGTATGGTATGTCGGAGGCGATGCCAACAGGTAGAAGATATGACGATTTGATGAATTTCGCCCAGTCGTCCGTTACAACAGTACTCTGTAAGCAAATGTCAATAAAAACACTGAAATGACCAATACGATATCTGGACACAAAAATTTAGCCTGTTGCTAACTAGATGTTCACCTATATGTTGAAATAAAATACCTTAATAAAATACGGAACTAATTTGTCACTTCTAAAATTACAAAAAAAGTATTCTTCGTTTCGCTTTGTCAGTTGACAAACAATGTATTTTACAGAAATACATCAGGCCTTATTTAATTTTTGAAAGCAATATACATGTATCATAATGAAAACCTTACACGACATCGTGCGTATTAACAGATCGCAATGCTTTTTAAAGGGACTTCAAAAACTTAAGTTAAATTAAGTGTTAATGAAGCAAACCTGTTCTTACATAAGTTGAACAGATTAATTGTTTTCTAATTGATTACATATCAATTTGTTGGGAAACACGGGTCCGGAAATATGTTTCAAAGAATACATCGTAACATGACCCGTGCAGGATCGGGGAAAGAATACGCCTACTGTACTATGTAACTACAATTTACTGTGTTCCCTACCCATGAAGGTGTGGGTTCTCTGTTGTTCTCTGGCCAAGGGACATATGGGAATGCAAGAATAATGCCCGCTTTGTAATCATAGATTTCCTATTTTGTCTTCTATTTAGGGGACATTGAAGAGAGCAAGATAGATCTACTGTCCCCGTTATAACACTAAGGATCTGAAATTTTCTATTCTTTCCTCCTCACTGCTCTTTATTACTTATCATTGATAGGCTCTTTGACACCCGTCCTCATATGACCCTGGCAGTTGCGATGATGTTAAACCCCGCAAAAGCAAAAACAAGCAATAATTCTCAAATTTTATAAACTGATAATTTGCATTGCCTTCATTCAATACGGCACCATTCCGTAAGTATTTTACTAATAAAACACAATAATGACAATGACCGTAAGTCTATAGAAGAAATATGTGCATTTGCATCGGCTCGTTAGCCTTTTCACGAATCATTTCATTAATGTTCCCTATGTAATGTAAATATCTGTTAGTCATTAGCAACGTTATTGCGGTTTTAATACATTACCTCATTAAACCAAAATATCGGAAAGTAAACGTCCTTTATATCCTTGACAATTCTGTAATGAAAGTTATAGCATATGATTAAAATTTGATGAATTTTCAAATAGGTCAACTATCATTTATTATCAAACAGAATACCAGTTCCTTATCGTAAATAAAAATGAACTATTTGTCAAATATATTTACGTAGATAAAATATCATATACACATTAAACTAGTTTGTTATCTGCAAAAATGATAAAAAAAATAAACAGGCAACGATGATGGACATGGATGTGTAAACATTTCCCCGTCAACCATGTAAAATTACCAGTACAAAATTTTAATAAAGTTTCAAGCTCACAGAATTTGTATATATGATCATAGTCGCGGAAAGGGCGGAAAATGGCCCTTCGTTTGTTTTGAAATTTCTTTTGATGGTGTGTTTTAGTAATAAATGATCAGACATGCTATTTCTGAATTATAATAGGAAAGAAAATATAATCAATTATTAAATAACGGAAAATATGTAAACCAAAATTTAAAAATTTAAATATGTGAATAGTGTATGAAAAATGATAGAGCAACAATGATATAGTAATAGAGCCCATACAGAAATTGGAAGAAGGTAGGATATGACAGATCGTTACATTAAACTGAAACATAAATATCCATCCCCATCACAGCTCTAAAATTTGACGGAACAAATATCGTAATATAAATTGTATTTAAATATTCCTTCAAAGTCTTGCCTCTATGGGATAAATATCAACTTAATAAAAATCATATGAACTAACTGAAGAATGCCCCTAATGATATAAGTTTGATTTAATTGAATGAATATCTTAATTTAAGAAAACAATATTACATTGTATACCCAAGATAGATGCAGTGTATAGTCTTGATATATTTACAACAGGTGTGATATATTACTTGTATAGAAATAAAATGATCAATATACATGTACTTACGTAAAATCTGGATTGTTTCTGACCAGCATATTTATTTGATATTTTCTCTCTGTTTTCAACACGCATCCAATATCCTGCAAGTAAAACAGTCATGTAGATATATTTTGTATTTTACTTATTGAAAAATATCATTAACAAAGAGTGTTGTGATGGTATCGCTACGGAGACAAGTCTGCGTCGTATATCTGTCTTGCCCTTTGTATTCTAACTACTACCAAATATACTACTTTTACTGTATCTTATTGTATTTCCAAGTACTGTTTATATATCATGTGATTGTATTTGTATTCTGTGTGTCTTGATAAAGGGGCGGGTTGCCTCGAAAATGTGACATTTTCTTCATTTTTCACACAGTTAGAATTACTTTTTTGCCCATATTAACATTTCAAGAAATTCGTATCCTGCAGATAAACCTTTGCAAGGATCTAGTGTTATCCGGATTATTACCGTTAATATTATTTGGCTATCCCTCTGTTGATCACCATTCTTCAAGTATTTTACTAACAAAATAACTGAATAATGACAATGATTGTTATAAGTATAAATAAGAAATTCGTGCATTTGCATTGACTCGTTAGCCTCTTCATGAATCATTAACTTTCCCTAGGTTATGTATATAGCATTATTCAAAAACGTTAATAATTAATTTTTCTTTGTTTTCATGGTAAATACTCAAATGTGATTGGTCGAAAATTCTTTTCATTCTTCTATAATTATTATTTTTTGTTTTTATGGTAAATACTCAAATGTGATTGGTCGAAAAATTCTTTTCATTCTTCTATGAACGAAATTCTGAGAATGGCGCGAAAAATGTGACGTCACAATACGACAATTGACGTTGCGTATTTATTTGAGAAAAAGAATCCGATATAAAACCAGTAAAATTGTACATAAAACATGTTTTAAAATTAGAAAACTATTTTCAAAAATTAATTATAAGCGTTGATGTCAATTAGTTTTTAGTTTCATAGGGTTATCAACAAAATTTTGTTTGTAAACTTCTGTAAGAATCCGCTACGTATGTTATATTGGTCACCCTAGTAATGGACATTTTCCCTCTATTTTAAAATATCTACACTTACTGAAACAAACCACTGTATGTTTATGGAAATGTGTAGGCATTTATGAAATGGAACCTGTGGAAGGCTCATGATGGATCCTTTTTAATGAATCTGCTAATGTGTATGATGTTTATTATAAGGTTAATTTTCGTTTCAGAATTACACGTTTTTTCTTCCGATTAGCTCACTTTTACAATCTCTAATGATTAGATTAGATTAGAAGTATATCTGGACTCTTTTAAAGACGAGTATTGATACAAATTATTGGTCAACCATACATTTCTTTCGTATTTGACATATGCTAGAACAATAGGCAGGTCATACATACGTGCATTACATCTATGTATGATTCATGGAGGGCTGCATCAGGTCTGATTCCTTGCACGCCGTTTATCACACTTTCATCTGCATACAGGAAATGTGGCATGGAAACAGAGAATGGCGACCCTGAAAGTCAACAACACGCTTTAATGAGATTTAACAACATGTTATTCATGTATATTACACGCATATCCTTCGTCGTCAACTATGAACCACGTAGTAATTAAGAAATTCAACCATTAAAAGTTCACGAGAAGAATAAAACAAAACAATGGATACTAAGTAAACGTTATTTGCGTTATTGATGGTTTCCTGCCATTTAAATTACACTAACTCATGGAAGTTACTTTCCCTAAATTACAGCTAAAGCGGTATCACCAGAACTCAAAAATAAAACCATAAAATGGTAATTTAAAGAATAAACCAATGTTCCAGATTCAGCTGTATCATGTGGTAAAAAATAATAGTTTATGTCAATATCCCACTCTAATATAAATGGTGTAGTAATCACTGAATTTCAGAAGTAATGTACTTTTTGTTATCTCACAATCGTTACTGTTACATATTCCTTGTGGTATGACTACAACAAAGAATACCCAACAAGGGCAAAATATAAACAAAATATATAGATATGCATGGAAGTCATGAAAGAGTACAAAAGACCAGGCGCTTCGGAGGAGACTCAGATGATAATTTGCTAACACATTATCAAATGGCAGAGTTAAATGATAAGTAAGATATTGCGCTGACGTTTAACCTTTCCTACAGACGCTGATATTGTACAGCCCACTGGGTGGGCAGTTGTTCATTGGAGTACAGAATCCTTCATTGGCAGGGTTCTGATCAGGGTTGTCGAATATATCACGAGGGTGTGTGAATCGGTATGTATCTATCCCATGCACCATTGTGTCTCTCTCGTAATCCATCGTCATTGACCTGAAATATCAGAATAATTTTTTTTATAAAGGACATTGTAAATTTAAATTCAAAATCTGCACGCTTTATTCATCTTTACCCCCGAGCTTTAATCGTACCGAATAATCGCTGAATATGGATTTTTGCGTGATGTTTCTTCGTGTACTGCTATGATTATATAGGAAGTGGTATTTGGTTTTGTTTTGTTTATTTTGTTTAACGTCCTATTAACAGCTAAGTTCATTTAAGGACGGCCTCCCGTGCTTGCGACATGCATGCGTGTGGCGAGTGCGTATGTGTGTTTTGGGAGGCTACGGTATGTTCGTGTTAAGTCTCCTTGTGATAGGCCGGAACTTTTACCTCACTGAAGCATACTGCCGAAGACACCCAGCAGCACACCCCACCAGGGATGAATACCTTTCACAATATAACTTTAGTTTATGTATCAAAAGTTACAACACAGGTAATACTATGTATTAGGCTTGTTGACCCGGATATTATTTTGTCCTCGTTTTCGTGATTTTAAGCTAAAAATATTTTTGTATCATCATGGTAGATTCTTGGTTTTTTCTGAACTAATGACGCCATTTACACAATTACATATGTGGCATGCAAGGGAGCGGTATTAAAGTATACTATTAATCTTACGATACACGACATTATTTACCTGGTTGACGAACAGATTTCGCTTTGCACAATATGCCTCATAATTTTTTCTTACCTGCAAAGCTGCGAAAAAAAGAATGGTGGATGATCTGTTTTTTTAACGAACGGATGGAAAAGGTTACCGTCTGAAATGAAATGAAAAAACATAGTGGAGAGGGAACGTCTTCTTAAGGTTTATTCTGATATAATTAAAATGGTAATTGAGTTCATACCTACAACTTTCACGGCAAAATGCAAAGACAAACGAATTAGACAGTAAAACAAGCATGCAACTACATATACGGCCAATTTCCCTTTACCATAAAACATTATTGCTGATCAACCATTTCTTTACAAGAAATTCTTGATAAGATTTTTATTTGATTGAGCTTTTGGTCAAGTTTGGTGTACCTTCATCTGAGCGTCTTTCCTAGTGATGATTCTTCAACTATCGATTGGCCATAAACAATACAAAAATAAATGACATCTTCTTACCAACAATTAATTGTATGGGATCAGTACTTTAAAAACGTTACCTTATTATGAATCAAATAAGTACGGTACCTGATGGTGACCTAAAGACAACGTATTGCTTTTCATTGTTTTAATACGTTTCAGTCTTAATGTCATGATAACAACCATTGCTTTGTTGTTAATCCTGAGAATATTTTCAATCAAGACACCATCAATTTACGATTTTTATCACATGCCATATCACTTGTGAAACAAGCGCAGTTATGGGATAAAATATATGCTACATAATCTGGAGTTCACGTTTTGTATACCGGGGCAACTCCCCAGGAAATTTGTAATAAATAACCATTCTGGATTTTGTAATAAGCCAAACAGTTATCAATTTTGTGAACTGATTTACAACAATGTATACAACATCATCATCTACTTCTTCGTCACGACCTTCATCCTCATCTTGGTTATCTAATATAAACATCTAGACGCCCTGTGTGATACGTACCAGTTCCGTTGATCATGTTACTCTCCTCTGTACTCCAGTAGTCTAACATACTGAAACACAGAGAACTACATATAACTCCTGGCTGACAATAGAATGGGTATGGGCAGTTTTTAGTATTTGTATTACTTTTTTTCAGAATTCCTCGTTCCTCAGAGTAAACTGAGATTTTATGTAACCGGTGACATTTTTTCATTGCAATATGCTAAAATTTCAAACATAAGCTCCGTCAAGAACCCATGCTTATCTTCGAAGCAGGCCTATTTTCAAATTAGTCTTATTTTTGAAGTATTTTCTAGGCGAGGTCTGAAGACTCTTTTCGTGTCTGTTAGTACATATATATACAAAACGAACTATCTATAAGTTAATGGTTTTTATCACAAGATTTGAATAACCATAGCCACTTTTTTTATTATAAACTTATCGTGAGTCTACCGATATATATCTACATTTTTACATGTTTCGTTGTTTTGTGTCATTTTGGCCCTTATGACTTTTCTCGTGTTGATGGGCCATTAAGCATTTTAACTAACTAACTAGGCGAGGGAGGCTAATTCATACTTTGGAAACCTTAAAAAATAACTGTAAATTAAATCATCAGCTCTCTTCTTCTTACTAACTAAAACTCGTTAATGACATTTACCCCGTTCGTCATCCAGAATTGGACTTGATCTTTAAGTCGAACAACAATTCCATTTATTTTGCTTATTGACAAATAAACAAGACCTACATCTTGTGTAATATTCGATATTTAAAACGCACAACCAATCCTGAACAAAACACATCACGTGATCACCATGATCATGATTTTCATAATTTATTCATAGACACAGTCGTGCATGTCGAAATATTAGTGTAATTATACGAAAAAAGACCTGACATCGTGACCTCTAATTACCATATCAATCATATCAGGTGATGTAGGGTGGCGGGTTTTTATGCATAACGTAGAGAAAACAGGTAAATATATCATAGAGTAAGCAAGAAAATGGAATATCACCGGCAGTTGTTACGTCACATCTGAATAATTATCAGATAAGCATATCTGGAGGGAAATGGGGATTAATATCCAATGTTGACAATTACCGAAATTTTATGAATAGTCTATGATGTATATCAAAGCAAATTGTCATAATTTATTTTTATAATTTTCCTGTCGGTAGCTGCACATGTATACATGTAATGTAAACAGTTACCAGATATATACCTGCAGATAAAACACCTACACAATGATGCTAGGGAGACTACCAAGTCGGCAACAAAGCCCCACATTGGTTAAACATTTAAAAGCTCGGGGTATTTCCGTCATGCCTGAAGGGTAAGTTATTAGCGTATACCTGGATGATATAAATGACATACATACATTGTTCCCAGATTACATGGAGTGAAGGAAAGGGGAGGGGGATATTCATGAGCTTTCGTCAGGTGAATAGAGAAGGCGGAGGGGGTATCTATGTGATACGGACACTGATCTACGATCAAACAGACTTACAAAATTGATATCAACATTTCTTATGGCTAGTTACCTATCAGGCTACATATCTATTTTGTAACTTCATAACATACTGGCCAATCAGTGGCTACCAGACATTTTTTCTCTGGCTCAACTAAACAGGGGATGTTCAAAAGTTTATTTTTTCAATTAATTGATTGTTCCCACACATTCGTTCGTGTATTGTTAATAATTAAGTCGGCTTATTTTCTTAATATATATCACTGCAAGGAACCCAAGGCTTACTTTCGAGTACGGCCTATTTTCGATGAAGGCTTATTATCGAGTTTTAAGGATATGTTCCATTAATTTAACACAGTTCTTGAAAAAACAAACTTACTCTTTGCCGTTCCAAAAACGAATGTCAAAATTATTTGCTACATTTCTTTTCCCGGATTCTATGGTCCAAATGCCATCGTCCGAGTTATTTAACTGCAGTAAAAAAAAACAAAATGAAAGTTAACTACAAAAACTGAAATCGTGTTGACATGTAAGTGTAGTAGTAATATAATTGTGAACCTGGATCACATTGAGAAAAAATAGATATAAAACAATTTCTGTGCTTTGCGAAAATCTCTTTTAACATTCATCGAATAAATTATATTCAGAACAGTCTCTTCGTGTAATTTATAATTTCTGTAGCAATGCATATATTTAAAAAAGAGTTTCTATGTTTTTTTATTCAAAACTATCTAGACATTTCACACACGTATAAATAGGCAAGCTCTCGACAATATCATGGGATTTATATATACTGTGGTCAGAAACATTTCTTTTTTCAGTAATGACAGAAATGTGTTAAAGTCATCTCATCAAACATACTATTTGGCAATAACACTTAACACTTATCCTTTCAACTTACAATATACCTTGTAAAAAAATCCGAAGTGGTCATCAAACGGAATGTCTAGCACTTGTAACTCTTCCTTGACTTTATGGAGGATAGTGTCTTGGTAACCCCAAAGGATATCATGGACAGAAAGACGAATGAAAAGTTGGTTGTCATCTACGGAGTCCGCCAACAACTCCGTCATGAGTTTGACGAATTCATACTCATATCGGAGTGTATTGAACATTGTCTGTAACAGATGTTTTACTCAAAATAGACAATATTTTGGCGTATATATCTCTTACTAATTTAGTAATTTAAATGTAACACAATAAAAACTAAGCGATCCACTGTATCGCTGTCTTACCCGACCTTTTGAGCCCCCCTCCCCCTTCCCGGGCGATTGCCACTTGTAGAATGTTTTTTTTTTTTCAATTAACAAACAGCAACCTTATCAAACACTAACAACTTTCCATCCTACAGTATTTCAGTTATCTACTACGATGGAATGAATCTGAACAAATTTTGGAGGTTTCAAAAAAAAGTTATTTTGTACAATTATAATATTTTACATAAAAAATGGTTACATAGGATTATTGGAGCAGCATATTAATGTATAACAAATATTTGCCGTCTGTAAAGTAATACTTTTGTTAATCCTTTTCTCATTTTTTTAGGTTGTTGTAGTATTGACGATTAAAGTTTAGAGAAAAACAGGCTACTAAGGTAAAGTAGTTAACGTTTTTGTCCAATATTTCAATCTAAGTCAATACTTTTCAAAAATCAGATATCCAAATCGGCCTCCATGAAACCGTTGAACGATAAATTTTACCCTCAAGGTTACAGGTCTTCATACATACCTTGTTTTCACTAAAATTAAGAACAATTACAGTTAAATAATAATTATCAACGACAAGGTTTATACTGACCAGTAAAATTACGTTGAGCGTTAAAAATGTGTCTGACTCTGGTCCCACTGACCTCGATCTGTCAAACACGTATGTATCAGGCTCACGATAGGACACTGTACCATTTGCGTTGAATGTGACATTAGTTTTTGTTGATATCAGTCTAAAAGAAAAAGAAAAATATAACATTAAATCAGCTATTATTTTCGAACGGAATGCTTTGCGGGTTATTGAATAATGAGATTTGAGATAATCTATAACTAGGGTCATTTGACCGTAAACACAAGATATATATATATTTATTTATTTATTAGTATTGTTTCAAACTTATAAGTAATTTTAGCAATTAAAAGACATTAAGCATATATTACTAGGTAACTATACATCAATAAATAAGTATAAGGTGATTCATGTTCCAAGCTAAAAATAGTAACAGTGACCTTGACCTGTAACTCCCAATTGTCCCGAGATGTTATGGTCCTAATCATTGTGTGAAGTTGATCAAAATCCCTAAAGGAATGAAGCTTTGGTGTTACGGACGTACGTACATACGTACAAGACAAACGGAGAGGAAACTAAAAGCCACCCGGTTTCACCGGAAGGGGACTAATAATCTCGTTTAGACCTTTTTAATTTCACTACATTGAATCTCCAATAGTATAAGAACAATACCCTTGAAAACAATCTGCGTTGTCAAGGTAAATTTATTTTATTGACGATTCTAACTAATTAGGCAGACGCTATGGTTAAATTGACGACGCAGTTCAAGTAAGATAGGTCTTTATGAGGTCAATCAGTCTACATTATAATCAGACAAGCGATAGGATGTTGATGAAAACTTTATTGGATCAATTGATATAAGTACTTACAACGTGCATGTATCTTGAATAGGTTGTACATCTTCGCATTGTGCCAAATACATTATAACCTATGCGCAAAAAATCGGCCTTATCCTTAGAAGATGCCATTATTCTTAACACGGACTATTTTTCTGATTATTTCTTCTGACACTCAAACTTTATTTACAGACAGTTTGACTAAAAGTAAACAATTCCTTCAGGAGATGAAAACTCAAGATCAAAACCGATATCGAGTATTTTTGTATGGTAGATATTTACGTATGTGTATAGCCATTTTCCTACGATTGCTATCTCCACACCTGTACAATGTTTTTGTATGGTCATTGGTGTACGATTGCTATTTCATCACCTGTATGTGTAAGGTCATTGGTGTACGATTGCTATTTCATCACCTGTATGTGTATGGTCATTGGTGTACGATTGCTATTTCATCACCTGTATGTGTATGGTCATTGGTGTACGATTGCTATTTCATCACCTGTATGTGTAAGGTCATTGGTGTACGATTGCTATTTCATTACCTGTATGTGTAAGGTCATTGATTGGTGTACGATTGCTATTTCATCACCTGTATGTGTATGGTCATTGGTGTACGATTCCTATTTCATCACCTGTATGTGTATGGTCATTGGTGTACGATTGCTATTTCATCACCTGTATGTGTAAGGTCATTGTTGTACGATTACTATTTTCTCACCTGTATGTATATGGACCCCGTTGTCTGACTGCCATTTTCTTGTTCATTTTAGTTACTTCCTCCGGATTAAGTACGTCGAAGAAAAAAAATTCGAAATATATCGGAAAAGGCGGTTCCGTCCATGCTTTGTAGACAAAGGTTCCATCCTCCAATGTAACTTCCTGTTTCAAACGAGAAGGAAAGTTTGCTTTAGTACTTTTATTGATCTGATCTGTTCTTGGTGATATGTGTATTGTTATATGGCTCTTTTTGTCGCTTTGTGATTTGTCGAGACGTACCCTAAAACAGAAACAATGGAAAACCACCTGTTTTTTGACAATTCGTTTATCACAAAGTAAAGAAATCGAACTTAAATACATATTACATACTGAAATTTACATGTATTTCTTAATTAAACATACAATAAATCCATCGCGACTTTTGATATGGTTCACACCAGGGTTTATCAGCCATAGAATCTTATAATCTCCTTGGCTGCCAGCCTCGATGATAATCAAATTCAATGTTAGATAAACCCTGGTGTTGACCTCACCTAAAGTAAAAAAAAACTTGTAAGGTAAAGTGGGATAGCAATTACAAACACATCAACCGTAAATGTTTTAAACACAGATTAAGGTTTTTTTCGCATACAACTTAAAATGCATCATTACTATTGACAGTATACTGTAAACAACTGTGCTGTATTTTATAACAGTGTTCATGATGTTTATAAGGAATAATACCGTAATATAAAAAAAACTTTATTTTCCTCAACCTAAAATAACAAAATTAATAAACACACTGAAAATGGTGATTGATGGTGACGTTGAACGGTAATAATTAAAAATTCAAGTTATTGGATGGGATGGCAATGCCTTGTAAAGCCCATATATTAAAATTTGTTACTGGCAGGTTCAACCTTTTTATTTTCAAAGGAAATAGTTAATATATACCTGAACAGGAGGATCTTAAGAAGATACATTTTAAGTATTACTTATTAATGGTTGCGTTATTAAGAAAAAAAAAGGAAATAAATTAATAAAAGTAAATGGACCTCTTCTTGTTGTTATACATGTCATTCTTTAGACATAATATGTCGATTTGAAAATAACTAACCAAATTATTACATTTAAATGTAGTCATGTTAACACTGGTTTTGTTTTGTTTAGCATCACAGCCAAGGTCATTTAAGGTCAGTATCCAAAGTATGCGAGATGCATGTGTGTGATTATGTGTGCATGTTTTGAGATGTTGTGGTATTTGTCTCCTACTGCCAAATTTCTGCTTCCTAATGTCTCCCTTGATAATGCCTCACTTTTGGCCTTTATTTGAGCGTTCACCCCTGTGAGGAAGGTTTTAGGTTCTGTCCCCTGGCATATCAGGGCCTTTAAAATGGTAGTTAATATGGTTGGGCGTTGTCCGTCCATCCGGCGTAAACTTTCATTTGTCCGGCAATCTCCTACATTTTTCGACTGATTTCTTTGACATATGGTATACACTATAATCTTCATATGAAGTTGTAAACAGAAATTGATTTGTTTGGTTGGATTTAGTATGTTTAACGTCCTATCGACAGCTAAGGTCATTAGTAGCTATTTTTTTGCAAAATGTATTGCCTTTCGTTTATTTAAGTGTTTTTACCGGAGATCTTCACTTTGATGGAAATCTTTAAAATGTTGTAGGCCTTATAATCATAATATGAAGTTGTATTCAATGCGTTGTAAACATTTGATGACTTGCCTCCCGTAGTGTTAAAAATTGAATATTGAATTTGTAGTGAAAGGTGAGATTTATAGCACGCCAGCTAGCCGGGGGGTATTGAACACTATACATCTTTCGACTTTAAACAAACAATTCAACGCTTAATCTTTCGCTCTCGTTTGAACGAGAAGTTTTAGCAAACGCCGTGGCTTTACTTATTCCCGTTAAATTACCATAGTTTGTCGTTTGTATTTATCTTATTATATATATTTATCTCTTAATTACTCACTTCTGATTGTCGGAATGTGCAGTATATTATCAGTCAGCCTATCGTCTGAAAACATGTCGGAATTGTCATCAAGCTGACACGACATAAATGTATCTGGATAAAGATTAACCATACCCATATTAGTGCAGTCCATCAACAATATCATGCAAGCATTCGGGTTCCGTGTAGGAGACGCATCTCCAACAACAACAAAAACAGGACGCTGACATATCTGTCTATACGACCCGATTACTCTGTTTTCAAATTCAGCGGGCATGGTCCATAACCATAATCGCAATTGTTATAAAATAAAACATCTTACTTTCTTTTCTAAAAAGTTATATAACAAGTTACATTAAAACAGTTCACACAATTTGACCTTCTAATTATTTTTTTTTTAGTTAACGTCCTATTAACAGCTTAGGTCATTTAAGGACGTTTGGTTTGGGTTTATTTTGTTTAACGTTCTATTAACAGCTAAGGTCACTTAAGGACGGCCTCCCGTGTTTGCAATATGAATATGTGTAGTGAGTGCGATTGTGTGTTTTGGGAGGCTGCGGTATGTTCGTGTTAAAGTCTCCTTGTAATAGGCCGGAACTTTTACCGATTATAGTGCTACCTCACTGAAGCATACTGCCGAAGACACCCAGCAACGTTTGGTGCCGCCAGCTGTAACGGTGTCCAAAGGGTATGTCGTATGAACTGACAGGGCGTTAAGTGTACTACTGTATTTAAATCGAAAAAGTTCCATTTATATCATTAAGTAAACGCAACAATGAAATAAATACTGTAAATACAGGCGAGGAGAATTAAACTCAAATATGAACCTAAGGGTTTCATTATCATCCTTTGTAAATTGTCTATATCTAATTTATCGGGAGATAAGCTAAATCAATTATATACTCTGGAGTTTCAATATTGTGAAAATATACAGCCTTGTGCATCAAAACAGTAAACAGAACACATCGGTTTGTAGACTAAAACGTGCACATTTTATTCTTAGTTATGTATACCTGAACGTTTTACTTCACCTGAGCAGAGACATATATACAGAGAGATTGGCAGCTCTCTATTTGCCCTTGTCTTTACATAGTGGCCCCTGACCTTCCCACAATCCTTTGCGGTCGCTCGGTTCAGTCTTCACTAGACGCCATATCGGAGAAAACTTGAAAACCAGACACATAATTATCGATAATTTCTATTTGAAATCATCAGCAAGATCCAATTATGTGCTTTATTTTTATTAATATCAAAGTGCAGAAGTGTCATCAATATGAAATATATCACAATTTGCTGTCCAAGTGTTTGAATTTTGAGTATGAAAGTCAAGCACAACGCAGGAAAGATCGGCGGGAATCTCCAATTTTCGAAAAGTCCCTATGGGGTTTTCGAGAATACGGATAAATGACAACAATGTGCATGATAATCAAGACCACATTCCATAAGTATGATAGTTTTTGGTTAATGTGGTAACTTTTGTAGTGGCCTAGATAAAACAATGTGCTTTTTGTGTGCGTTTAAAATTGACGATGTTTTGGTCGGACGTAATGGCGGCTTAATTACAAAACTTGGACATGTCGAATAGGACCCAATGGATTTTAGAAAATACGGATAAATGGCAACAATGTGCATGATCAATAAGACTATATCCCATAAGTATGATAGTTTTTGGTTAATGTGGTAACTTTTGTAGTGGCCTAAATAAAACGATGTGCTTTTTGTGTGCGTTTAAAATTGACGATGTTTTGGTCTGACGTAATAGCGGCTTAATTACAAACTTGGACATGTCGAATAGGACCCAATGGATTTTCGAAAATACGGATAAATGACAACAATATGCATGATCAATAAGACTATATCCCATAAGTTTGATAGTTTTTGGTTAATGTGGTAACTTTTGTAGTGTCCAAAATAAAACGATGTGCTTTCTGTGTGTATTTAAAATGACGATGTTTTGGTCTGACGTAATGGCGGATTAACCAGAACATGTCGAATAAGTTCCAATACTACGATACACAACATGCGCATAGCCCGATTTACCTGCGCTCGCGTGTGTTTGATAGGAGACAGGACTCTCGATAAGGGATATGCTTGAGTGGTCACGAATAAAGGGAGCCACTATGTGTACGGGGAAATAGCGATGTTATTAATCTCTCTGTATATATGTCTCTGACCTGAGCACCTGTATAAACAATTGGATGATGCGTAACCGACAGCCGGAAACTAATAATAGGCTCTGTTTACACCGTTACGGGTGATCGGTCACACTCGGTCAATCAGACAAGGCCAGCAAATTTTACCTGAGACAGCATGACGCCTCGATGTTCGACACAAAAAATGGAAATTTTGGTATAGTTTAGAAGGGAGGGACCACAAAATATATTCGACACAACCGCAGTATTCGATTCAACAGTGTTCGAGTCATCCGTGCTTAATTTACTATGCGGTAGGGAGATGCGTGTTTGGTCAACACATGAGTAGAAGACTACTGGTATTTACCAGATGGACATTATAGTCAGAAACTCTGTTGTTGATCAGGCACTTGTCTCTCTCCTGCATAGTAAACGAGTTCTCATAAATATTTAACAATAATTTCAAAATTATTATTATAAGAAAATACATAAGATTATCGTAATATATTATTCACAAATACTCTTTCTATATATATATACTGTAATTTCCATTCTTGACTAACAACCAAATACTAATGATTTGAAATAAATGTAATAATTTATGGAGAGAACTTTAATATAGGCTTAGCCTGATGTTCAATCCATTTGATTATCAATAAAATATGTTGAAATTTACTAAGATAAAGAAGGGAAAAAATCGGGACCGAACGAAACGTTCGACTCATCCGATGTATTCGATTCAACCGTGTTCGACACAAGTGAGTTTTACTGTATATACCGAAATGAAAATGTTTTTCTGCTCAACTGTGCATAAGAATATTTCACTATTTTGTTTTAAATTATATTAACGTTCACGTTGAATTTAATCTGAATGACATTTAACTTGTGAATATTGATAGTTAGTGTATATGTTGATAATAAATGTAAATATTGACAAGAAATTCACCAACTTCTATTTCGTCCGTACTGAGAAGCCTTGTGTTACACTGTTCTTTATCTATTTATTGAAACCATCATAGCCTAACTTATCCATGGTTATAGATAAATACACTTTGATTATTGTCGGAACTAAAATAGGGAATAACAGTAGGAATTTCCTTATCGGCCAAACGCTACGTCCAACTGATCGTCATCCACCGATTGTGAACAAAAGAAAAAAAAAATATATGAATAAAAATGGCAAAACAAAACAAGAGGCCAAATAGACCTGTATCCCTCACCAAGCGTTAATCCGAAAAGTGAGTTTAAGATGAAGCATTTTATCAGGTAGACGTTATTGATAGTTGATAATTTTATTTCCAGATATACAGTATACCGTGTATTGTGTATGTATGAGATAATATACATTGATGACATACCTGGTCAAGACTAATACCGAACATGACAGTGGACAGAGTATGCACCCTACAATACCGGTGCACTTTCCATCGTCCGTCTGCAGCACTGTTAACAATAGGTCTAGAGTAAAAGACCTGGCGGACAAGTTTGTAGGGTATAGAACCCATACTAAAAGGAGGATAAGCCGTTTTTATGTGTACGACATAAACAGTCGAGTAGCATCCGAATCGTCTATGCGGAGCTACTTAGAGCGATGCAATGTTCGCGTGACGCATTTACGGTACTTTCAAAAACGATGGAAAAGCACTGCATCCGCTCAAATGAACATTCTATCTGATGACGAGCACATAGTGATGGGGGAACATTTCTGGCCTGATAGTATACAGATGAGGCCGTGGATGCCCCGTGAAGTGTTTCTAGACGAACACAGGCGCGGTTAGCAACATGAACTTTATGTGCTGGAACATTGGGGGTATGAAGTCAGGAACTCCGTATTTTTTACAATGTTTAAAAGAGTATAATATACATGTATGTGGTCTATCTGAGCATTGGTTAAGGGAGCATGAAATGTCACATTTTGACAGCCTAGAGGCTATAGGGTATCAGGTAGTAGCTAAGTCTGTAGTAGAAGTTGATCCTTTTAGACGAAAATGTAATATTAGAGGTGGGGTAGCTCTACTTTATAAAACTTCAGAGTTTAAAGTCCACGAGATTGAAATCGAAAATCCAAGGGTAGTTGGTGCAGAAATATGCATATCACCGAGTCATACCATTTATTGTTTTGCTGTGTATATGCCGGCAGCTTCCAGATCAAATGATGTTTTTTATGAATATGTTGAAGTTTTGGAAAGCTTGTATTTTACGTACTCGGACAAAGGTAGAGTATTTTTTCTTGGTGACATGAATGTAAAAGTGAGAGGTCCGAAATATAATTTCAAGGAAGACGAGCGTACAATGTATTTTCAAAACTTTTTGGAGAGAGCGCGCTTGTTATCGATTAATGTACAAAACATATGTAATGGTCCGACGTGTACGTTTTGGCCACAAACTGGCTTCAGTACTGTGATTGATCACATATTGGTAGAGTCACGTGACTACGACCTCGTTGATAAATGTGAAGTTCTAGACGATAGTGAATTAAATGTTTCGGAACATCTACCTATTATTTGTACGGTTGGTATCCCTGCCATTGACTCCGTGTATGCAGAAGGCGGTAAACCTATGAAATTTAACTGGAAGAAATCGGTATCAAATGGGAATGTTGAAAATTATAAAATGACTTTAAAAGATCTGTTAACACAATTGATTCTGCCTGAAATTATAAATAATGCTCAAATTGATACTTTTCAGGAGAACATTACAATGTGTATATTTAAAGCCTCCGAGCTCACACTTCCAAAAGTTAAGTATAAAAAGTATCTCAAACCCTATTGGAGTAATGAGTTAAGAGACGTTCATGCAAATATGCTCGTAAAGAGAAAGCAGTGGTTGAAAGAAAATAAACCTAGAGAACCTACTGTATTAAGTTACAAGGAGTATAAAGATGCTAAAGCTGATTTTAGAAGGCGGTTGCGGAAGGCATTTAACCAGTATATGTCTGAACAATTTGAGGAAATAGATAGATCAGGAGAAATAGATAATAGGCTTTTATGGCAATTATTTAAAAGCAAAAAATCCAGATCACGATACACACAAACAGAAATAAAACATCATGGTAAAACTTTTCGTGAGCCAAGCGATATATTGGAAGTATGGGCTTCTCATTTTGAAAATCTTTTTAAAGATAGTCGATGCGGTAAATTTAATGAATATTTCTACAATCACATTAAGGATAGTATCAAAGATATTGAGACTAATATACATGAGGAGCGCGATGTTCTCTTACATAATCCAATAACAAAAGACGAGGTGAAAAAAGTATGTAAATCTCTAAAGACTGGGAAAGCAGGTGGTTGTGACGGCATTGTATACGAACATCTCTTAAACGGTAGTGAAACGCTTTTCAGATACCTAGCAAAGTTATACAATCTAGTTATAGAGTATGAATATATACCGACGGACTGGAAACGGGGGACCATTATAACGTTATACAAAGGAAATAATAAACCAAAGGACGATCCCAACAGTTACAGAGGGATAACATTGTTACCGGTTATTTTTAAAGTATTTGAGATGTTGTTATCAGAACGAATAAGTTCAGTTCTAGATTCCGATTCCCTTATTAGTAAACATCAATCGGCCTACCAGAAAGGCTTATGTAGTCTGTGTACATCTTTTAACTTGCAAGAATGTGTGAGGTACAACACGGAGAACGGTGAAAATGTATATGTTATTTTTTTAGATAGCAATAAGGCTTTCGACACAGTATGGCATGCTGGCCTGCTTTTTAAGTTACATGAAGTTGGTTTAAAATCCAAAGTATGGAAAATATTGAAAGGTATATATACCGGTGTCAGAAGTAGAATTTTGTTTAATGGTTTACAGTCCAGATATGTACCGATGGAAAGAGGTATCTTACAAGGTAGTGCGTTATCAACGAAAATGTATCTAGTATTTATCAATCAATTGTTGAAAGATATTGAGCAGAGCGGTAAAGGGTCAATGGTAATTGATATAAGAGTAAACGTCCCTACTCAAGCGGATGATATATGTCTTATTAGTAATAAACGTAATAATTTGAAATGTATGCTTAAGATGTGTGAAGATTATAATAAGAAATGGAGATTTTTGTTTTCCTCAGTCAAAAGTAAAATTATGTGTTTTAGTAAACACAAGAATATCAAGTCAAATTTTTATCTATACGATGAAAGTATACAAGAAGTTGAAAATATTGTCCATGTAGGTATAATGTTAAATTGTACATTACATTCATACGAACGCACCAAACGCGCATGTAATGAATTAAAAAGTGGTACAATGTGTCTAATTAGGAGTGGTGCACACCCTAGTGCACTGAACCCCGTGACTGCTGGTAAATTAATCAAACAAACTGTGTATACGTCAGCACTATATGGTTGCGAACTATGGATTTTATCTAGGAATGAAGTTTTGATGTTAGAGAGGGCACATAGGTTTATTCTCAAAGCAATTCAGGGATTTAATAACAGGACCCGTACCGATATGTGTTTGGGGTTGATTGGATGGACAACCATAGAAGGTTATATAGACATTAAAAAACTATTGTTTTTTGGAAGATTATGCCATTTAGAGAAGAGTACTTTGACACATTGTATATTTTTAAGAAGGCTTTACAAATCTATGTTAAGTGGAAACGAAAACAAAGGTGGAATTGTGGATGATATTATGAGAGTAATTAATAAATATAAATTGAATGATGTAATCAAATTATTTATTCAAACAAGTACATTTCCCTCAAAACCGCAATGGAAGAAACTCGTGAAAGCGTCAGTGTTGTCAAAAGAAGAAAAAGAGTGGAAAGAGAGAATGATGAGCGATAATGAATTCAGTAGATTTAGGCTTATTCATAATAAATTAGAACCGCATGTGTTATGGAAACTTGCAATGAAATATCCTTGCTGCAGAAACTCCATACATTATGTTATGAAAATTGTTGTTTCCAATTTTACAAATGAATTGACAGAGCTATGTCACAAATGCGGCAATATGTATAGAGATGTTTTAACCCATATCATATTAGACTGTAGTTACATCGATAATCTGAGAGATCAATTATGGTGTTCCATCGCATGTATTAGTGACACGGGTTTATTGTTGAGTGTCTATCTACATTCCCTCTCGGATAAAGAACTTGTACATATCCTAATTGGTGGACCAATTAATTTCGAATTGAGTAAAGTAGATATTGATGAATTCAGAAGAATAACAGTAGTTGCTGTGGAAAAAATGTCAAAAACCTATTACCGGTAGTGTGACTGACGTCACTACATTTAAAGTAATTTTTTTTTTTTTTTTTTTTTTAAATGAATATACATCATTAATTACGGTTTGCACGTATGATTTAAAGTGTAATCTATTAATCATAGTAATTTAATATATGAGTATGTGAAATATATATGTCTAGAAAGTGATATTCGAATGCACCTTAAATGTAATGTCTGTTTATAGAGACATATTATCGTAGACTATGTACATAGTACCACTAATCGACTATAATGCACAAGTCTATTGTTAATTCCACTTGTAAAAAATTATGCACATTTAATTATTCCTACATGCATGTCATTCAAATGTATTTGTATATACACTTATGTATGTATTCTGTTTATAAAATCTTCATTTTGGAGGAAATAAAGAGAATAATAATATCCGGTATTACAAACATACCGCATGGATACAATTGGTAGCAAACATTCTAATGAGCACACCTACCAAGGAGCGCATGCGCTGAAATTAACTTCATAGACCTTCAACAGGAGGCCAAGAAGCGAATATACGCTTATAAAAGGCAGTTAACTGCTATTGCTAGGTCTTTTGATTATTAGAGGAAATTGGGTTTTACCACCTTTGACATTATTTCCCACGGTATTGAGAACCGCGGAATAGGGAGTTCATCGTTTATTATCATATATTGTATCATTTTGTCGTGTGTTATTGCGTAAATTATGTAAGCACTGGTCAGTATGACTTAAGTTCTATGTGACAGCCGACTCGTCACGCCTCGATTGCGAGTGATAATAAAGAAAGTCACGGACCGCTAGTTAATCACAAGCCGCTGCTATCTAGTTGTCAAAATGACATTTATTTTAATTTTCTAAAATACTAAAATAGACTCTAAGATGGATAAGCTGACATATACAGTATAAGTCAATGAAAGATATTACATAAACTACATATATATATAATTTTTAGATCAAAACCGCTCCGAACGTTAAAACATTAATTATAATTAATTCAAAGGTAATTGATATCAACAACGATGCTATTGCAGACACTTCATTTCGATCGCCAATCGTGTACACATTTATTCTATGGGGTGTTGTTAGATGTTCATTTAATGTAGTGAGAATGACCATCTAGATTTTAATTAGATTGACTTCGTGCAGATATCGTGCGCACATCGTGTTAAGTTTTGTGATCCACAACTGTATATCACATTCAACCCCTTTTAACGAAGTGAGAATGGTAATCTAGATTTTAATTAGATTGTAAACAGCTTGACCAATTTTAACATAAATATGTCAATAAATACTAAATTTATAGCCATGATTTCAATTTGTTGATCAAAATTTCAATTTTTTAAAATTTATTTTAGCTATTATTCCCGTTAAATACTGAACCACAGGTTAAAAGAAAATTACTTTAAAAATTCGTCTCCTATAGGCAACAAAGAAAAGTTGCAATGAATATGTTAATACACCCTACAGCTACCTTTGAGGGAGTTCTGACAGAGAGACGGATGGACGGGCAGAGTGTTTACTATAGGATACCCGTATCGGGGTTTCCGATTACCTCGGTAGGTACACATATCCAGAAAATGTGTGTGGTCGTCGATATAAGTACATATGCCTTATTATTCAAGGATAAGTGCTTATGTACCTGTATTTACATTGTAGTTCGACCCACCTTTAGACCGAGTTATAGGTATAGTTGACAGAGTTATAGATAGTGTTGACCTACGCTTTCACTCCGATCGACTGACCAATGACGTGCAAGTGTCTCGGGGCCATGATCATGGCTCGGTTAGTTATCACCACTCACCGCCTTCGGAAGTAAACTTCAACACAACTGAGCAGTTTGTATAGGGTAATACTATCCACATATTCAACACTGTGATAATGGCATTTAATTCACAGCCGTCTTGGGGTCGACAACTGGATTTTAAATTAGCCTGTCTCTGGAGCGATAAACGTGGTGACGTGGAATGCATACATGTAAGATGTGGATTCAACAAAAGCGATTTATTGAGAAAATGTATTCCACATACGATAATAGCTGTTAGTTTTTTTTTCATTTAAGCATTTTCATGATTGTACTATATCATAGATATACAACGAGGATCGGTTATAAGTTTTCTTAGAGAGAGAGAGAGAATTTGTACGATTTATTATAAAAGAAATGTTTTTAGACTGAGTGAGTGATCTTTCTGACTCAGCTGTTAAAAAGTTATAATATTCTCCTGCTCTGTTTTCACCGGAAGTCATTGGTTCAATAAATATGTTTTATTGGACAGCACCGATTTAAAACTAATTAGAGAGAGTTTTTACAACAGCATAGCAAGTCTAAAGAATCTTTTCGGGTCTGTTAGCATACATTAAAGTTAGAACTACCTTAAAGCTGTTTTGGTTTATATCACAATATTTAAGAAGCCATCGCCACTTTTTTATTTCAAACTTATCGATGAATGTTCCAATATATATATATATTTTTAAAATCATGTTTCGTTTGACGTCGTTTCATTTTTGCCCATTTTATTATATTTTATTTTTTGACCTTATGACCTTTATAGTGATGTTGGGCCGTTTAGAACTAATAACTAATTACCTTTGTATACATACATATAGTATACATTTCATTGTGATCGACTACTTTAAACCTCTATTGTTAAAAATGAAATAAATTTGGTTTTATCATGTTTCGTCCGAAAACGGTTTCGTTCACACATGCACCACGATGTTTTAATCAGTTGTTCGATTAAGTTAATATACAAATCTATCCATAGTGCAAATACACTCGAATATCATAATCTGGACAAGGCAGGGTAATATCCCACCCGGGCACATTCTATATTTAATATGATACGATATTTTGACAGAGCTTTGTGGGACGAAATGAACTCATTCAAGTGCGGAGATCAACAAAAATTGTTGCTACATAGCGCGCGCTGTCATCACATCGCTTCAACGTGCGCTGTTACTTTTCAAACATTTTATTAGTCAGTTTAGTTATGCAATCTATGCATAACCTGAAATATTTTCTGATTACTTACAATAGGCCTTCGGTAAATGAATTATTAACTGAAGGGATCATCGAAAAAAAAAACCATAACGCCGTTGTTTCTTGTTTATCAACAAAACCTTTCTATTTCATGTCTGTGTATGGTTGTTTGTGTGTCTGTGTGTGGTTGTTTGTGTGTCTGTATGTGGTTGTTTGTGTGTCTGTATGTGGTTGTTTGTGTGTCTGTATGTGGTTGTGTGTGTGTGTGTGTGTGGTTGTTTGTGTGTCTGTGTGCGGTTGTTTGTGTGTCTGTATGTGGTTGTTTGTGTGTCTGTACGTGGTTGTTTGTGTGTCTGTGTGTGGTTGTTTGTGTGTCTGTGTGTGGTTGTTTGTGTGTCTGTGTGTGGTTGTTTGTGTGTCTGTACGTGGTTGTTTGTGTGTCTGTGTGTGGTTGTTTGTGTGTCTGTATGTGGTTGTTTGTGTGTCTGTATGTGGTTGTTTGTGTGTCTGTGTGTGGTTGTTTGTGTGTCTATATGTGGTTGTTTGTGTGTCTGTGTGTGGTTGTTTGTGTGTCTGTATGTGGTTGTTTGTGTGTCTGTATGTGGTTGTTTGTGTGTCTGTAAGTGGTTGTTTGTGTGTCTATATGTGGTTGTTTGTGTCTGTAAGTGGTTACTTGTGTGTCTGTACGTGGTTGTTTGTGTGTCTGTAAGTGGTTGTTTGTGTGTCTGTATGTGGGTGTTTTTGTGTCTGTATGTGGTTGTTTGTGTGTCTGTGTGTGGTTGTTTGTGTGTCTGTATGTGGTTGTTTGTGTGTCTGTAAGTGGTTGTTTGTGTGTCTGTATGTGGTTGTTTGTGTGTCTGTAAGTGGTTGTTTGTGTGTCTGTAAGTGGTTGTTTGTGTGTCTATATGTGGTTGTTTGTGTGTCTGTAAGTGGTTACTTGTGTGTCTGTACGTCGTTGTTTGTGTGTCTAAGTGGTTGTTTGTGTGTCTGTGTGGGTGTTATTGTTTGTGTGACTGTATATGTTGTTTGTGTGACTGTATATGTTGTTTGTGTGTCTTTGGGTTGTTGTGTGTCTGGTGTGGTTGTGTTGTGTTGGTTGTTTGTGGTGTGTGTGGTTGTTTGTGTGTCTGGTGTGTGTGTTTGTGTGCTGTTGTGGTTTTGTGTGTCTGTAGTGGTTGTTTGTGGTATGTATGTGGGTAGGATGTGTGTGTGTGTGTTTTGTGTGTGTTTGTTGTGGGTTGTGTGTGTGTTTTGGTATGGGTGTGGTTGTGTGTCTGTATGGTTGTTGTGTTGTGTTGTGTGTTTGTGTTGTTTGTTTGTTGTTTTGTGGTTGTTTGTGTGTTGGTGTGTTGTTTGTTGTCTTATGGTTGTGTTGTTGTGTTGTTTGTGTGTGTGGTTGTGTGTGTGTCCGTGTGTGGTTGTTTGTGTGTGTGTGTGGTGTTTGTGTGGTAGTGGTTGTTTGTGTGTGTATGTGTTTTGTGTGTTGTGTGTGTTGTGTGTGTGTTGTTTGTGTTGGTGTGGTTGTGTGTGATGTGTGTGTGTTGTGTTGGTGTCTGTGTGGTGTTTGTGTGTTGCTGGTGTTGGCTGTGTGTGGGGTTGTTTGTGTGTCTGTGTGGTTGTTGTGTGTGTGTGTGGTTGTTGTTGGGTTGTATGTGTGGTGTTTGTGTGTTGGTGTGCTGTGTGGTTGTTGTTGTCTGGTTGGTTTGTTTGTGTGTGTTGTGTGTGGTTGTTTGTGTGTTTGGTGTGGTGGTGTGTATGTGTGTGTGGTGGTGTTTTGTTCTGTGTGGGTTTGTGTTTGGTGTTGTGTGTTGGTTGTACGGTGTTTGTGTGGTAGTGTTGTTGTGGTGTGTGTTGTGTGGGTTGTTTGTGTGTTAGTGGGTTTTGTGTGTGTGTGGGTTTGGTGTGTATGGGTATGTGTGTGTCGTGTGTTGTTGGGTGTGTGTTGGGTGTTGTGTGTGTTTGTGTTGTGTGATGTTGTTGTGTGTCTGTGTGTTGGTTGTTGTGTGTGTGTGTGTGGTTGTTTGTGTGTCTGTATGTGGTTGTTTGTGTGTCTGTATGTGGTTGTTTGTGTGTCTGTATGTGGTTGTTTGTGTGTCTGTGTGTGATTGTTTGTGTGTCTTTATGTGGTTGTGTGTGTGTCTGTGTGTGGTTGTGTCTGTGTGTGGTTGTTTGTGTGTCTGTATGTGGTTGTTTGTGTGTCTGTGTGTGGTTGTTTGTGTGTCTGTAGTGGGTTGTTTGTGTGTCTGTATGTGGTGTTTGTGTGTCTGTGTGTGGTTGTTTGTGTGTCTGTGTGTGGTTGTTTGTGTGTCTGTGTGTGGTTGTTTGTGTGTATGTACGTGGTTGTTTGTGTGTCTGTGTGGTTGTTTGTGTGTCTGTATGGTTGTTTGTGTGTCTGTACATGGTTGTTTGTGTGTGTGTGTGGTTGTTTGTGTGTCTGTATGGTTGTTTGTGTGTCTGTATGGTTGTTTGTGTGTCTGTATGTGGTTGTTTGTGTGTCTGTGTGTGGTTGTTTGTGTGTATGTACGTGGTTGTTTGTGTGTCTGTGTGGTTGTTTGTGTGTCTGTGTGGTTGTTTCTGTGTCTGTATGGTTGTTTGTGTGTCTGTATGTGGTTGTTTGTGTGTCTGTGTGTCATTGTTTGTGTGTCTGTATGTGGTTGTTTGTGTGTCTGTGTGTCATTGTTTGTGTGTCTGTATGTGGTTGTTTGTCTGTATGTGGTTGTTTGTCTGTATGTGGTTGTTTGTGTCTGTAAGTGGTTGTTTGTGTCTGTACGTGGTTGTTTGTGTGTCTGTATGTGGGTGAGGGTGTGTGTGTGTGTGTGTGTGTGTGTGTGTGTGTCTGTGTGTGGTTGTTTGTGTGTCTGTGTGTGGTTATTTGTGTGTCTGTGTGTGGTTGTTTGTGTGTCTGTGTGTGGTTGTTTGTGTGTCTGTGTGTGGTTGTTTGTGTGTCTGTACGTGGTTGTTTGTGTGTCTGTATGGTTGTTTGTGTGTCTGTGTGGTTGTTTGTGTGTCTGTACGTGGTTGTGTGTGTGTCTGTACGTGGTTGTGTGTGTGTCTGTGTGTGGTTGTTTGTGTGCCTGTGTGTGGTTGTTTGTGTGTCTGTATGTGGTTGTTTGTGTGTCTGTACGTGGTTGTTTGTGTGTCTGTGTGAGGTTGTTTGTGTGTCTGTACGTGGTTGTTTGTGTGTCTGTGTGTGGTTGTTTGTGTGTCTGTGTGTGGTTGTTTGTGTGTATGTACGTGGTTGTTTGTGTGTCTGTGTGGTTGTTTGTGTGTCTGTATGGTTGTTTGTGTGTCTGTACATGGTTGTTTGTGTGTGTGTGTGGTTGTTTGTGTGTCTGTATGGTTGTTTGTGTGTCTGTATGGTTGTTTGTGTGTCTGTATGTGGTTGTTTGTGTGTCTGTGTGTGGTTGTTTGTGTGTATGTACGTGGTTGTTTGTGTGTCTGTGTGGTTGTTTGTGTGTCTGTGTGGTTGTTTCTGTGTCTGTATGGTTGTTTGTGTGTCTGTATGTGGTTGTTTGTGTGTCTGTGTGTCATTGTTTGTGTGTCTGTATGTGGTTGTTTGTGTGTCTGTGTGTCATTGTTTGTGTGTCTGTATGTGGTTGTTTGTCTGTATGTGGTTGTTTGTCTGTATGTGGTTGTTTGTGTCTGTAAGTGGTTGTTTGTGTCTGTACGTGGTTGTTTGTGTGTCTGTATGTGGGTGAGGGTGTGTGTGTGTGTGTGTGTGTGTGTGTGTGTCTGTGTGTGGTTGTTTGTGTGTCTGTGTGTGGTTATTTGTGTGTCTGTGTGTGGTTGTTTGTGTGTCTGTGTGTGGTTGTTTGTGTGTCTGTATGGTTGTTTGTGTGTCTGTATGGTTGTTTGTGTGTCTGTATGGTTGTTTGTGTGTCTGTATGTGGGTGAGGGTGTGTGTGTGTGTGTGTGGGTGTGTGTGTGTCTGTGTGTGGTTGTTTGTGTGTCTGTGTGTGGTTGTGTGTGTGTCTGTGTGTGGTTGTTTGTGTGTGGTTGTTTGTGTGTCTGTGTTGTGTGTTTGTGTGTCTGTGTGGTTGTTTGTGTGTCTGTATGGTTGTTTGTGTGTCTGTGTGGTTGTTTGTGTGTCTGTACGTGGTTGTGTGTGTGTCTGTACGTGGTTGTGTGTGTGTCTGTGTGTGGTTGTTTGTGTGCCTGTGTGTGGTTGTTTGTGTGTCTGTATGTGGTTGTTTGTGTGTCTGTACGTGGTTGTTTGTGTGTCTGTGTGTGGTTGTTTGTGTGTCTGTACGTGGTTGTTTGTGTGTCTGTGTGTGGTTATTTGTGTCTGTATGTGGTTGTTTGTGTGTCTGTAAGTGGTTGTTTGTGTCTGTGTGTGTCTGTGTGTGTCTGTGTCTCGGTATGGGCGGATTTCCTTGACTGTACTACCGTTATTAATTCAGGACAATAATATAAATGTATATTAAAATCTTTAAATTTGCAACAAGATAATAATGCATGTACGGAAAATAAAATTGATTCCTTCCTCCTTCCTGTGTTATTTCAACGAAGAATATAAACTGCTTACCTTTGCTATCATGCTGTTAATGTATATTCGCAATAGCGGGATCATGGCGATTCCAGAAATTATGGTGAAGATTCCCAAACATAGAGAGACTATGCTGCATCTCCAGATCTTCTTACCCATGTTATATACCACGCTGTAAATAGGAGAGCAAAATGATGACGTAGTCTAGTATAAATATTACTTGTGTTGACTGCCCATTATCACACTGTCCATATAGCTTATATACAAAGTGATTACTCAACTTTTAAAAGTGCATTCACACGATAACTTCTAATCAGTCGAATAACGGTATGGATAGAGAATGAATCCACCAATCAGGATGGCTGTTTCATATTTTTGATTTTTTGTTTTTCATTCAACATCCATAGTCCGTCTAGGTTTGAACTAATATTGAACCATGAAAATAGAATAGAATTATTTGATGGTACATGCTACTCGTTATATTATTGTTATCATCTTATCTAGCGTTGATATATATAAAGTTTATTTTATCAATATAGGTATTATCAATCTTTGTATGTTGATTTTTTTTGTATTTACTAATTTACCTAACTCAGAGGACCCTGAGGGAGATTAGTCTTCCGCTAAATCAGGTTTATCCTCAGTAAATAAAGTTTGATATTATAATTATAGTCGGCGTTAGTTCCGCGCTGTCACAATTACAGAAATACAGCATTCTCCCAAAATACACTCATCTACACCTCACACTTGCAAATGACCTTAGCTGTTGATAGGACGTCAAACAATAAAAAACCAAACCATAAGTATTGTTTTATTTTCAATCAAATATGACTCATTTAGGGTCAAACAACATGAGACTAGAAGGATATGTTTACGTAACATGTCAAACTCCAGTTAAAAAGTAAAACTCTACCAAACAAACTGAATGTAAAACACATTACATTGTATAGTAATCTTGTAATGTACGTAAATGATAAAAATTCAAAAATGCAGATATTGTATAGAATAAATATTTCATAGATCTAACGTTCAAAAGGGATTATTTAGCGTCTGTTTATCTGAGCAGTCAATCATGAACATCCTTGACAGTATATCTGGTTGATCACACAGCATGGGAAAACGAATCATCTTCCTTTCATAACATATTACTACAAGTGATATATGCATGGCCAATGCGAAAACCTTCCCTCGAGCTGGAGTAAAACCTGTTACTTTTCAACATGTATTTTTCGATATCATAATTACTGCTTAAATTGGAAAGGTACTTGTACGACCGTGTTGGTAACAAATGCCATTTCATTTTGGACAATAGGGGTTGTTTATGAACATTCTTTAAATGATGTATGTAAGTAGGGGTTTATAGGAAGCTTACCTGTTCATTTCCTGTCAACATAATCCGATTTACACACATTAGGACAAATGGAACACACAGGTCTTCGACGATTGAACCTATACCAATAAATCCTCGACATTAAAGGTGACCTTATCTCACTCATCGTTGATGTGGTATATTAATTAATAACCTCCGTGTATATTAGTATAAATCCCCTTCGATTCCTTGTTTTATGTAATATGTCCATTACACGGTCTGGTAAAGCAGAGAAAGGTGCGACAGGGAGAAGTAGGTCAGTTGTGATTTACGCGAGTACGTACACATTTAAAATGTGTATAACATATTTCTTCAGGTCGTTCGTCCACCTATAGCCAATTAAGTAATGTTTATGCAATGCCCGGAAGTATGAATCTGGTAATGATGGATGTCTGTTCAAACTGTCTGTGAAGCCTGATGGGTGGCTATGCTCTATTCCGTGAGAACGGGTTGCTGTCTGTACACTTGTCTGAGATGGCGGCGGGTGGATATTTCTTACTGGTCTGTTAGGACAGGTCAGTCACTATACACTCGAGTGGGAGGACGGAGAATGGGTATATTTTGATTGTCTGTGAGAACGGATTGGTGTCTATACACTAGTCCGAGAGGTTTGGTTTGATTTGTTTAACGTCCTATCAACAGCTAAGGTCATTTAAGGACGGCCTCCCATGCATGCAATATGCATGTGTGTGGTGGTTGCGTATGTTTGCGTGAAGTCTCCTTGTGATATGCCGGAACTTTTGCCGATTTATAGTGCTACCTCACTTAGGCTTAGTCTGAGAGGAGTGAGGGTGGATACATGTTGACTTCTCTACGTTTAGATTTTGTCAACTGTTTGTGATTTTAATTTTTACAATTTATTCCATGTCATTATTGGGATGGGAGGGGCGACAAATGTAGGCTAAGTTCAGTTTTGGGTATTATTGTTATTGCATCAAGGATTGATATCAACAATATAATTTCTACATATCATACAAAATCGATGTACATGTATTTAATGCACTTTGAAAGCCGCAAAGATTATATTTAAACGAGAGATTATCATTTTAACATATAATTCTACAGACGATCGTTTTGTATTTTCTATATCTTTATTGGTTTCACCCACTTATAATCATGTCAAAGACAATGCCCAGACTACTAATTAATTTATATTGTTGCCAAAACAGCAAGGAACACGGAAAGAAAGAACAAACAATCATCTAATGAAGATTGCACAAGTCGTCGAGTCCAGATGCTATATTTGTAGACAGCTGAAAATCTAATTATGATAACAGCATTGGCTAGATGCAGATCATTAAACAGACCAAAGAAGTACAACAGTAGTATTACGATGACGGCTGATAAAGAGTTATCTATAGTTTTTATAGACACATGATATATATTATTTTTTCTAGAATGGCACATGAATTAAAAACGGCAACAGATAACGAAGTCGACATTAATACGAAATCATAACTCAAAAGCGAAAACAAGATACCAGACAAAATACATATGCATGTTTACATATATAAAAGGTTACCCAAAACAGCTTATACAGTTATTGCAAGTGACGTTCCGATGACAGCTCTTTTGTCTTCCTCAGACATGAATGACCAGTACAATCTAATTAAATATAGATGCTCATTCTCATTACGTTACACGAACATCTATAATGACATGGCATAAGGGGTCATGTCAGGATGACCTTTTGGATTAACCAATAAGATTACTAACTACAGAATCTTGGAAGTGAATTTGGTATGTGCGAAATAGCATGACTAGATTGCATAGTTTGCATAATCAAGTCATTTCATCAAGCGAATGATATAGCTATATAGATGCTGTACCGAAATGGTTAGCTTCAGAGGGATGATGTGCCGAAAAGGGTGAGATCGATGACATTGAATAATCGACCAGTCGCCCTGAAAGTGAAATATTGAGGTAAAAAAGGTCAGCGAAACGTGACCAGTATAGTTTGGTTTGGTTTATTTTGTTTAACGTCCTATTTACAAGGTCATTTTAGGACGGTCTCTCGTGCGTGCGACATGCATGCGTGTGGTGAGTGCGTATGTGTGCTTTTGGAGGCTGCGGTATGTTCGTATTAAGTCTCCTTGTGATAGGCCGAAACTTTTGCCGATTTATAGTGCTACCTCACTGAAGCATACTACCGAAGACACCCAGCAGGACACCCCACCCGGTCACATCAAGGTGGTACAAGATGGTATTAATCGTCGACATATTAGCGCTATTGTAGTGTTGGTGCACAAAGTGGCTTCACTTTATTTGTAATATTTGATAACCTTTTGTATAGCTATTCTGACCAACCCGAAGAATATATAGCCTCATGGTTTGGTTTGGTCAATGCCACGTGGGATGGAATACGGGTTTTTCATCTTCGTCATCAGTCCCATTCATAAAACACTAAAAAAGATTTCACAAGTTTAATACCGAACTCAGTTGCTTTAGGGCAAACAAGAGGCCCATGGGCCTTAACGGTCACCTGAGTTTTGATATATTTTAGCACATTTGGCCCTTATGACCTTGTCAGGTCATCCATTTGATCGAACTACCAATGGTAGACCTTCATCGCAGCATGCTACAGACCTAATATTGGATTTCTGGGCCTTTTGATTCCAAAAGCGTCGTTGTCGTGAAAGGGTCAAATAGAGGTAATATAATAAAGGCACCATTGGTTTATTTTGTTTAACGTCCTATTAGCAAAGTCTTGAACTTTAAATTGATTTCCTCCTCTTTTTTGGTTCGCCCGTTGTCGGTATAATGTGACCGGGTGGAGTGTGCTGCTGGGCGTCTTCGGCAGTATGCTTCAGTGAGGTAGCACTATAAATCGGCAAACGTTCCGGAATATCACAAGGAGACCTAACACGAACATACCGCAGCCTCCCAAAGCACATGTTGCGCGCACGGGAGGCCGTCCTTAAATGACCTTAGCCGTTAACAGGACGTTAAACAAAGTAAACCAAACCAAACCTTTATTTTTCCAGTTTACTGAAGAAAACTACTTACATTTTTAAAAGATTTATTTGAAAGTAGATAGGCTTTATAATCCTGGTATATACTGGTTGTTTCTGTGAATGGTATTTTGATTTGACCATTTTCTTCAAAAGTTATTGACATTGTTTATTTCGATATCTGGTTTCAGATATGTTCTTTGAAACTTGTCAGGCTTTACAATCATGATATATAGTTGTGTTTTTGTTTTGTCTATAAGTAGCTTATGATTACTGTTGTTACTTAAATCTTAAGATAATGAAACATATCAAATCTATGATATAAACATAAGGCAGGGTCAAACGGGGCGTCCAAAACTGTTCACATTTTGTAATCAAAGATGCAGTATGTACATAAGTTAACAGTTCACCGTCGTCTGATAACATAGATGCATATGTCGGTGGAGTTCAACAGAATGTCATCCTGATTTAAGGTCATGTACTCTTACACAGTATCTCATTTCCGTGTCAGTATCTATATATGTAGCTGATACGGTGCTGTACCCTAGAAGGACAAAACAGCGATATGATAAAGATTTATGTTAATAGGACGTTAAACAAATAAAACCAAACCATTCCTACTAAAAAGAACACCTCTTTGATGAGTGTATATAGAACTTGTTAATCAAGAACAATTACCTTTATAACATCTGAACATATTACAATATGGCGGTACATATATGTTTATCCCTTAGCGCGAGGAGTCGCCGAGGGTATATAGTACGTTATATATTTGTCCGGAGCATAACTTTCGAACCATGCATCAACATTTTTATCAATTTTCATACACATCAAGACCTTTTCGAGGCGAAGTGTATGAATCGTAACTCTTGCTTCCGTTTTAACAGAGTAATTTCCCCTAAAAAAAGATTTACCTTGTCCGGAGCATTACTCTCAAACCATGCATGATAATTTCTTCAAACTCCATACACATCAAGACCACATCACAATCGCGATGCCTTGTTAACTATTAAAAGTTGATAATATTAACATATATTCAATCGACGTTCTAAACATTGACGACCAAAGATATATAGTGCACTGGTCAGAACGGATGGTTCTAAATTCAGAAATATTATTTGCATTTCAAGGATGCTCCATTGTCTTTTTAGGTCACCTAAGTCTCAGCCTTTTTTCCGGCGTCGTCCGTTGTCTCACGTGCGTTGTAAACAATCTACATTTTCAACTTCTTGGCACAGAGACCCATGATTATGTCTGAAGCATGCTGGGATGAAGGGCTACCAAGTTTGTTCGAATGGATGACCTTGACTTGACCTTCATTCAAGGTCACAGGCGACAATTGGTTTGGTTTGGTTTTATTTGTTTAACGTCCTATTAACAGCTAAGGTCATTTAAGGACGGCCCCCCGTGCGTGCAACATGCATGCGTGTGGTGAGTGCGTATGTGTGTTTTTGGAGGCTGCGGTATGTTCGTGTTAAGTCTCCTTGTGATAGGCCGGAACTTTTGCCGATTTATAGTGCTACCTCACTGAAGCATACTGCCGAAGACACCCAGCAGCACACCCCATTCGGTCACATTATACTGTCAACTGGCGAACCAGTCGTCCCACTCCAAATATGCTGAGCGGTAAGCAGGCGTAGCAACTACCATTTTTAAAGAATTGCTAGCGGAGCCGTTACGGTACATGCTGTGCATTAATATTACTCAGTTATCTTATAAAAGTTATCAATCTTATTCATAGCATATATCAATTTGGTATGTATTTGAAACCTTGTAGGTCTCAAAAAACTTAAGTTTCTGTTACGGTAATATCTTCAATAAGTTCATCAACATAATATTACGAATCGTTTGATCAAATGTGCTAGTCAATAGATTTTTGAAAGATATCCAATTTCGCACCCTTTTGTCCTCAATCATTTAACCTTCAAAACAATGAATAAGTCAGTGATAGCGGCCCAGATGTTGATGATAGCAGGCGAAAAAGATCAACAGAAATGCCGAAACATCGACTGGGAATGTGCAAAAGAACAATTAATTTGATAATCTTTAATAAATTTCATAATTTGCAGCACTTCCTTTCGACAGAACACTTAAGTACACCAGATCTTAATCCTGTTGATAATGAAATATGGCTTATTAAATTTCAAGTCCAAATACTAACCGTCAGTCAGTAATGTAAATTGACTATTTATACCGTCAGATTTAATTATAGGTCCTTTCCTGGATTTCGTAGGTATGCCATTATTGTTGATGGTGATATTAAATGTTCATCCTGGGGTTTATTAATTCAAGGCACAATGTCTTTTAACAAATATTTCGAATATAGAACTTGAGAGCTGAACAATGTGGACTTACTTTGTGGTAAAATTTAGCAGGGAATAATTCCCAGTGACAAATATTATCACCAGATAAAATAGCCATGCTGCTATGCTTACAATTGTCCATAGCGTACGCAATCTAATAAAAATCTAGATGGTAATTCTCACTACGTTAAATGTAACGTAGTGACCGGATTTAATTGTATGTACATGTACGTATAAACACTTATTTTGGTTTGACTGGGAAATGCAAATGACATTTAATAATACAAAAATATGACAAAGGGAGACATTTTGTTTTGGGTCATTGTTTGCTTTCGTTTTTGGCAGAGATTCATGAACACAGTTTTGGCTTTAGAGAATTTGAAGTTGTCGTTCTATCATGTTACAGATCAAGAAGTTATCTACGTATAACGACCGTTCTGTTGACTGACCAAGACATTTGACCAAACAGCGTTGCTGATAGGATGCCACCCTGTGGGACGTTTGGACATTACATACGAAGTTTAGCTGATATACTTTTTGTTATCAAGAAGTCATTTTGCTTTTGCTTATTTGACCCCTGTGACCTTGAATGGAGGTCAAGGTCATCCATTTGAACAAACTTGGTAGCCCTTTATTCAAACATGCTACAGACTTGATATTTGGTCTGAGGGCATTTTGGTTATCAAGAAGAAGTCATTCAAAGATAATAGTATATCTGTCGCCTGTACCTGCTGCCCCCATTGCATGATCGTAAGAAGCGACTAAATTTGCAATCTAATTAAAATCTAGATGGTCATTCCCACGACGTTACATGTAACGTAGTGAAAATGACCATCTAGACTTTAATAAGATTGCTAAATTTGGGATCTTATCTTTTCTGTTCTTTCTTAACAACTTTCTTCTTCCTAATGTCTCCCTTGACAATGCCTCACTTTTGGCCTTTAGTTGAGCTTTCGCCCCTGTGATGAAGGCTTTGGATTCTGTCCCCTGGCCGAGACATACCAGAGTCTTTAAAAATGGTAGTTGTTGCTCCTGCTAAGTGCTCAGCATAACCTTAGCTGTTAATAGGACGTTAAACAAAATAAACCAAACCGCTAGCTATTATTAATTGATAACGATAATGTTAATTTTGGAAAATGTGTATAATAAGCTTGAAATTGATTGTAATGTAATAATGAAAGCAGTTGTAGTGTAATTATTATTACAGAGGAATTTCATATAAAATAAAATGGAATTTCCTAAACAAAACCGATACTCATACTTGTCTTGAGATATTAATTTCCTGAAGAGTCTGAAATTTGATTAAAACACCTCAAAATGCCTTTAGAGCGCTAAAATGATGTCCTTGATCAATTGCAAACAACCTGGCAAATCGGAATTTTCCGTCATTGTATGGTCATTTGTAAGTTTGTGTAGTTTGCTCAAAATTCCTCATGAAACGAAGTTGCTTGATTGCTGTCAACGGGTGTTCTAAAAATAGTAATGGTAACTCTGCTTTCAGCCAGTAACAGTGAAACTGGAACTTGTTCGAAATATATTCCTTTGTAATTGTGTGAAGTTTGATTAAAATCCTTAAAAGATTGACGACGTTAGAGGGCTCTAGAAAGATTTTTTTTTTTAAATAGTTACGGGGTCCTTGACCTTGACCCAAGAAGTTTTGAACTTTTAAGAACATCAAATCTTTATTTAGTTGTATTTTAAAAATCTATGCCTTGTTCGTATTTCGCATTCATTATTTCGTGTTCAATCTTCGTAAGACAGAAGATATATACACTCCGCCATGAGTTTTGCTATCAAAACTCGTGCAGGTAAAGTACTTTTGTTGAACAACTCGTGTATGGGTTATCGGATTGATTTTTAACCCGGTGATAGTACAATTGTTAAAAAAATGATGTTATGTGGGCACTATATCAGGTCACATTATGGTAGCTTGCAATATAAAAATCGTAAATCATATTGAAGTCAGTCTGAATCGATGGAAAGCATAATATATGTTTTAAAGGACTTTGTTCATTGGATACCTTATCCTTGTTTGCACCCGGCGCATATCTCTAAAAAGATAACTTTACATTATATTTTGATAGCATGATAAAAGCCCGATAAAATATGTACACTTCAACACTCAGGAACAGTTAAAGCACAATATATGTCCTCGTTATTCAATTTCTAAACGACATTTTCGGCAATATAAACAAGTTGATACAATCTAATTAAAATCTAGATGGTCATTCTCATTCTTCACGTTACATGAACATCTAACAACCATCCCATGAGGGGTCACGTCGGGGTGACCTTTTGGATTAGCCAATCAAATGACCACTTCCAGAATCTTGGAAGTGAATTTTATATGTCCGAATTAGCATGACTAGAGTACATAGCTTGCATAATATATCAATTTGTGTCAAGTCGTTTCGTCCCAGCAAGCATATAGCTATATGTATATACAGGCTGTACCGAAATGGTTGGCCTCAGATGCAAGCTGTTACGAAATGGTTTGCTTCGATAACATCGACAAATTGACAATTCGCCCTGAAAGTGAAATACGCATATCTCAAAGGTCATCAGAACGTGACCCCTTATGGGATGCTGTTAGATGTTCATGTAACGTAGTGAGAATGACCATCTAGATTTTAATTAGATTGTTTCATTTTATGTCCATTTGTGGCCCTAACGACCTTTGCAGCGCTGTTGAGCAACTATGAATGTAATCGTCAGTCAACTTTCTTTAAATCCTCCATTAAAATTGATATGAATTTAGTACTACACATTGTTCTCTTCAAACTACGACCAGACTGTAGCATACAGCTGCATTGTCTTTCACCACTCGCCAGTAATTTAGGGACCCAACAGCTGTTTCATCCTTAAAGGACTCGTCAGCGGGTTACAGACCACATAAAGCACATCATGACCTACACGCCACAATACTATTGACAGCTCAACAGATACATCAATGTGTGTAATCAGGTTTGTCTGTACACAGGAAGGTGACAAAATGTAGGCCATGATAATGCCTTTATATGGGCCAACTACTACAAATAGTCAGATGCGTCTGCATCGTTCACCTATATATTTCCTTGATCATAAGAATAAGAAAACACAAACATATAACAATCCCCCCCCCCCCCCCCCCCCCCCCCCCTCTCTCATTTTGGGATCCGTAATCAGTACCAAGCATAGCAGGTAATGTAACGTTATGTATGTAACAAAAACACTGAACAGCAAAATACGGGCGTGTAATACGGCACAGGAAAATTTAAATCGTCAAAATCCAAGATGGCTGCCTCGAGGTAATTTACTCTCTCGACCAGATGCAAAAATTAAACGGGACCGATGGATTCTTACACATCTGAACAAGGAACGCGACCTAATGTCTGATTGCATTAAGTATGTTGCTTTTAATCACCAGCGGTAACATAGCTTGCAATATAAACAAGAGATCCCAGAGGGATCTTGGCGCCCACCATTGAATGATCTTGATAGGTTCCATGTGAGATTGATCTCTTCTCTACTTTTCCCTTTCTCTAAGTCTTACTAATCTGTGTAAATTCAGAAACAGCCCTCTAGTAGTTTTCAAAAAAGGGGAACCTATATATAAAATTTAAGATTTAGCGTAATGGCTATCTGTCGGCCATGTTGTTTTCGGATTGGTCCCAAAATGCAATACCAGGGACCAAGGGGAACCTACATATGAAATTTGAGAAAGATCCCTTCAGTACCTTCTGTGAAATAGCGATAACAAACTTCAATTGTCAAAATACAAGATGGCTGCCTGTCGGCCATGTTGTTTTCCTTTTGGTCCCAAGATGCAATATGCAGAACTACAGACCAAGGAGAACTTACAAAAAAGTTTGAGAAAGATCCCTTCAGTACTTTTTGAAAAATAGTGATAACAAACTTCAATTGTCAAATCCAAGATGGCCGCCTGTCGGTCATGTTGTTTTCCGATGCATAACTAGGCACCAAGGGGAACATACATATGAAATTTCAGAAAGATCCTTTCATTACTTTCTGAGAAATAGCGATAACAAACTTCAATTGTCAAAATGCAAGATGGCTGCCTGTCGGCTATATTGTTTTCCGATTAGTCTCAGAATGCAATATGCATAACTAGGCACCGAGGGGAACCTACATATGAAATTTCAGAAAGATCCCTTCATTAGTTTCTGAGAAATAGCGATAACAAACTTCAATTGTCAAAATCCAAGATGGCTGCCTGTCGGCCATGTTGTTTTCCGATTGGTCTTTAAATGCAATATGCATAACTAGGCACCGAGGGGAACCTACATATGAAATTTCAGAAAGATCCCTTCATTAGTTTCTGAGAAATAGCGATAACAAACTTCAATTGTCAAAATCCAAGATGGCTGCCTGTCGGCCATGTTGTTTTCCGATTGGTCTTTAAATGCAATATGCATAACTAGGCACCAAGGGGCACCTATATATGCAATTTGAGAAAGATCCCTTCAGTACTTTCTGAGAAATAGCGATAACAAACTTCAATTGTCAAAATCCAAGATAGCTGCCTGTCGGCCATGTTGTTTTCCGATTGGTCTCAAAATGCAATATGCATAACTAGGCACCAAGGGTAACATACATATGAAATTTGAGAAAGATCCCTTCATTAGTTTCTGGGAAATGGCGATAACAAACTTCAATTGTCAAAATCCAAGATGGCTGCCTGTCGGCCATGTTGTTTTCCGATTGGTCTTTAAATGCAATATGCATAACTAGGCACCAAGGGGCACCTATATATGAAATTTGAGAAAGATCCCTTCAGTACTTTCTGAGAAATAGCGATAACAAACTTCAATAGTCAAAATCCAAGATGGCTGCCTGTCGGCCATGTTGTTTTCCGATTGGTCTCAAAATGCAATATGCATAACTAGGCACCAAGGGGAACATACATATGAAATTTGAGAAAGATCCCTTCATTAGTTTCTGGGAAATAGCGATAACAAACTTCAATTGTCAAAATCCAAGATGGCTGCCTGTCGGCCATGGTGGTTTCCGATTGGTCTGAAAATGCAGTATGCATAACTAGGCACCAAGAGGAACCTACATATGAAATTTGAGAAAGATCCCTTCAGTACTTTCAGAGGATTAGCGATAACAAGAATTGTTTACGGACGGAGGGACGGACGGACCACGGACGCAGGGCGATTTGAATAGCCCACCATCTGTTGATGGCGGGCTAAAAAACAAAACATCTACATACTTATATAGAAGCTTCTAATGGAATGACCTCTATTTTTGTCACGTGTTCAGTGTGTATAGTTTAAGTCTTGTAAAAGCTAAGGTCACTTACGAACTGTCTCCCTTGTACGAGATACATACGTGTGCCAAATATGTCCTTTGCCAAATAACCATGACTGTATTTTGGTTATTCTTTTGTATTGTATGAAGCTTGATCAAAATTTCTCAAGGAATGACGATTGGTTTGGTTTGGTTTATTTAGTTTAACGTCCTATTAACAGCTGTAATTTAAGGACGGCCTCCTGTGCGTGCGACATGCATGCGTGTGGCGAGTGCGTATGTGTGTTTTGGGAGGCTGCGGTATGTTCGTGTTAAGTCTCTTTGTGATAGGCTGGAACTTTTGCCGATTTTTAGTGCTACTTCACTGAAGTATACTGCCGAAGACACCCAGCAGTATACCCCACCCGGTCACATTATACTGACAACGGGCGAACCTGTCGTCCCACTCCAAATATGCTGACGTTAGAGCGTCGAGAAGAATTTTGTAAAAATAGTTATGGTGTCCTTCACCTTAACCTAAGAACTAAAACTTTTCAGAACATCCTATAGTAATTTATTTGTATTTTAAGAAGCCATGCCCCATTCACTTTCCCTGCCCAACCTAGTTAGGTCGGGATGTAACACTGTGCCATGAGTTGTGCTATAAGATCTGTAGTGCAGGTAAATGTATTTATACCTGGGCGATATCTCAGGACACATTATGGTTGATTACAATAGAAAATCAATAAATCATATCGGCAATATCTAGAAGTCAGTGAGAATCGATGGAGGCCATACTATAATTTTGGTTTGAACACTTTTTAGCTCGCCTGCCCGATATTTATTTGGTCATTATACTCACTTACACATACTTTTTTATACCGATTCTAGTTTTTCCAGAACCAATCTAATTAAAATCTAGATTGTCATTCTCACTACGTTACATGAACGCGTAGTGAGAGTGACCATCTAGATTTTAATTAGATTGTTCCGGAACATATCTAAACAACCAAATCTGCAAACAAGGATGCCGTGTTAATGGTACATTGAACAAAATACGTATACATTTGGAATATCGATAATAACAATAATGTGATAGACTCAAAAAATGAAGTTCTTCCATTTTCACGCATGCTTTACACTGCTTCCAAGCGTGTAAAACACCAGATGATTAATACCATGTTAAGTAATTTAGTAAAAGCGAATACCAAAGGTAGCCGAGATCACGGGGTTAGAAGGCCATGATAGGGCCGTGGAGTATCGAGTCAAGGCTATCAGATACGGATTTTGTGCCAGATACAGTACATTTTAAGATATATTTGCATCATACAGCTGTTTTTAAAGTACACGTCAGTGATGTTAGGTTTCAAAAGTCCAATCAACTGAATGCATTTAGCTACGTGCAAAAATGACGATTAGCAATAAGTAATGTACACATGATCTGATAGTCATGTGATCGGATCAGACAAATTTCATAGATACATTGAGATATGCTATCGGCATGATTTCGTTCATCATATGTTAATTTCATTCAGCAAGATGAAATTTTGTCGGTTTTGTTTGATTTAGGTAAATCTAGTTTAACGTCATATCAACTGCTCATTTCAGAACGGCCTTACCTATGTGCGAAATTCATGCATGTAGTGGATATGCGTTTTGCGAGGCAGCGGTATGTTCCGGTTTGTCTTCCTATGATAGTGCGGAACTCATACCGATATGCTATCACCTGTTGAAACATATAACACCCGACACTATAAGTATGCCTCTCGCGTACAGGAGAGGCCGTCCCAATCTAATTAAAATCTAGATGGTCATTCTCACTACGTTTCATGAGTTAGATTGAGACCTTCCTTAAGTGATTTTAGAAAGGACGTTAACCTATACCATACTTACCATACTTATGAAAAAAAACATGGGACATTGAGATGGCTTGGTTTGGTTTTAGTTGTTTAACGTCCTATCAGCAGCTAAGGTCATTTAAGGCCGGCCTCCCGTGTGAGCGATTCGCATACGTGTGATGAGTGCGTACGTGCTTTGGGAGGCTGCGGTATGTTCTTGTTAAACATCCTTGTTTGGTTTGGTTATATTTGTTTAACGTCCTATTAACAGCGAAGGTCATTAAATGACGGCCTCCCGGGTTTTGGGAGGCTGCCGTATGCACGTGTTAAGTCTCCTTGTTAGAGGCCAGAACTTTTGCCGATTTATAGTGCTACCTCACTGAAGTATACTGCCGAAGACATCCAGCTGGTCATATGCAGACAACGGGCGAACCAGTCGTCCCACTCCCTAATATGCTATGCTGAGCGCAAAAGCAAGAGTAGCAACTACCATTTTCTAAAGACTCTGGTATGTCTCGGCCAGGGGACAAAACTAAAAGCTTTCCTCACATTAACAAGGGCGAATGCTCAACGAAAGGCTAAAAGTGACGCATTGTCAATGGAGACATTAGGAAGAAGACAAGTTGTTAAGAAGAGAGAAATTAAAATCACAAATTTAGTCGCCTCTTACGATCATGCAATGGGGACAGCAGGTATAATTCCAATCTAATTAAAATCTAGATGGTCTTTTTCACTACGTTACGTGAACACGTAGTGAGAATGACCATCTAGATTTTAATTATATTGGTACAATTCTTACGGTCA
This sequence comes from Pecten maximus, assembly GCF_902652985.1. Classification (NCBI taxonomy): domain Eukaryota; kingdom Metazoa; phylum Mollusca; class Bivalvia; order Pectinida; family Pectinidae; genus Pecten; species Pecten maximus. Next base: position 5,034,575 of record NC_047026.1, read on the forward strand.
TGTAGAACCAACATCTGAAACTGGAGAAATATATATGCTATGACCGTCTCCACGTGATAATTTAAACAAATACGAATACAAGGAACAGTACATGATGAACAAGGCAAACTATATGCATAAATGAAACAAATAGGCTATCTATTTAACTGATAGTGGTACGACAGGATCGGGTTAGATTTACATATATTCAGATATGATATCAGTGCAAGTGTCATTAGAATTATTTTTAATCGGCAAGGTCAAAATGTTGGACGTGATACATGTATTAATCAGCATTATATATCTACATAATGTAATACAATTGCACAATTTCAACTATGCCTCGAGTAAGACAGGATTTAAAAGGCCGAAAACAAATTATCATAATACGTTACATACACGATCGGTTATGCGAAACCCGAAGTCAAACCTTGATTCATAAACCCAGAACCTTGTTATTCAATTAGAGTAGCCGTCGACAGAATATTCCCGCAAACAACACTGCTGCTCCATTGTGATCAATTATCGCCATCAATTTTTTTTTTCGAAAAGTGCAGGCATGATCTATCGTTAGCAACAATGACAGGCGATTACTGTAAATACACGTCCGTAAACAATTTGCATTTTTTTTTTAAATTTCTTCCCTGAGAAGCAATTTTAATAAATTTGACAGAAACCTTTCAGAGCCAAAGGACAACAAGATTTGTATATTATATGGTCCCTAGCTCCCTAGAAAAATGAGGCGAGGGAACAAAAGGGGTTACATCAACTAAAATTTCAATTTAATTTTAATTTTAAAAATCAAATACTCTTCACAGATGAAACGGTCTGAAGGTGCTTTACCAAAATTGTTAATTTCATCACCCTGGAATCTCGTTTGCCCATGGTGAGGGGTTAATTTACTATAGTTTTATAGGAAAACCAAGCATCTGTTGACGAGCATTTGATGATATGCACATGCTAGTCCTAACTGACCCCGAGAGGCTTATGGACGAGCATTTAATGATATGCACATGTAAGTCCTAACTGACCCCGAGAGGCTTATGGGCAGTTTCAAATTAACAGAAATATTCAAAACCTCAGGTGACCGTTAAGGCCGATGTGGCTTTTGTTTGTGATCATATTCTTTGGAGGTGCATGATGACGGAACCTTTACCACGCACAAATTAATTTTTGGAGCCACTACATTCAAAATCCCAATCATGTTTTCAATGCGAGATGGTACGTTTGTAAGATATTAATTTTGATAAGTATTGTTTAACGTCCTATAAAGCAAGAATGACCTTGACTATTTTTATTAATGGTGACCGTGAACTATGGCAAATTCAAGCCGATGTCAGTAGGATTTTGCGCCTCTCATTGTTTTACTCAATAACATCAGTTTGATTTTTTCCAAGCATGTGGTCGTAGTTTAGAATCATATCAACAACGGCGATTTCGACCTTTGATTGACTGTACCACAATCCACTTTGGAATGCCACTCTGCTAGTGGAGACGTTTCAGCAACAGCATCTAAACTTATTTTCAAAAATAATTTTGTACAAAATTTTGAGCATTCATATAGCGGTCGGTCTTTGCCACAAGATATGAGAAACAATGGCCACGTTTATTATTTTAAACTGCTTGAATGTACAAATATATTTTGTACTTATTTCATCTGTTTGATTATGTTTCATTTTATGCCCATGTGTGGCCCTAACGACCTTTGCAACGCTGTTGAGCAACTTTCTTCAAATCCTCCATTAAAATCGATATGAATTTAGTACTACACATTGTTCTCTTCAAAATACGACCAGACTGCCACATACAACTGCCTAGCCTTTAACCACTCGCCAGTAATTTAGGGACCCTACAGCTGTTTCATCCTTTAAGGACTCGTCAGCGAGTTACAGACCACATAAAGCACATCATGACCTAAACGCCACAATGATATTGACAGGTCAACAGATACATTAATGTCTGTACACAGGAAGGTGACAAAATGTAGGCCATGATAATGCCTTTATATGGGCCAACTACTACAAATAGTCAGATGCGTCTGCATCGTTTACCTATATAGGTAGCACACCACAGTAAGACAGCCTGGCCATGGGCAATTTTTTTGTTAAGCAAATAACTCCTGTATTATGATATGCATAAAAAATGAAAAAATAAATTTACACTATAATTGGTATATTCAGTATGAAGTAGTACATACAGGCTCCACATTTATTAAAACAAAAATCAATAGATTGGTTCCGGATTTTAAATATCCGGATTTTCCGAACGTGTGTTTACACAGGAAATTTAGTTTTGCCTACAGCGCAAAATGGAAGCCCACAGAAAAGGTAAGATAGCGGAAAAACTTAATTTACAACATATGTCCAAACAAGATTAATTCTGTCTTTGGGATAGAGATATTTAATTTTAAATAGGTTTCAGAAAAAAATTGTGTAGAGAATTGTGCCATTTTGGGTCAAATATCATAATATTTTGCAATTTTTGAGAATTTTTTAAGCTGTTACCATGGTATTCACAGCTCTAAAAGTCACAGAAAATATCAGTTTACTTATCCTTCAGAGCTCTATTAAAATTGCAAATGTTGTACAGATTTCAAATATATATACTTTATTAGAGGTTATATGTAAGGTTAACTGGCAATGTTTACATATCTAAAACATGTGCCATATTTTTCAGAATTTGGCATTTTTACTGTACACTGCTACCATATTTCCTTGATCATAAGAATAAGAAAACACATACATATAACAATCCCCCACCCCCACCCAACCTCCCAAAGGAGTAGATACATTTAGGGTCATTTTTGGCCCCATCTTTGATTTAATTGAATTACATACCAGACTAACAATGACATATGAAATTTATAAAATATGGAGTTTCAAACAATTCTGACAAAAGGTTGCCTAGCAACAGGCCTGGTAACGCACCCATTACATTTGCTCATTTTAATGGTGAAATTCTAGTTTTTCTTTAATTTTATATCTTAAAGTTTGTCAATCAATGATTAAACTTGAAAATATGGTTATATTTTATTCTATTGTAAACTTTAATGTAATAATGTCTAGGTTACCTACATGTAGATCTAGTTTTTACCCTTGTAATACATAGCAACCAATTTTTCTCCATAGCAACAGCAAGACAATTTCAATGAAATGGGGAGATAAATGATTGAATGTTATAAGAATCTTAATTTGACTAAGATCTCTTTGTTAATACCCTTGTTATCCTTATCCATAATTACATCTTAATTAAAAGTATCGCCCCTACCAGAGAAACCTGGGAGACTAGGTTTTCTGTCTGCCCATCTTGTACAGACATGCATATATGTATTCAACTGTGTATGTTATAATGCCAAAGTCAGTCAGCACTCAAGTGACTTCACTCCTTTAGGGATTTTGATCAAACTCCACACAGTGATATGGGACCATAATATATAATCCAGTTTTCAATTTCAGAGCTTTTGTATCAAGGTCACTGTTACTGTTTTTAGAAGAGCCTGTAGGGGACATGTGTTGCTTAAGCAATACGCAGTGTGCTTATTTTAGGATAACTGTGGATTTATCATTCTTTTAGAACTGACTGGCAGATATGTAACCGCCAAATACAGAAATCAGGTTCAATTTATGACCCATGTTTGGAATATCAATTGTTGTAATTAACTCTCTTTTCTTTAATTATGCTACTAGTTTATTTGTGACTGCAGAAATACATGTACTGTTTCAATACATAACCAGATCAGTTCCATGTTAATTAAAATGCAAAGTTTGTTCAACCTGCTGAACACCAACAATGTTGGATGAATAATATCTTTATGTATACATCTAATTTTACTGAATTTTCCATTATCTGTTGCATGCACAACTGAGCTTGAATGAACTTTGCATTATGAAAGAGAAAAGAAATATTACAAACAAGTTACACAACATTACACAAACATTTTAATTTGAGACCATAACTGTCTATTTAATTCTATTCCATACCACAGAAACATCACTATAACAAATTGGGATCACATTCACTCATACTATAATAACAGAGTCCTTCACATTCACTCATACTATAATAATAGAGTCCTTCACATTCACTCATACTATAACAATAGAGTCCTTCACATTCACCCATACTATAGCAAAAGAGTCCTTCACATTCAGCCATACTATAACAATAGAGTCCTTCACATTCACCCATACGATAACAATAGAGTCCTTCACATTCACCCATACTATAACAAAAGAGTCCTTCACATTCACCCATACTATAACAATAGAGTCCTTCACATTCACCCATACTATAACAATAGAGTCCTTAACATTCACCCATACTATAACAATAGAGTCCTTCACATTCACCCATACTATAACAAAAGAGTCCTTCACATTCAGCCATACTATAACAATAGAGTCCTTCACATTCAGCCATACTATAACAATAGAGTCCTTCACATTCACCCATACTATAACAATAGAGTCCTTCACATTCACCCATACTATAACAATAGAGTCCTTCATATTCACCCATACTATAACAAAAGAGTCCTTCACATTCACCCATACTATAACGATAGAATCCTTCACAAATACCTGGATAGGTAGTGACAGTATCAAGATTTAGTGATATAATAAAAAGATATCAGAATTCCTGTCATCTTTACTGTACTCATTCTCAATTGTTAGACTCTCAAATTACTACTTACACATCTGGCTTGTATACGAAGTTAAAACCAGTTTTACATAGTGTTTGTAGTCTTAATTAAACAAATACACTGTATCGAATTGATTTACTCTTGTGCACCAAGCACTTACATATATGAACACACACACACTGCTCCATAATCTGGTATTTAAACCATATTTAAACTATCTGGTACATGCATTTTAAGCTAACATTAGCAATATCATGACAAGGAAACCTGTGGAAATTACATTATTTAATACATAATGTCTAATTTAACTATTTCTCATATCACTTGCACATAGTGTACATCAGTATCTGTATACAGCTGTACTTCCTATTTGAGGAAACAGGTTGCCGATCCCCAAGCTTGGTCCTTTTATTGCACAAAATGCAAGGGTAACTCTTGGGACAAGCCCCAGGCATTTCTGAAATAAACAAGTTTGTAATTTAGTTTACTCAACTTCATCAACAATTGTACAATTATATGTAAATGATATAGATACTGTTATACATACCGGGGTATATACATAAGTCTGCCTTTTCTTTTCAGTCCAACACCACATGATAAGATATCTGTATCTTAATTAAAAATCTGTTTATTTGAAATAACATATTAATATGATTTGAAAAGGTATCAGTATTTAGAAGAAAACAGAGAAATCTTTATCTTCATTAGAATATAGATTACAGTAGTTTGAGCATTTGAATACAAAATGAATAACAGATATCTGTGTTTGCAAACAAAGATATTTATAGTTGTTGGGGAAATAAAGATATCTATATATGAAATGCAGAAACATCTACTTAAATAGATAATTTTGATACATTTATTTGGATAGAGATATCTCTGGTATTTTCCATTCACATATTTAATGCATATTTGATTATCAAATTTAATATCTGAATACAAATCTACGCATCAATAAAGTAAAAATTACAACAAAATTCTTGTCATTAACATACTTGATGAGTATTTTGACATACAGGTGATTACCTGTTTTTTGTTTTTTTTTTTTACATCATGTCTGCTTGTCAAAATGTCTAATGTCTGGTGTTGAGGGTCAAAGAAAACATAGACCATGTTATGACAATTGCTCACATGATTAATACAGTAATGAAAAAGTAATCAAACTATAAGAGACTAAAATTGAACGTGTTATCTTGTTTCATGGATATTCTAATAAGGTCAAATGACAAATTGTAGGAAATGATCCCTCTAAATACATGTATACCAGGTTGTATGAAACATTTACCTAAATAATGCATATAGAAACCTGTGCACAATAATTTGATGTTTGTTCAACAAAGGTGTTTTTCTTGTGTATGTAAACTAGATTCTCTACGTTTTTTTTCAATTTTGCATGAGAGAATAATTGAAAATTTTAATAAAAAAATTGAAAAGATAAAAAAAAATAATAATAAAAGAATACATCCAACCGGCATCGAACTTCAGACCTTTGCTATAGCGAGCCGACTGTGCTACACACTAACTAACTTTCGGTTTGTACGAAACGTTTTATTTTGGACAGTTTCCTTTTTCACAAATGGTAGATTCTACCTAGTAAATAATTAGAAAATATGCAGTGTGTTTTCTTCATAGTAAAGGGTATGGGATTACATATATTTCTGTGACTTGGAGATGTTTTACAAAGTCGGGATCGAGGGAGAAGTTTTCCGTTTGGTAGATTCTAGTGATTGAAATTATCTGACGGCGGGCAGACGGCATTTTCGTTAACTTATCAAACATGTCGGCATGAGAAAATAACGCAATTTACAGTCAAATGTACTTATAAGTATTATTTCTTTACTGCATATTGTTCGTTTGTATATGTGATAATAGGATATATAAGCTACTACGATCATAAACAATCTGAACAGGCCGGCTTCTGGCGGCGAGCTTTCCCTGTCCAGTCGTACAGTACGTGACTACTACATACGTCCTTCGTACAAAAACTGGTTAATTACATACAAACACAACATAAAAACATACCTGAACCCTGCTTCACATCTGCTAAATCAGCTCATTTTTCATTGTTGGTATATATACATAAAACGCGGAGAAGATCGTAGACAGACAAGCGAAAGCAATCATCAAAACTTCTTCGTCAATATGTAAACAAACGACAGGTTCTGTCTAATAATTTGAAGCTGGAATGATTTCAGAATATCCGGACTGGCCACGGAATTTATACAAGTCATTTAATTAACTACATGCGTTATATAGTTTATTTGTGCGTGCAAATTGGTATGTATGATTTTGAAAACAATATTTTAAATAATTTTTATGTCTGACATGTAGCCAAATAATTATATATCATTTTCTGTTTTACAGTCCGGATTTCTAGTAAACCGATCATGGTATTATAATTACCCCGAGTACCGATCGCATCGTATTTTTGACACAAAAAGTGAAAAAAAGATGTGGCCGCAGGCGTGCCCTTCTACCAAACTGATACCATAAATTAATTACAGCATGATAATTTTTTTCTCAAAGTTTTATAAAAGGGCACACCTGCGGCCAACAATAAAACAGCAGTTAAAGGTCTGCAAAACAGCTGATTTTCAGAAAACCGCTGGTTCCTATGGAAACTAAGGACGCGAAAATTCCTCTTTCGGCGAATATTAATCACAAAAGAATTAATTACGAAAAATATTACATACTTTAGAAGGTAAAATCAACAACACATGGTTAAGATACTAGATTTTATTTTTTATCAAATCTGGGGCCGATTTCACCCCCAAACGGACTTTATCCTTTGGGGATCTGTAATCAGTACCAAGCATGGCAGGTAATGTAACGTTATGTATGTAACAAAAAACACTTAACAACAAAATACGGGCGTGTAATACAGCACAGGAAAATTTAAATCCAAGATGGCTGCCTCTAGGTAATTTGCTCTCTCGACCAGATGCAAAAATCAAACGGTCACAGCAAGGGACCGATGGATTCTTACACATCTGAACAGAAACGCGACCTAATGTCTGATTGCATTACGTAAGTTGCTTTTAATCACCAGCGGTAACATTGGGATAAAATAATATATGTATGTTTTTTTCTCTCCTGAAAAAGGAATGAAAACCTCTGGTTTGGTTTTATTTGTTTAACGTCCTATTGGCCGCTAAGGTCACGTGCGTATGATATGCATGGCTGTGGTAAGTGCGCATGTGCATTTTGGGAGGCTGTGGTATGGTCGTGTTAAGTAATCCGAAAATTTGACGATTTGTATTGCTACCTCATTGAAGCATACTGCCGAGGACACCCAGCAGGACAACTCATCAGGTTAAATTATACATGTACTGGCAACGGGCGAAGCAATTGTCCCATTCTTAATATTCTGAGCGCTGAGCAGGGGTAGCAGCTACCATTTTTAAAGACTCTGGTATGTCTGCTTGGGGACAGAACCAAAAAAACATTCCTCATAGGGGCGAATGCTCAACTGACTACCGAATGTGAGGCAGTGTCAAGGGAGACATTAGGAAGAGGAAAGTTGTTAGGAGAAAAGAGAAAACATAATAGGATCGCAACTAAAGCCACTTCTTACGATCATGCAATGAGGGCGGCAGGAACAATGTTTACGCCCTACCTGCAGGGCAGACATGAAAACCTTAACCATAGAAAGGTTTGTCCTCCTCAACGTCATTCCTCACTATAATCATTACAATTAAATTATAATCTAGATGGTCATTCTCACTACGTTACATGTAACGTAGTGAGAATGACAATCTAGATTTTAATTAGATTGTAATAATGAGGGAAATAATCGACTATCCCTCAACAAAATACTTAATTCTATTAACAACCTTCTTTCTTCGAAGGTTGTTGAGCATACAGGAGGCCCAGAGGGCCTGCATCGCTCACCTGGATATTGCAGGAATATTTGCAAAATACTTTAATTCAAGTTACATTTCAAATATTTCCCCGCCTTTAAACTGCCTCTTCCAACAATGGTTCAAGCTTCAAGTGGACCAAATCCTCTCATTCTTGGGGGGAAAGGATTTAAAAGTTGTTTTGTCATCATTCCCTATTTGGGACCACTTTTCCCGCCCCAAGAGCGCAACATCCTTCGTTTATTCAACATTATATCTTATTTGCCCAATTTCATTGAAATACATTAAGGAGTTCAAGATAAGTAGGGATTTAAAAGATTTCCTCAATTGAGTCCCATCCTCCGGCCCCTTTGGAGACACATCCTCCGTTTATTCAATATTATATCTCCATTGCCATTGTAATTTAATTTTTAAGAGTTTTCATCTTCGGAAATTGAAGTTTTATTAAGGCAATATTTTTAACTTTTATGAAGTCAAGTGAGCAAAGCTCAACAACCTTATCATATCCGGCTTCGTCATCTTTCGTAAGATAACATTTTCATATTATCAACTTCTCAAAAACTTTTTTTTAAATGAAATTTTGCTTAAACCTTCATCGGCCAAACGCCAACCAAAATTGTAAATTTTATGGTCCCAAACCGCAGGGACCGGAGAGGCGGGCCAAAAGGATTCAAACTGACTGATATTTAAAAAAATCTTCTCAAGACCCTAGATATTGTAGAATCAATACTCTTCATGAATGGAATAGTCCTTTATCAAAATTGTCAATTATATGGCTCCGGATTTCACATTTTCCCCTACTTTATTAGATTATATTGGAAAATCACACTTTTTGAGCTTAATTTTTTCCCCATTTCCATTGGCAATAATTCACCTTTGTGAGATTAAGAGGGGCTTAACTTTTCTCGTATCTCTCTATAGGAACTGTTAGAATTACATTGTGAATACATAAAAGATAGTTACATGTTTAATACTCGGATTACCGTTAAGGCCCCTAGGCCTCTTCTTAGCTCAGAAAATTGTACAATTTCTGTTTACCTTTATATTTCATCGACTTGAGGTCTGTTAACATGGTAGTTTTCACTCCTACTTAACGTTCAGCATTCGGAGAGAGCGATAAGGAAACAATTTGGTTTGCTTTGATTTGTTTAACGTCCTTTCAACAGATAAGGTCATTTAAGGACGGCCGCCCGTGCGTGCTATAAGCATGCGTGTGGTGAATGCGTATGTGTGTTTTGAGAGGCTATGGTATGTTTGTGTAAGGAGACAAAAACGAACCTACCTCTCAAAACACATGGACTACATGCATGCATCTCGCGTAAAGGAGATTTCGTCGCTAGCTGACCGTAGCTGTTTATAGGACATGAAACAATACCAACGTATACATAACCTATATACCTACTCATAAAAAAACATTGTACTTTGGATGGACAATTTTGTTTACATTAGCCATATGGGTGCTGTCAAATCTGTCGGGCAAGTCCAGGACACATGCATTCAGGTCGTGATGAAATGTACGCCAGATGTATGGGTTATCTGGTTGTATTTGTAACCCATGGTGATAGTAGGATTGATAAAATAAATAAAACAAAGCATACAATGATGTAAAATGGACGTTATCTCGGGACACTTCATAGTTGTTGTCTTTTCAAAATAAAGCATCATATTTGTTGTATTTGGCTGCACTCTTATAGGATTGTTATTCAGATTAATCTTTTATGGTCATGTGTTTACAAATAAAACAAGCTTATTAAAACTTGTGTTTTAAAGAGGACATTGTCTTATTCTTTTCCAAGAACATCCTCCTTTTTGGTTTGTATACAAGATATACAAGACTCTAAAAAACGATGTTAAAAATAATAACATCAAAGTTCAGGCGAACAATCAAATGGTGAATTAAGTTTGGTGTTTAAAGTCCTATCAACACCTTAGGTCATTTGAGGACAGCCTCACCTGTGTTCGAGATAAACGCATGAGGTATATGCGGGTGCATTTCGGGAGACAGTTATTAATGTTCATCTCTTTGTGAAAGCACGAAACATGTCGACTTTATAGTGCTAGCACACTGAAGCACGATGCCGAAAACATTAAGCTCTACACCTCATCCGTTCACATTAACAGGCAAACCATTTTCAAGGACAAGGGTATGTCTCGACTAGGGGACAGAATCAAAAACTTGAGGCCAAAAGTGTCAAGGAATAAAAATAAACACGAAGAGAAAAGATAAGATCCCAAATTAAGTCGCCTCTTGCGATTCCATGCTTGGTTTGCTTTGGTTTATTTTATTTAACGTCCTATTAACAGCTAAAGTTATTTAAGGACGGTCTCCCATGCGTGCGACATGCATGCGTGTGGTGAGTGCGTATGAGTGTTTTGGGAGGCTGCGATATGTTCGTGTTAAGTCTCCTTGTGATAGGCCGGAACTTTTGCCGATTTATAGTGCTACCTCACTGAAGCATACTGCCGAAGACACCCAGCAGGATATCCAACCGGTCACATAATACTGACAACGGCCGAACCAGTCGTCTCGCTCCAACTATGCTGAGCGCTAAGCAGGAGTAACAACTAGCCGCAGCCATCCCGTGACTATCATAATAAAAACGATTGCAATCAACTGTACTTTATAACCCGGACAAACAGACCCCTAAGCTTTCATTTGATTTAAGACTGCTTTTCCACAAGAAATTCAGTTATGTAAGCATTTCGTTTCAGCAATGACAAATCAATCTGTGGACGATGTGTTGCCCTCGCGAACCGAACATTTTCTAACTGCGATAGTGCAGTGGCCAATAGACCGTGTGATTAAGGGAGATTGGGACATGAAGTGCGGGTTCTGGTCAGTATCGCGCAGCGGATGTGCCGAGTCCAGGTCAATGTCAACATAAATGTTTGAACAAACCACTGTCAAGGGCACATGACCATAGCTACACTGATTTAGATAAATAGGTACAGTATGTATAAATGAATAATACACAAGATTCCGTGCGGAGTATAAATCTATTATATACTTCAAATGCGTAGAATCAATAAAATCTGTTTTGATGTAATAATGCATCTCAGCTGAGGTAAGTTTTATTAATCTCATTACTATATTTTTACCGGTCCAGCAACTCTCAAAAGGTCACTATGGCCAGAAATGACGAGAAAAAATAGGTTGAACAGAGAAAATAATTCATAACAAAGATGAAATCTTTTAAAATAGGGGGATGGGGTTTGGGTTATTATAGATTAGTTAATTAAGTACCAGAATAAAAGTCTTAATGGAGTAACGCTATCGGTTAGGCGAGATGCATTTTATTCCTTTTTTTCACAATAATACTTTGAATCACCTTAATGTAAATATTGAAGTAATACTGATTTGCAACATATAGGTCAAATCTTGCAGTTATCGTGTGATGTGTAAGGGAAACTGCATATATACTATAGGTATTATATGCGATCAGATAGAAGACAAAAACAAAGATAACGTTTCTTCACTACTAATGTCTTTTAATTGGTCCTAAACTTACAATTAAATGGCGAATGATGGCCAAAAAATTCAACCACGTGACAACTAAAGAGTTGGAGGAAAATGGATAAAGGATATTCCCCCAGACTCAATAGCTGATACTATAATGTTATGTAATATGATACAGACTTTTCCAAAAGAGCAGAGCAATCTGTTGTATACCAGAAAAATGCCGCCAAATGGCAACACTCTACAAAAAAGTTGAGGTGTACCTGTCTTGGTAGCTTATCCAAATATGCCTACCCAACGTACCGTGCGAAGGGAGATAACTCCGAGATTAGGTTAGGTAACTTGGTACACTGAACAAAGCAATGATTATATCAATACTGCATGTAGTCGTATAACTCCTGTGCATACTAGAAAAAGGAATTTCATTAATAGGTATCAAACTAGCCCCAAAATTCATATGCTGGTCTTCATATCATTGAATCATATTTAAGAAATAATTTTCAATATGTGCGTACTGCCAAAAACGTTTTATTCGTTAATTATTGTGAGCATTACGGATATTATCCTTCATAAAACATTGTCCATTGGTATAAATTTACATTAAAACTAAATCTACAATTACTATAAATTAACGTAAAAGTATCATTTTAATTAATCATTGGATGATTGCGGATCGGAGAGTGAATGTAATTTTATATACATACAAAGCTCGATATATGCCGCATACATGAAAGCCCCAACTCTAACGATTACAAGTATATGGAATCAGCATGGAAGGGGAGGGGGTGTCGGTGTATATATTATGTAATACATTGATATGCGTAAGAATATACAAAGAATGTATTTGTAAGTAGTATGCCGATGTTTATTCAAATGATCCCGGGGGGTCTGAAATGAATAAATAATAGTTACAATCATTGCGTGTACAAGTTTATATATCGAATTCATTTACTTTAAACAATGCTTAGCGTGCTCATGTATCTACATGTATATATAGATCTATACAATCTAATTTAAATATAGATGGTCATTCTCACTACGTTCATGTAACGTATTGAGAATGACCATCTATATTTTAATTAGATTGAGATCTTTAGCTACTACATGGAACTTGATTTTTGTTTGTAATTTTCCTACAGTTACGCTTATCATACGCAGTTACCGTTTCATTTTAGTAGTTACCCGCATCACTTTTCAAATTTCCTTTCTGATACCCGCATCATAGACTCGTAATTATCGTCATCATGCCAAAACTAACGATGTTAATATCATCTTAATTACACCAAGAATCACTAACTCATCGCTTCAGATTACATTTATTTTGAACCAACTATCGATACGCTTACTCAGAATGCCATATAAAGTTGAAAAACATTGATAATTCACATCAGTTAATACTCATAGTTTCCGCCCTCTGCCATATTGGATGCGGATAACTGCGGGTAACTACAGTTACTCGCATCAGGTTATCCCCCGTGCTAATTGCTGGACTCCACGGCATAGTCGGGATGGATTCTTTGTTTTCTGATCAGTGGACAATGAAAAGCCCAAGGATAGGCTCCTGGTGGATGGGGACCTTATAATTCACAAATTTGGTTGGCCTTCAGCCATAGAAGCTTTCTGCCTTTCATTGGATTTGGTTAGGCGGTTTTGGAGAAGAAGTTGAAGATGTAAATTGTTTACGGACGCACGACGGACGACGCACAAATATCAAAATACCATATACAGATTTCAAACCTGTAATTAGTTCTGCCATTCAGAACTGTGTGTTTTGGGAGGCTGCGGTATGCTTATGTTAAGTCTCCTTGTGGTAGGCCGGATCTTTTGCCGATTTAGAGTGCTACCTCACTGAAGCATACTGCCGAAGACACCCAGCAGCACACCCCACCTTCATTTTGAAACGAGAGTATCCACCGGTGTGTTATGCATGTGATGCTCAATTCACAGTGGAGCATTTTTTAATAAAATGTTCCGATTTCAAGCACATTCGTGATAAATACGTTCGAGTCCCGGATATGAAAACCCTTTTCAGTTCCGTGGATTCGAAAACAATATTTAGCTACTTGAAACAAATCGATCTATTTTATAGACTTTGATGTCTTTTATGTTACTCTCTTTGACGTTCTATTTATATCACAAAGTTCACATAGTCTATTCGTACATACATATATTTTGCAATTTTTAACCAACTTTTTTTTATCATAATGATCTGAATACAATACGAATGCTTTTAAAAATGACAAATTTTATCTGATTTTAACGTTGAAAAATAAAATAATAACGATAGTATATTGATTGGCCCTAAATGACCCTAGTTGTCGATGGGCCGTAAAACATAAACAAACAAACAAACAAACGGACGACGCACGACGACGGATAAAAGGCGATTAGAATAGGTGACCTAAAACACACATACGCACTCACCACACGCATGCATATTGGACGCACGGGAGGCCGTCCTTAAATGAACTTAGCTGTTGATAAGACGTTAAACAAATTAAACCAACCCAAACCAAATCCTTTATGAGCCAGTAGACCAAATTCATCCTTTATATTCAAGCGCCGTAGAATGGAAACTAAACCTATATTGGTATAATATAAAGGCAGATCGCATCAGATGAATCTCCCACATAAATAAAAACACGGAACAAAAAGTATAGCTGTAATAACGTTTGTTTAATTACTCAAACTGTAAGACATAGAAGCCATATAGGTCTGCATTGGAGCACGCATCCTTATAACCAGGATGTTATTTACCGACGGTACACAGTATTCCTTATCCGGATTGTCTACAAACGAAAACAAATGATCAGATAAAGATATAACGAATTCTTAGGTCATTCATGTAGACCAAAATTCCTTGGATTCAGTCCAGTATTAATAAATATATATAAAATGTCTTGGTCAATATTATTATATAGGGTGAACTACTTGGTGTCGTCAATTTACCAAAAAACCTAACAGCTAGAGATGATACAGTTCTCACTGTAAACCACTTACTATACATCCATTGGGGACATGCACGAATTATACGGATTTCTTCACAATTGCTTATTTTTGTTAACTGTTTGTGGTAATTTAGGTAGTTAAAGTCCAAGTCAACGTCATGTTTCAATGCAACATCTCCCCAACATATAGCTCTGTGTTCCATAGTCCCATCCCTCATACCGAAGAGTAGTGTGTTTTTGTACCAGAGTATTAATGGGTTAACGTTTCTAAGTTGTCCTAACTAATAGAGCTTTTGAAAGTTAGAGAGTCATGTTTATTGTGCCTTACCATGCCCCTTTAAATCGTGTTGTCTTGCTATCTTAGCCAGCAAGGATACTTGGTCCAAATTATTATTGTTCTCACCGACATGAAGACATTGATATTCCCGAAATTAACCACATGTTCACCAGTTTCCCCAACTGACCAGTCTTAACTCGAACCAATAGCTTATTTTTATCGTATTCTCTTTAAATAGGCACAGTAGAAATTGTAGCTTAAACGTAGATATTATTTGCTCCTCAATGTTGCATAAAAGTAGGAAGTCCTCTAACTTAAGGATTGGAGAAATAGTATTGTCCTTGTATAGATAAGGGGATATGGTCTGCAGCATCATTGGACAACATGCACTGAAAGTGGTTAAACTTAAAAGTCCATTACCCCAGAGACAGAAGGATGGGAACCATTAGTGCGCCATTGCATGGTCGCACGGGGGCGTCCTTAAATGACCTAAACTGTTGAGAGGGCGTTAAAGAAATCAAACCTAACAAAAACCAAAGAATGTTCGTCAGAGGTGACTAAATTTGGGACATTATCATTTCCCTTCTTTCTTAACAATTCAATTGTTCCTAATGTCTCCCTTGCCGATGCTTCAATTTTGGCCTTTAGTTTGACATTGGCCCCTGTGAGAAAAGCTTTTGTTTTATGTTCCCTGGCCAAGACATACTCTTTACAAGAGACCAAAGGACCATAACGGTCATCTGACTTCCAAGTATATATGGTGGCACTGTTGGCCATGGCGGCCATTATGGATTTTGGACCGACAAAAAAATAATAAACACTTGGTAAGGACCAGTTCAGGATCATTTCAGGCAAGTTAGAGCTGAATCCAACCGGAAAAACTTGCAAAGTTTGAAATAGGTGTTCAGAAAAAACCATGATTGCAAAATCGCTGCAATGTCGAAGTTTTTAAGATGCCGAAAAATACCACTTCCTTAACAGCTTCACCAACTTCCAGTTCAATGGCACTAGTGGAACTTGTGAAGTTTAAAATGTGGGCAATCTTGGATTTCAGACCGACCCGAAAAATAACAACACTTAGTCCGAACCATCTTGGGATCCTTTCAGGTAAGTAAGTGCTGAATCGCACTAGAAGAACTTGCGAAGTTCGAAATAGGTGTTGTTCAGAACAACAATGATTACGCAATTTTAATACAAAATGACCGCCGTGGCTGTCATGTCAAAGTTTTTACGAGCCCAAAAAAAACCCACTTTGTTGGCTCCCCTTTCTTAACATCCTCATCAATTTCCAGTTCAATGGCAATGGCACAAGTGCATTTGGTTTGGTTTGGTTATTTTGTTTAACGTCCTATCAACAGCTAAGGTCATTTAAGGACGGCCTCCCGTGCGTGTGATATGCATGCGTGTGGTGAGTGCGTATGTGTGTTTTTGGAAGCTGCGGTATGTTCGTGTTAAGTCTCCTTCTGATAAGCCGGAACTTTTGCCGATTTATAGTGCTACCTCACTGAAGCATACTACCGAAGACACCCAGCAGCACACCCCAACCGGTTACATTATACTGACAACTGGCGAACTAGTCGTCCCACTCCAAATATGCTGGGCGCTAAGCAGGAGTAGCAACTACCATTTTTAAAGACAGTGCAACTGGAGAAGAAGTTTAAAATGTGTTGTTCAAGATGGCGGCCATCTTGGATTTCTAACCGACCCAAAAAATAACAACACTTGGTCAGGACTTTCTCAGGATTATTCCAGACAATTTTCAGCTAAATCCCACGATTGGAACTTGAGAAGAAGTTTTAAATGTAAAAAGTTTACGCACGGCGGACGGCGCACAACGACGGACGAAGCACGATGACTAGAAGTCATCCCTTCGGGTCAGATGACCTAAAAATGGTAATTGCTATTCTGCTTTGCACTCAAGCATTTGTTTGCGCGTTGTCAGTATAATGTATTTTAATCTTAATGAACCAAAAAGTGAAAAGTCTGTTTAAAAGGAAGTGTCAAATCCGAAACCGAGAATTGTTTTAATACATTTTAAATGCAAGAGCTTTAGTACAACGGATAAAAAATGAATGTGAACGATAGGGGGCCTCTTGTTGGAAGATTTCACGAATATTGATTTGATAATATTTCAATCAATTCTTTTCTCATAAACGTGTTATCTTTGCGTATATCATACCTCTGTTAAACGCTGGGAACATCTTTGGGACTCCAGTTGTTATGTCGGAATACTCCAGGTAGTCTGCCCCTAGATCGTCCCGGAAACAGACGGTGAAGTGGTGTTTCTCCCGGAAGTGGAGATCAATTGTGCCTGTAGGATAATTCCAGTAGATTGTACCGTTTTTGCAGGTCATGTCTACGCTGTAGTCGGTGGGTCCGTTGTCAGGGTGGTTGATATGGGCACTAGGTAAAAATGAATATAAGTGATGCAACTATATTTTTAATATACCAGTTGTGACAATGGAGAAAAAATTATTATTTATTTGAAATCTGGAATTCGTTGGCAACTGGTCATAATCTTGGAAATCTAATGAGCTAATCATAACTATTATTACGAAATATTTAATTTTAATTTAAGTAATATTGTACATCTTTATACCACTTTATATCAAATAAATTTTATAACCACGTCGATCGCTTCAAATACATATGTATGTCATACAGCAGACCATTTTAATTACTAGTGCTGGGAATCGCCATGATATTGAAGATCGATTATCGGGCTGTCAAAATCGATCGATAATCGATTATCGGTTTGAATACGTGCTAAATATTGTTAGACTGACTATTCGACCAGTATTATTTCGATGTAAATGGAAGTTTACTTAGCAACTTTGGAACAAATTGAATGCATACTAGATCTAGCGTGAATATGATGAGCATTTCTGAAATCAACATTTACCGATAGACCTTCATTTTTGTTGTCTTTCAATCACGGACGACTGACAGTGACACGAGTCTGACCGTGCATATACAAGCAAATCAGATTTGATTACTCTAGTCAGTATGCATTTTGGATTAAAAAGAATTTTATATGGTTATCAATTGATATGACATGTTGTTGTTACTATGTTAGTGAAGAGAATTCATTGGAAGTTGATCCAAAGTTTGTTGTTTGTAGCAAACGAAAGTGTTGTCTGTGACTTCGTAGTCGCCATATTTACGTGTTGTGCGCATGTGACCTCTGCGTGACCTATGACGCACTAATGCCTGACCCGGTTAACGGGCTTAATTATATCTGGAACAGTACATGTATCGGACAAGACACAAACATAAACGCTCTTACAACCAAAGTGAACAAACACTGTAATTATGAATTTAATCACAGTCATTTTAAACAAAACATCGATTAAACAAATGCATGTTGTTTCTTCAAGACGCTGCCACGGACGCCAGAAAATCGAACTAGTGTTAATATGAACTATCAAACACATCTACAGGTACGAATAGTCATTCAAACAACTTAAAATTTCTGTTGAAGAAGATGAGTTTGTCCACGTTTGCGGGAGTCAGGGAAGCACGTTTCTTTGTAACGATATTTCCAGCGAGACTGAATATACGTTCACTGGGAACGGAAGACGCTGGGACGGCTAAAAACCTCTTAGCGAGTACCGATAGGGTCGGGTACGATACAGATCTAGCCTTCCACCACATTAGGGAGTCATCGGTTGAGGCTGTTTCACTGATGAACCGATCTACCTCCCTTGCAATAATCTCAGCCTCGCTATACTTCGCTGGCTCTGAAGCGACAACAACAACGTCATCAAACCAGTCCATTGAGTCAGCTTCGCGTTTAACCATTTTGGCGGGTGGTTCGTCAGCGTCATCGCGATCTGATGGAGACAGGGTGGGGAAAGAAGGGGCATTGATTTCGTCATCATTGGGTTCCAATTTTATTTGTCTAGTATTTGTTTTTATTTCAGCGGCCGCGTCCAGTAGCTTTCGTCGAATGAGTGTTTTTTCTGCAGGTAGTACAAAATTGAGTTCTTTGAATCTCGGGTGTAGTGCACTCGCGAGTTGTAAAACGGATTTCGCGTTCTCGCTAGTGTAGCGATTAGCAAGATTTTTTGCCATAGTTTCTTTCATTTTTCGTATGGGGACGTCGTCATTGTCCTCGATGACTAATAATCTATCGATCTTTGCTAAGAGCGGCAAAACGGCTGGGAGAGTCGGATCAGACTCGCTCGAAAGCAACACCGTCGCGTGTTTAAATGGCTCCAAGGGCTTGATCATTTTCTCCACTAGACCTTGTTCTGCGTAAGTGTGAAGTAGTTTGGCATCTAGAGATCGCTTAATTAAATTCTCCGCCAAGGTCGCGTGCAAGGCGGGTGTCTGTTCTAACAACCTTGACATCATATCCAATGTACTGTTCCATCTGGTTGATACGTCATTAACTAATTTATGTCCCTGACAATCCTTTGACAAGAGAGCCTTCTCTTTTTCTTGTAGAATGCCGGTGGCCAACGGACTTTTATGAAAAAATGACAACTTTCCGACCCCTGGCAACAAGTTTTTGAATCCCGTCAAGGGCAAGTGACGATCGTACAGCTAAGTTGAGGTTATGGTCCACGCATGAAACACGAGACCAGTCTAATATAGCAAATGCTTTAGTTTCATTGGCCGCATTTTCGGAAACAGCGATTGGAATCGGGAGTTTCCAGTCAATACGTGCCTCTTCCAGGCTATCGGCAATGGCCTGGGCGGTGTGCTGGCCTTCAACTTTTCTCGTTTGTAGGACAATACTACGGAGATTAAAGTCATCCGTAATGTAATGGCATGTCAATGTCCCATAAGATTCTGTACTGGCCGATGTCCACATGTCGTGAGTAATAGCGCAGGCATGGACAGATCGCAGTTCATCCTGGAGCTTTTCTTTGGTTGTATCATAGAGTTTTGGGATTATGTTTTCCGTAAATGTTTTCCGACTTGGCACAATATACTGGGGTTCTAATGTCTTTATCATTTCCCGAAACCCTTCCCCTTCCACAACATTAAGGGGCCTAAGATCCTTTACGATGAACAAGCCAATGTTTCGAGTTATTTCATCAACGCGGGACGATGTTATTGGTTTTGCGTAATTTTGTTTCATTGTTGTCTGCTGAAGGGTTTGTTGAACAACAGCTGGCTTGTCGGATTTTAATTTTTGACCGTGGTTTTTCATCAGATGGGTGTGGAGATTTGTAGTGTTGCCAGTATATTTATATTCGCTATTACATATTTTGCAAATGGCTTTGTCTTTCAAAACTACACTGGGGGCGTCTCTCTTTTTGATCTTGTAGAACCCAAAACATTTCCAAACAACTGATTTTGCTTTTCCAGGAAAGTTAACCAATTCTCTCTCTTCTTCTGTTTGAATTACGTCCGCCATTGTTACTTAATCAGTGTAAAAGGTCATCAGTATATGGCTAATTAGTCACCCTGGAAACGGTTTTTAATTAGGTCCGACCACGTGTTAAATAAATTCCGGAAAGTCCGGATTCCGTCATATATTAGCAAATTAGTATAGCCTTGTACAAAACGCTGCACCGACCACGATTACGTAAGGTAGCTACAACGCTTGAATGCCGGCGTGGTTCAAGCGAGACATAACAAGCACAAGCGAAATGGATGTTTTATTTTGGTTTATTGAAGATAAAAGCATTACAACAGTACGTATCTGAATAACTTCGGCCATTCAAATTAGAAACATATGAAACGATCTATTCATAGCCAAATTTCACAATCGATCTTTTAAGTGCAAAATCGATTATCGAATCGATCTTGGGTCCAACTCGATTTAATCGATGTTTCCGGTTATCGGTACACCACTATTAATTACACACAATACCTGAACATTAGAGCTGTATATCGCAAGCTGGATAGCGATACGATACGATATCATGATATACGAGAAGCTGATGACCTATCAGATATCTGATATTCCATCGTACACTAGTCATGTTTTGTTTGTTCAGTTCGGTTTAGTTTGGTTTACCCTTTTTAACGTCCTATTACTGCCCTGCAGGTAGGGCGTAAGAATTGTACCTGCTGCCCCCGTTGCATGATCGTAAGAGGCGACTAAACTTGGGATCTTATCTTTTCTCTTCTTTCTTAACAGCTTTCTTCTTCCTAATGTCTCCTTTGACAATGCCTCACTTTTGGCCTTTAGTGGAGCGTTCGCCCCTGTGAGGAAGGCTTTGGGTTCTGTCCCCTGGCCGAGACATAACAGAGTCTTTAAAAATGGCAGTTGCTGCTCCCGCTTGGCGCCCACCATATTTGGAGTGGGACCAGTCGTCCTACTCCAAATATGCTAAGCGCTAAGCAGGAGTAGCAACTACCATTTTTAAAGACTCTGATATGTCTCGGCCAGGGGACAGAACCCAAATTCTTCCTCACAGCGGCGAACGCTCAACAGTGTTAAATAATTTTAAATATTTGAGATACAAAATGTTTTTCATTATTGGTAACTCACAGTACAATGTAGTATACTTTAATTAAATAGTATCAAGTGAATACTGACAAAGCTTTGTGTTTATTTTAACACTAGGTAGCAGTTGGTTTGTAAGGTTTAATAGACAAGCGTGCACCAAGTTACCAATACTTGTATCATCATTAAATTACGAGCACTTGTGCCTCGACATAATACGTCAACACTATAATTTCAGCGCTATCGCCAGGGGACAAGCACGACCACACCGCTGCAGCAGCTTCTTAGGACACACATACATCACACACACAGGATAGGCCGTCTTGTAATGATCTTAGCGGTTGATAGGAAATTAAGCAATACTAAACCGAACCAAGTGTCAAAGCAAGTGTTAAGAGGCTTAAAAGACCACCTAAGTGAGACGTGGCGTTACACCAATACAGAGTCCAGTAAATAGTTTGATGTTCGTTCACATTGATGTTTATGATGACTTAATACTTACTGGCCATTCTCTGGATCCTGTGTACAGCGGTCCTGAAACAGAAACCTTCTTGGAAGACATGTCACTACGCCCAAAACTACAGACACTAAAATAACTCTAGATAGAGCCATCTTGATAAATGATCATAAACGTACAGCTGCCACTATACAATTACATGTCTTATCTATATTTTAACTGGTTACCGCCGGAGTGTGGAGGTCAGTCATATTTACGTAGATTTGTGTAACAGGTAAACTCGTGTGTGATATGTAAATTTTACGTATGTCATAATCGTGAGGAAAATACACTATGTATGGCGTACAATACTCATAGACACGGTTACTTTGATTTGCCGCGACATCCTACATGTTGAGCACGAGAACTACTACAAAACTGCATATCGTAACTCCAGTTAGGAGTTTACTTAAATATGACCTGTAACCAGATATTATGGATATCTAAATATTTCTTTCGATGTTTAATCCTGGTAATGTTAAGGCTGATTCGGCACCATAAATAATACTATTTCTTTTATGGCTTAATGAGACAAGCATCACCGATATTCAAATTACATCACCGTGGATATTTATAACAAAAAAAATCATTACTTATTTTTTTTGGTCTCGCGCTTATCGAGACTATTGTAACTCTTTCGACGGCGTCAACATTTCACTTTAAAGTGTTGTGGTTAGATGCATTGCTCATACTTTCACTTACGGAATATTATCTGAAATGTACGACTCACTGACTCTGTTCTTAGCTAATTTCCTCAAAACTAGCAATGCTATTCCAACCAAACCTGGAAAATAGATGAATGGTTGAATGTACGTTTTAACACACCCTGTAGATATTGTAAAAAAATTCTTAGTTAGCTTTTTGGTTTAAAACCTTGATTTATGAGTACTTGATATAAAGTCTTAATTGTTTCTCTAATTGACAAACTAGAGTCAAATGAGAACAAAATACTATACTATATCACAAGTATTTTCTTCTCGAATTTGAAATAATGATTAGTGCAGATTTTGAGAATTAGTTTGCTTTACAATTTGATTTTTTTCAAATTTTCTTATGCATAAAGTTTCACACCTGTCAATAACGTGTTATAGAGTGCATCGATACTTTCGAGTGGGGGTTTCTGTTTGGCTTTGTTGCTTTGCTCTGGAGTCTGCGTAAAATTTTGTATACTGAACAATTGGGGCATGCAAGGCATGCGATTCTTGTTGACTCAATTTAATTACAATCTAGATGGTCATTCTCACTATGTAACGTAGTGAGAATGAACATCTATATTTTAATTAGATTGTTGTTGACTAATCTCTTTATCTCCCCCGATAGTAAACTTTACCCTTATACTTTCGAGAAGCTTTGCTTTGTGTTATGTGTAATATTAAACAGAAATTGCCCGGTTAACTACCGAATAGAAAAAAAAGGTATCATAGAGCGTAATAATACTGTAATTGAAACATATTGAACCACACTCGTCTGTTAAATGTTCATCAATATACGTTAAGTACCTTCGTCAAATTTCAGATTGATCCAAGGGTACCTCTCCCAAGGTGAACAGCGGTCTGGACCCATATTGGGCCACCCATGAGCTACATTTGTTGCACGGACTCTTTTATGCATTGAATTGATCAGAATATTTACCCCCCTCTTTGGTAAACGGTTCTATTTCTAATCCAGAGCCAACATCAACAGAGCGATGTTATCCGTCTGTCCTATTTTAATGTTCTATCGCGACAACAGTGGAGGGATAGCGTACCTGTATTCTCTCTCTCTGGATAGCTTATTGATATTTGGTTCATGTAGACAATCACGTCATTTTAGTTATTCTCACTAGATAAACACATTACTGCGTGCTGCATGTCCTCACCTTTACTATTTGCAGTTTCTCGAATTCGGTTTCAGTTGTTATTCAGCACTTTTCGTTTTCAATCAACTATGAATAATGAATAAGATTGCTTAGGGGCCAAGTGGTTAATGTGTTCTGACAATTTATCACTAGCCCATCCACCTGTATATCGCGAGTTCGAAACCCACGTTGGACAGTTGCCTGGTACTGACTGTAGGCCGGTGGCTTTTCTCTACCTCCAAAACCTGGCACGTCCTTAAATGACCCAGGCTGTTAATAGATTTAAAGAAAATTAACAAAAACAGCATTATCTTGAGAGAACGAATGGATTGTATACTTTGAATGAACACGCTTAGATTATCAACTTAGGAATACGATTCCGCATTATCTACTTAGAAAGAAAGTGTCATCATTAACTCATCATAAGTACTGGAATAGCAAACCAAATCAAACATAAACACTGGTCAAGTAAGCAGAAATGTTACTAACGAGACTAGCTAATCATTAACATTGGTAAGATTCAATTAGCATACATATCTCTCAGTCAAGTTATGATCTCTTTGCTGATTGTGTAAGCAAGGATAAGCTGCTG
This sequence comes from Pecten maximus, assembly GCF_902652985.1. NCBI lineage: Eukaryota > Metazoa > Mollusca > Bivalvia > Pectinida > Pectinidae > Pecten > Pecten maximus. The sequence goes on from NC_047026.1 coordinate 5,059,069, forward strand.
TTGCAGAATAATCTGCTGTGTCCTTGAAAAGGATATCTGTGGCATTGTCGATTTTTTTTTTCTAGAGGAGGTGATACTTTTTACGAATAGACATAATCAATATAATTATAGTTGGGACTCGATGACTATATCCACCTTTCGTCCGTAAACGTTATTGTACTGTTATTTGCAATATTTCTTTTTAAGAAATAGTTTGTAGATATAACTTCCTGGTATAGAAACTGCAAATTTTACCGATCCTTTAAGTGAAAGTCGTCCGGGGAAAGGATTGAAAAATAATTCTTAAATTAACATTTTAACGGGTGTTTTTTTTTTGCGTATTTGCACAGCAGTCTGATCTCACTCACTTTCAACAATGAATCCCTACCCGCCAGTCAAAAGTTTAAACGTATATTTTGTTGGTTTGATAATACAAACCGGAAGTGTAAATATATACTTGTACATTTACATTCTGTTAGCTACTTGTTGGAAGATATGGAGATATTAGCCTGCAACTCGACTGGCAAATAACACAATTGTTTGATCACTGTAGTATTGATTTATTTCAATATCGTAATTGATAAGAAAAGGAAGCCATGTACGCGTGGAACGGAGCGTGCATCTTGATGACTAGATTACTGTTCACCGACCCCAAACAGTATTCCTTCTCCGGATCATCTGTAAAAGAATAATAATGCTGTAAAAATCGAAGCTTATGTCTTTAAAATTCGATTTATCTGTTTAATTCATTTATTTGGTTTGTCCTAGCAAAATCTAAATTCATTAGATGAAAACACCTAATTAGTGTTGCGGGTCGATTCGCTCGCTTGCTTGTTCGTGAGATGGATGCCATAGCATGGAACAAATGCTTCATTGGCAAAGCACCGGAATAGAGTAGTTTAATTTTTAAATTTAAGTGAATGTTAATATTTTAATTAACATTTAAGGGTTAATATATTCATAATTTTCTCTTTATCAGGCTTAATACATCATACACTCAGACAAATGTATATTTCTTTTTCAGACCAGTCTAGAAGCATAGCATTTTATAAATAATAAATTGGTTGGAAATGCTATAACCATCAATGATGATGAAGATCAAATACCTCCATGAAATAGTGTTGGAAACATCTTGGGTACTCCAGATGTTATGTCCGAAAGTTCTAGGACTCCAGCGCCTATCTCGTCTAGAAAACAGACAGTGAAGTCGCACTCGTCATTGAAATGGAGGTTGATGGTGCCAATCGGGTAGTTCCAGTTGATACTGCCGTTTTTACAGTGCATGTCTACATTATCATCAGCTGGCGCATTGTCAGGATGGCGAATACTGGTTCTAGATGAAAATACTGCAGAACGTTAGAGCAGTAACAAGGTACCAGCCCATTAATAGCTTAGTAAGAACTTCGAATTGAATTTTGCTTACATCACCCATTCCTGTTCAACATAATGTATGCTGCGTATAATCAATGCATTAAAATATTATCTCCTTAGCTGTTAATAGGACGTTAAAAAAATAAACCAAACCAACCAATCCTAGCAAGAAAGGTATATAATTATCACTTTTGTTCGTTTTCAATAATATGCATGTCGTTTGCAATAAATAAAATCACTAAAGAAAGAAAGAAATTAAAAATTTACACGCAAAGTATGTTACGAACTCCCGCTGATTATCTTCAATATGGGAAAGAATATGGGACAGTGCCACGTCAAATAGTTTATCGATCAATGAATATCTTTACGTTGCCATTTAAGCTATCATTGCTCCCTGACCTGACAGTCGTTATCCAGATTGTTGATATTTTAGAAGATATGCATACTGGCCATTTTCTGGGTTCTGGGCACATCGATCATCTTGGAATAAGAACCTTCTAGGAAGACAGATGACTCCATCTAAAACTATAATAACAATAATTAAGTGTGTCAGTGACATGTCGATCGTAGTACAGATATACTGCTTCTCTTATCTTTATAAAACGTCTTACTATATCGGGCTAGTAGGTGCAACAGGTTATCTTGAGGGAAAGACATATTTTATTATGATTGTTGTCAAAATTATATGTATGTCGTTTCAGATATTTTGCAGAGGAAATGTCCAAAAACACTGTTTATAGCTAAACACCTGCAGCTGCGAAGAACCGCTTCCTGTCATCAGACCGCCAATCAATTAGTATCGATGAATGTAATAATACTATCGTGACGTAATGATGATTGGTTCATTCTCATGTGTTTAACGTCCTATCAACAGCTAAGGTCATTTAAGGACGGCCTCCCGTGCGTCCGATATGCATGCGTGTGGTAAGTGCGTATGTGTGTTTCGGGAGGCTGTGGTATTTTTGTGTTTAGTCTCCTTGTGATAGGCCGGATGTATGCCGATGTATAGTGCTACCTCATGATGAAGTAACATTGTTTGGATGGAGGAAATATTACCGTTTGGGACTAAATTCTTACAAGAGAAAAAGATGATTCGTTTAATTTCTTATAAGTATAATTTTTGTGATCAATATAATCTTAAACTTGTGTGCAAACTGTATTAGATAAGAGAAAACCGTTTCATACTTTCCATTAGAATTGAGGAAAATTGACAATGGGCGATTGATTATCGTTTACTCCCTTAGATGATTTACCAAACAATCCTCCGTCAAAATGTTAATTCATATTTTCATTTCATCTGTTAAGATTTAAAAAAAAAACCATTCTGTACTGATATTGTAGTCTATATAATGTTGCCAACAGTGATGACGTTATAAAAAATGTTTGGTTGATGAGAAGTGCTCTATTGTGAATTGAGCGTCGCATGCATGCCATATTGGTGGATCTTCTCTTTAAAAGGAACGAATGCCTATCACAAAGACTTAATACGTACATAACGCAGCCTCCAAAAACACACATACGCACTCACCACACGCATGCATAGCTAACACGAGAGGGCGTCCTTAAATGACCTTAGCTGTTAATAGGATGTTAAACAAATAAAACCAAACCAAACGTAGGATGTGTGTGTCTGGTACGCAGTCGAGAGAGGACAGATTCCAAATGTCATTATTTGCCACAGCCCTGCAGGTAGTGCGTAAGAATTGTACCTGCTGCTCCCCTTTGCATGATCGTAAGAGGCGAATAAATTTGGGATCTTATCTTTTCTCCTCTTCCTAACAACTTTCTTCTTCCTAATGTCTCCCTTGACACTGCCTCAATTTTGGCCTTTAGTTGAGCGTTCGCCGCTGTGAGGAAGGTTCTGGGTTCTGTCCCCTGGCAGGGACATACCAGAGTCTTTAAAAATGGTAGTTGCTACTCCTGCTTAGCGCTCGGCATATTTGGAGTGGGACGACTGGTTCGCCCGTTGTCAGTATAATGTGACCGGGTGGGGTGTGCTGCTGGGTGTCTTCGGCAGTATGCTTCAGTGAGATAGCACTTTAAATCGGCAAAAGTTCCGGCCTATCACAAGGAGACTTAACACGAACATACTGCAGCCTCCCAAAATACATACGCACTCACCACACGCATACATGTCGCACGCACGGGAGGCCGTCCTTAAATGACCTTAGATGTTAATAGGACATTAAATAAATAAACCAAACCAAACCAAATCCTACGGAACAGTGAGAATTATAGAGTCGCGACACATCTGAAGAAACCAGCTAAGTACTGCACACTGACCAATACCGCTTCCCGGTCTAATACCTCTTATTGTAGTTTAATTTAAATTGAATTTCAGGGACATATAGTCAGTGTATTTATAAGGGCAATTGCCAAGTGTTTTGTAGTTATTAAGATCAATTTCAGGTTTCGGATAAGATAATTATAACTCTATTCCAGGTATACATCGCTAGCTATTTCAGGAATAGAGAGTATTTTGGGGGCCATGTTGTAAGATCATATTTAACACACAGATACAAACAACCAGTTAGAAATGGAACAAGTGGTATTATTAAAACCCAACCCCCGGGACGGGAGCACCAGGCCCTATAAGGGAATTAACAAGAAACAAGCCCTAGGGGACAATCTAGATGAAAGGCCGAAACAATAATTCCACACTTTCAACTCTGTACTGATACAAGAACTAGGTATAGGGTTAGACGGGACACCAGTGGAACCGGAAGTACAGAGTGCACTAGGTAAACCAGACACCTCACAACACACACCTGAGACAACGTCCGATAAATCACCGCAGAAAATACCATCACACTCAAAATCCATACCGGAAACACTCATATCACGTCCACAATCGCCCATAAGAGTTAATTCCCCTACCGGATACAACTTGAGGTCGAGAAAGAAGATGGTATACCAGATTTATATTGCATCAGTGGTAAATAAATAAATCATCCAATGATCCCTGTATAACCCTATGACGTACACATCTGAGCAATATTGAACTTGAGTAAGTGGAAGACACCAACATCTAGAGGTTGTAAAAAATGTGTGGAGTTGGCAAGAAGGCACAGAAGGTGGATGTTATTTTCTCTGGCGGTATTAACTACTTGCTTGGTGATATGCGAACTATGGTTGTCCATTATGACTAAAACTGGTCTTGCTCGACCACACTGAGGAGCAAAATGATTGTTAAACCACGATGAAAATATTGTGTTATTGATGTAACCACTCTCTTTGGTTTCAAATGACCATTTCTTTGAAAGTTTGTCCCTGAAACTTTCTCTTGGCAGGTTCTTGGGGGGGGGGGGGATCATGACGCAATAGTCTTTCCACTTGTGGAAACTCCTAAGTTAAGAGTCACGTGTCCTGATATGCCAGCACATGGTTGATATGGATGCTTTGTACCTTTTGGTACCACAATTTTCTGCTTTGAAAATTCCTTACCTGCAAAGCCAGTTTCATCTATATTAAAGATTTGTGATGGTTTATCTTTTAACTAAAGTTTTTTAAAGCAGTTCAAACTACTCCTCAATCTCAGAGGACTTAAGTTCACTGTGATATCTCTCTAAAGGATGGGGTGTGCGTAAGGACACGTTCTTATGCCGCGACATAAAGCTTCGCATCCACTTGACCGTTTTCCTTGTTAAGACGTGTATTTTGTTTACCACTGGTTTTGACAATATCAATAGTTAGTTTTTAATAACATTTCTGCCAAGAGGAAACCCGGAATCACTCATATATTTGATATAGTTTACAAGGGACTGTTCTCCATCAGATGTAAGAGTTTTCGGTCCACGTTGCTTGGTAAATTTTACGTTTGCTTACTTGCCCCCGGCATGATCTTTTATTGTTGATGTGGGCACACCAGTCTTAGATTGAGCTTTCCTCAAAGATTTTCCCTTTTTTACTAATGCCACAGCTTTTTCCTAAATCTTTTGATAATTTTGATACTTATTTTTCCTAAAATCAAGCAGTAGCTTGTTTATTATATCAAATTATTTTATATTTTTAAATTGTACAGTGTATTGATAAATGTTTATTAAAGAAAATAAAGCATGTTTTATTTAAAAGCGACAAACTTTGTTTTTCATGAATAATATTTTCCTTGCAGCGTTTTAGTTACTGGATATAATTTTTCAATGGGAAACTGAACTTGAAAATTTCAAGGTAAAAACGACTTGATAGTAGCTAAAGTACAATACATTATTAATTTGATGAGATCCATAATATAACACGTGCACCATACCCGAGTAAGAATTACTATTTACAGGTACACATATGTATAGAATTCGTACATTTAACAACAGAATATTCTTGCTGGAAGTTTGTGAACAAAACTAGACTAGGCTACATGTATGTAGTACACGGGACGTATTTTGATATATACGTTACCACAGAGCAAAAGCATGGTCGACTTGCAGTCCTGGTCGGACGATCTAAACCATGACTATTGACTAATATAACTTAATTAATCTCATATGTGTATTGAAACATGCCTTTTCAAGGCATTTTATGAAATCCAAGTGGAGATGCATCACATAGCTGTTATATATATTACCTTATTTCGGGAAGAAATAGCATCAGCCTAATTTTCCTACTGTTTTCTCGGTATCTGCCGAAGTGATTGGAATGTTTACAAAGGTACTATCGACCAGGTTCGAGTAACTTACAAAACACCTCCACTAAAAACGGGACTGGGTAAAAAAATTGATAAATAGATACAAGCTAGATCTAGACGGCAGGTTTTTTTAAGGAAAAACATCTTAGTCCTAAAACATAATCTAAATTGAATGCGTGATATATATATGAAAATACTGTAAATGAAAATGTTGCTCCATTAATATTACCTATATATTAATTTTTCAGAAGCGAATGTATCAATTTTGTATGAGCATAAAAAATCACACATATTTCAAAACACGATTTTAGTTTCTTATTACAATTAATTCATTTATCGTAGAAGCATTACATTCGAAATTTATCATAGGTGCTGACTGAAAATTTCATAATGGCATATTGATGTTAATGATGCCTGGGTCAATGTTATTACATTTAAAGATGACAGAAGAGAATTTCAAGATGTGAAAGATATTATGCAGTAGCTTTGAATTCTCTAAGTACATGCATATGAAAGAAAATTTGCTAAAATAAAACAGCCATAACAGATACAAACTTGTCTAAATGCATGAACTATTTTAATATATTATCAAAAAAAAGGGATGTGGCCAAATACGTTTGGCATGACAACATACAAAAAATGTGTACAGGTAGAACTTTATATACAGTGATAATTAAAATCTACATGCATATCCCTAGTCACAAAAATGTGTACAGGTAGTTATATACAGTGTTACTTAAAAATCTACATGCATATCTTGTACTCATAGATGTATAGATAGGACTCGTAAAACTTCTGAAAACAGTTTGAATTAAAATTGTTGGACAAATTGTTTTAACAATACAATTGATAAGGATTGACTCTTGGAAATTAATTGTAGAATATTTACAGGGCTTTTGCTTTGCATTTCCCCATTTAAATGTTAAACAAAGGCAGCAAGCTTCCAATTGCCTACAACACCAAGTGCTTTTGTGCTGTCATCAATTTCAGTGTGTCAGCACTTGATATGCAGCTCTGAAATTGTTTTGAAATAATTAAATGAAACATTTCTCTGTTAAAATGTAAATATGATTAATGAATATTTTAGCATGGTTCTGAAAGGCTTGATTTAAGTTTGTCAGCAATGACAATGTGTGTTATAGGATCATAATAACATTTGCTTAAACATTAATTGCTTAATTGATCAGTGCATGCTTATATATATACATATTTATATAATAGATAATAACTTGTTTTTATCCTTACGGACGAATTATAAAAGTAAAATAAAAAACCAACTCTCCGTTTATATATACCAGTATTGTTTTGTTTTTAGTTTGGTTTGGTTTGGTTTATTTTGTTTTACGTGCTATTAACAGCTAAGGTAGTGTTGGGGTTGAAATCAGATCCACGCTTCAGATTCGGAAGCAGTATGATAGAGGTACATATTTTCACCTGTATAACTAATAAACAACAGTATATATTGCAGCCTACATGCCAATAACTGCTGTATTTGAGTAAATTACTTATAAAAAGAAAACATTTTTTTTTTTTTTAGAAATTATCATATTAATTATAATGTATAATTCATACATATATCTACATATATTCATCTTTCTTTTTTATTCTCCAACATGCAAGAAATCAGAGATCATTCAAATACTATTTGTTTTCTAATTTTTCACAGCCAAGGGGAAGATAAATGAGGTAAAAGACCTAAAGCAGGAGGTGGTCCTGCTGTCCCAGATCCAACACCATCGGAAAAAAATCTTTATAGAGATGATGGCAGGCCCAATATTGTGGGGTTAGGGGTATCTTTAGACACAGAATGTAACAAAGAAGATAACTAAATTGCTTGTTTTGACTTTATGAAATAGGAAAACGAGACAATGATCATTTCATTGTGAAATCTTTATTTTTTTGTCTTGAAAAGAAAATATACAATGCATTGGGTTTGTACAAAATCGTGTCTTGTAAAACTTATATTATGTCTTATATCATTTCTGTATAGTAATAATTAATCATTTGCTGCAATGTGTGTATCATACACTGTATCTCTCTCACACACATACATGCTCACATGTGTACATATGGTTGAATACAAAACATTTCTTTATAACATAATATGCTAATCCTAACCATTTCATTCTCGTTGCATAACCTTTTGTTTTACAACAAGTTCTTAGTAATTTTTATAAAAAAAATATTTATTAAAAGATGATGTTTTATGTTTTACTTTCATCATCTTCAAAACAATGATAATTTAATGAGTTTTAAAAAGAAATTAAAATGTATACTCTGTGTAATATTTATCTTCATTTGCAGATGACAATTTGGAAGAAAATATTTCCCTAGTCATCCCAGGAACCAAAGTTGTGGATTTGACAGGTACAGAGTATTGTCTATTGAATTATAAGATAAGAGTAGACTTCGACCAGAAACTTTGCAAAAAGCAAAGCAAAAGGAATTTAAAATTTTGGCAGAGTTTAATAAATTAAGGAGCAGCCTGTAGTCACTGGTAAAAAATACTTTCTTTATCATATTATATAAACACTTATATTTCACGGGCTAATTCATAGAAAAAATAATAACAAGTATTTTGAAAATACGAAATCCCCCAAAAAATGATAACGATCATCATAATTACTCTCAAATGCCTACTTTGTGTCAGTTGACCAAAACTTGAAATCCTATTAAATCACCTGATTCATAATATGGTTTGGTTTGGTTTGGTTTGGTTTATTTTGTTTAACTGTCCTATTAACAGCTAAGGTCATTTAAGGACGGCCTCCCGTGCGTGCGACATGTATGCGTGTGGTGAGTGCGTATGTGTGTTTTGGGAGGTTGCGGTATGTTTGTGTTAAGTCTCCTGGTGATAGGCCGGAACTTTTGCCGATTTATAGTGCTACCTCACTGAAGCATACTGCCGAAGACACCCAGCAGGACACCCCACCCGGTCACATTATACTGACAACGGGCGAACCAGTCGTCCCACTCCAAATATGCTGAGCGCTAAGCAGGAGTAGCAACTACCATTTTTAAAGACTCTGGTATGTCTCGGCTAGGGGACAGCACCCAAAGTCTTCCTCACAGCGGCAAACGCTCAACTTAAGGCCAAAAGTGAGGCAGTGTCACGGGAGACATTAGGAAGAAGAAAGTTGTTAAGAAAGAAGAGAAAAGATAAGATCCCAAATAGTCGCCTCTTACGATCATGCAATGGGGGCAGCAGGTACAATTCTTACACCCTACCTGCAGGGATACTATTGATACTCTAAAGAGATTTCCTTTGGAAAACAACAATCTGAAACATATTAAAAGTAATTTATCTTATAAACAGAAATGTGCCATTGAAACTTTAAAAAATTACTCTTCCATTATTATTAAAGAAGCAGATAAAGGTAGCGCAGTAGTTGTGATGAATACAGATTTCTACAGTGAAAATAGACATAATATGCTGAATGATGTTAATTTTTACACAACAACCAGCGACGATTTCGATACTGAAACTCGTAAAATTATCAATAGTCTTATACAAAAGTATGACGCATGTTTACACGAAAAAGAAAATGATTATCTAGCTAATTTTATGCAAAAAACTAGTTTTTTTGTATGGTCTCCCCAAAATTCACAAAAGTTCAATTATAGGTAAAGCTATAGAAGAGCAGAATAGTACTTATATCGAGGTGGAAAATCCTACAGATATGAAATGTAGACCTATAGTTGGTGGACCTAATAGTGAAACCCAACGCTTGAGTCATTTTTGGACTTGGTACTGAAACCATTATGTAAATGTGTAAATAGCTATATAAAAGACGATTTTGATTTTCTTAGTCGTTTACCTAGGCAGGTTCAGCATAGATGTAAACTGGTTTCTTTTGATGTGGTAGTCTATACACTAATATTCCACATGAACTTGGTATAGAGGCTGTTAAATATAGGCTAAATAAGAAAAGGGAAAAGATTGATTCCCGCTTTAGTAATGATTTCATACTTAAAGCTTTGGAGATTGTTTTGAAACGTAATGCCTTTTACTTTGACAAAAGGATTTTTCCAGCAGATCAAAGGTACTGCTATGGGTACTAAAGTTGCCCCTACATATGCTACTTTAGTTAACTTTTTAAGGTTTCTTGATGATTGTTTTATAATATGGCCTCCTGGTAAGGACGTAGATGAATTTCGTCAAATGTTGAATACTCTTCACCCATCAATTCGTTATACCATGGAGTGTAGCGATACTTCGTTACCATTTTTAGATGTTTTAATTCAGATAGATACTTATGGTAAATTTCTAATGATTTGTATTGCAAAGCTACTGATGCACATAATTATCTTAATTTTAATTCAAATCATAGTAAACATACCAAGGTGAATATTCCTTTTAATCTTGCCTCAAGGATTATAACAATTGTCAGCGAGAAACAGGTACAAGATATTATACTTAGTCAGTTGAAACAATATCTTAAAGCTCAATGCTATCCAGTTGAGGTGATAGAACATGGTATAAGAAAGGCTATTGAAAAGGGACCGTTTACATCCCGTGTACGCACAGAAAAATGTAACACAAGATTGATTACTTTTGTTTCAACTGTTAATCCACGGAATTTCAATCTGTATTCATTGATAAAAAACAAATGTGAGGAGTTAAAGCAAAGAAGCAGCCGTATGAAAAAGATTTTTGATAACCACACTATTTAACATAGTAGACGGCAACCTACAAATTTGAAGCAAATGTTAACACGTTCTAGGTTTGATCATTCTGGTTTAAGTCCCGGGGTATCAAAATGTAAGACACCTCGATGTGCTACTTGCCCTATTATTATTGAATGTGATACGTATAATTTCAAAAATGGCTTAAATGTTACAGTAAAAGCTAATATGAATTGTAAATCAAAATGTGTTATATATGCCGTTATCTGTTCCAGTTGTGGTGATTTTTATATTGGTCAAACTAGTAATGAACTTAGAACAAGAATGACTGTACATAGGCAACAAACTAAGACCGACTCGTTGCGAAATTTACATGTTAATAAGCATATTCATGATTGTGCCGGTGATCATTTTAATGTGATACCTTTATACCAATTACATTCGACTGACACGGTTTTATTAGAAAAGAAAGAGGACCAAATTATAAAAATATTAAAACCAAGCCTCAACAGGCCTTGAAAAATTGTTATAGATGTGTAAAATGGCGCCACAATTTTAGCTTGTTTTGAAACGTTGTACATGTATACCATTGTGACGTCACATTATTAATGACGTCATTAAGTTGTCTTTTCAAAATAAACACTTTCCTGATGAGCAGCAAGAGCTGCGAAAGCGCTTGAAAGTCAGTCATCTAGTTTTTAGGTCATCTGACCCAAAGGGTCAGGATGACCTATAGTCATCGTGCTTCGTCCGTCGTCGTCCGCCGTGCGCCGTCCGTAAACTTTTTCTTTCAAAACGCTACTCCTCCTTAACGCTTGGGTGGATTACTTCCAAATTTGGTTTGAAGTATCATTGGGGGAGGGCAATCATATTTTATATAAATGAGGCTGGTCTGACCCCTGGGGCCAGAAGGGCGGGGCCCCAAAAAGGGAACTTAGGTGAATATTGCTATAAAATCCTACTCCTCCTTTACCCTTGGGTGGATTACAACTAAATTTGGTGTGAAACATCATTGGGGGAGGGCAGTCATATTTTATATAAATGAAGTTGGTGTGACCCCTGGGGCCTGAGATGCGGGGCCCCAAATGGGGAACTTTGATGAAATTTTGCTATAAAATCCTACTCCTCCTTAACCCTTTAGTGGATTTCAACCAGATATGTTGTGAAACATCATTTGGGGAGGGCGATCATATTTTATATAAATGAGGCTAGTGTGACCCCTGGGGCCTGAGGGGTGGGGCCCCAAATGGGGAACTTTGATGAAATTTTGCTATAAAATCCTACTCCTCCTTAACCCTTTAGTAGATTTCAACCAGATATGTTGTGAAACATCATTGGGGGAGGGTGGTCATATTTTATTAGGTCATCTGACCCAAAGGGTCAGGATGACCTATAGTCATCGTGCTTCGTCCGTCGTCGTCCGCCGTCTGTAAACTTTTTCTTTCAAAATGCTACTCCTCCTTAACGCTTGGGTGGATTACTTCCAAATTTGGTTTGAAGCATCATTGGGGGAGGGCAATCATATTTTATATAAATGAGGCTGGTCTGACCCCTGGGGCCAGAAGGGCGGGGCCCCAAAAAGGGAACTTAGGTGAATATTGCTATAAAATCCTACTCCTCCTTTACCCTTGGGTGGATTACTTCCAAATTTGGTTTGAAGCATCATTGGGGGAGGGCGGTCATATTTTATATAAATGAAGTTGGTGTGACCCCTGGGGCCTGAGGGGCGGGGCCCCAAAAGGGGAACTTTGATGAAATTTTGCTATAAAATCCTACTCCTCCTTAACCCTTTAGTGGATTTCAACCAGATATGTTGTGAAACATAATTTGGGGAGGGCGGTCATATTTTATATAAATGAGGCTGGTGTGACCACTAGGGCCTGAGGGGCGGGGCCCCAAATGGGGAACTTTGATGAAATTTTGCTATAAAATCCTACTCCTCCTTAACCCTTTAGTGGATTTCAACCAGATATGTTGTGAAACATCATTTGGGGAGGGCGGTCATATTTTATATAAATGAGGCTAGTGTGACCCCTGGGGCCTGAGGGGTGGGGCCCCAAATGGGGAACTTTGATGAAATTTTGCTATAAAATCCTACTCCTCCTTAACCCTTTAGTGGATTTCAACCAGATATGTTGTGAAACATCATTTGGGGAGGGCGGTCATATTTTATATAAATGAGGCTAGTGTGACCCCTGGGGCCTGAGGGGTGGGGCCCCAAATGGGGAACTTTGATGAAATTTTGCTATAAAATCCTACTCCTCCTTAACCCTTTAGTAGATTTCAACCAGATATGTTGTGAAACATCATTGGGGGAGGGTGGTCATATTTTATATAAATGAGGCTGGTGTGAGCCCTGGGGCCAGAGTGACGGGCCCAAAAAAGGGAACTTGATGAAATTTTGCTATAAAATCCTACTCGTCCTTAACCCTTTGGTGGATTTCAACCAGATATTGTGTGAAACATCATTGGTGGAGGGTGGTCATATTTTATATAAATGAGGCTGGTGTGGCCCCTGGGGCCAGAGGGGCGGGGCCCCAAAAGGGGAACTTTGATGAAATTTTGCTATAAAATCCTACTCCTCCTAACACCCATAGTGAATTATTACCAAATTTGGTGTGAAACATCATTGGAGGAGGGTGGTCATATTTTATATAAATGAGGCTGGTGTGAGCCCTGGGGCCAGAGTGACGGGCCCAAAAAAGGAAACTTTGATGAAATTTTGCTATAAAATCCTACTCGTCCTTAACCCTTTGGTGGATTTCAACCAGATATTGTGTGAAACATCATTGGTGGAGGGTGGTCATATTTTATATAAATGAGGCTGGTGTGGCCCCTGGGGCCAGAGGGGCGGGGCCCCAAAAGGGGAACTTTGATGAAATTTTGCTATAAAATCCTACTCCTCCTAACACCCATAGTGAATTATTACCAAATTTGGTGTGAAACATCATTGGAGGAGGGTGGTCATATTTTATATAAATGAGGCTGGTTTGACCCCTAGGGCCAGAGGGACGGGGCCCCAAAAGGGGAACTTTGGTGAATTTTTGCTATAAATCCTACTTCTCTCTAACCCTTGGGTGGATTAATACGAAATATGGTGTGAAACATCCTTTGGGAAGGGTGGTCATATTTTATATAAACGAGGCTAGTGTGACCCCTGGGGCCTGAGGGGCAGGGCCCCAAAAGGGGAACTTTGGTGAATATTTGCTGTTAAATCCTAATCCTCCCTAACCTTTTGGTGGATTACAACCAAATTTGATGTGAAACATAAGGTGACGGCAATCATATTTTTTAATGAGACAGGTTTGACCCCTGGGGAAAAAAAGATGGGGCAAAAGGAGCGCTTAGGTTAAACATTTCTTAAAAATGCAATTCCTCCTTAATGCCTGAATTGATTACAACCATATTTAGTATGAAACATCATTGGGGAAAGGCAATCCTAATTGATATAAATGAGTCTTGTCTGACCCATTGGGACAGAGGGGCATGCCCCAAAAATGGGAACTTGGCTAAAATTTTGCTTTATGATGCTGCTCTTCCTGGACAAGCTAAATGGATAAAAACCAAATTTGATCTAAAACATAACTGGCTGCGATAAATAATTTATGGTAATAATGCTGGATTGGGGTATGTGTCCCTGCTGTAAGTGTAAGTGTTTGTCAGATGACCGTTAAGGCCCATGGGCCTCTTGTTTTATTATTATATCTTTATTCTTACTTTCACATGGAAACAAACTATTTTTTCACTATATTTATATATAACATTTGCTGTTATAAGTAGACATATTCTAGGTTATATAAAAAGCTGACCTGAATATTATATATTGGAAATTGTAAAACTTTCCACGTGGGTTCATTTGCAAACTACGGTCAGCTGTCCGGTTTATGTGTATATGGGATCATGTGTTTTAATCCTAGCTGATAGTCGTGTGTACAACCAGCAGTGAGCAGCCGTAAGCTTAAATATTTTCATTTCTTGTAGATTGGATGACTTTTGAGGTTGAAGATGTAGACGAAAGTTTCCATGAGGTGGCTGGAATTCAAATTTATACAAATGATGGGGCTGACTCCCAGGGGCCTTAGGGCCGTGGTCAAAAGGGGTCCATTTGGTAATATTGATATTAACGACTTTTTTCTGGTCCTAAGCAATGCATGATATTGATATTTCAGTGGTAGCATCCCTAGGTGGCTGGGATTCAAATTTATACAAATGATGAGACTGACCCTGCAGGGTCCTGAGGGGCGGGGCCAAAAGGGTTTATTTGGCAATATTGATATTAACGACTTCTTCTCTGGACCTACATGTAAGCAATGTATGACATTGATATTTCAGCGTTAAACAAAATAAACCAAACCTTACTATTTCCGAGCATCTCGGTGATACAATTTGAAGACCAATAAACATATCTCTACAAACATTTACACACAGGCTAATAACTTGCTGTGGTCTTATATCTTCTTTGATGATTTTATTACCCAAACAAGTAAAATCAGTACTCATTGTCTCAGGGCAATTAAGACAAAACCGAACTCTAAAATCAATATCAAAATAATGTTATAGGGAAATTGTAACATTAATTCTCAGAGCAATCTAATTAAAATATAGATGCTCATTCATTCTCACTACTTTACACAATCTAATAAAAAATCTAGTCGATCATTCTCACTACAATGCGACCTGAAGGTGAAATATTGAGGTGAGGTAACAAAGGTATTTTTTATGATAAACATTACATTATTTATGATAAACACTATCACTATATGATATTTCGCAGCCAAGGGTTGATGATCAGTTGCATTATGAGCGTGACGACAGGTAAAGGATGCGATGCGATATATCGTGAAGTGACAGGCACTCCAGATAAGTTTTGTAATATATACATGAAACTGGTGACAGGTACTCGAGATTAGTTTAAGTGCGAATACATGAACCTAAGAGGCTGGTGACATGCACTCCAGATTAGTTAAAAGTCGATGTATTGATATATGGACTACAGTATTTACAGCAATAGGCGCAAAGAATATCACATAGGACATCTGTAAAAAGTGATCAGTTCATGAGAGTACACCATGGGCTGAGGGTTGGTCTAAATCCTGTGAAGACTTATTTCTTTTGTTTTTTTCTTTGAAACCATTCAGATTCCCATCCTATAATCATGTATAGCCTTGCTGGGCATCAAGAGATGAACACAATCATGTTGAATCTTGACTTTGTCTCTTGGTATACATTTGAAGCAGTTCAGATCCGTACAACATACTCGTACATCAACAAATCATACATCAACAAACAAATCAATCAGCAAATGGAACATAAAAATATTTTGATGTATGCTAAAATAAACCAGATGAGCTATACAAGCCCCCTTGGCCTCTTGTTATTCTATTAATTGGGCAATTTAAAAGTCCAACAATTTAAAAATCAGCCAAAAAATACATCATTCCTTATCAAATTGTAAAACCGATACTAGTAAAAGTTTATTGCGACATGGTTTCATTAACGTAAACGAGTAATGTTTGGGGAAAGGGTATAAACTACAACAGAAAAACAATTACATCAAGATAAGGACGTAATGTTTGTTTGATTGTTTAGATCTTTCAGTCATACATTGAGAATATACGAGCGATCGACTAGCAAACATAAAAAAACTTCATCCTCTTCTCGAAGAATAAATTGAAATGCATGGAAATGAAATTAGAATATTTGATAAAACACTTTTTTATACACCCGCAACGAAGTTAGGGGGGTATACTGGAATCAGGTTGTCTGTCCGTCCGTCCGTCTGTAGACACGTTTTGTCCGGACAACTCTTCCTAAACTGATGGGCCGATTCCAATGAAACTTCACACACATATTAATGATCATGTGTAGATGTGCATGCCACTTTCTTTTTCTCAAAATTATGGTTGCTATGGCAACTGGTCACTATAAACAGGTTTTCCGATAAGAACCATAACTTTAAGTTTGTCCGGACAACTCCTAAATCGAAGGGCCAATTTCAATGAAACTTCACACAAATAAAGCGGACCATGTGAAGATGTGCATGCCACTTTCTTTTTTCACAAAATTATGGTTGCTATGACAACTGATCACTATAAACAGGTTTTCTGATAAGAACCATAACTTTAAGTTTGTCCGGACAACTCCTAAATCGAAGGGCCAATTTCAATGAAACTTCACACAAATATAGCGGACCATGTGAAGATGTGCATGCCACTTTCTTTTTCTCAAAATTATGGTTGCTATGGCAACTGGTCATTATAAACAGGTTTTCCGTAAGAACCATAACTTAAAGTTTGTCCGGACAACTCCTCCTAAACCGAAGGGCCGATTTCAATGAAACTTCACACAAATATAGAGGACCATGTGTAGATGTGCATGCCACTTTCTTTTGCTCAAAATTATGGTTGCTATGGCAACTGGTCACTATAAACAGGTTTTCCGATAAGAACCATAACTTTAAGTTTGTCCGGACAACTCCTCCTAAATCGAAGGGCCAATTTCAATGCAAACTTCACACAAATATAGAGGACCATGTGAAGATGTGCATGCCACTTTCTTTTTCTCTGGGTTTGTCCTCTAATTAAGAGTTCCAATTCACCATGGACTCGTGCAGATTGCTGGGGCATTGGTCAGCCATCCTGGCGACAGTTCTAGTTTTTCTTACTTTATGATTATTGATGCTGAGTTTGAGTAAATGAAGCCACTATGGCCCGTTTTGCCAGGGAGTAGCGTACTATTCTGAAAGGTCTCGGTCCTGGTATCAAGATAAGAACTATATTAGCAGCTACCCTGTTTACGCGTTCAGGGTTGATATGAAGTCGTTGGCATAGAGATGAATCCCAATCCATCAAATATATATACATCGAGTTTGGGATCGTAGGCATATTGTGTGTTGTTAGAGAGATGAAAGCACAATTTAGTTTGAATTTTAAGGTAAAAGTAATAGAACGTAAATCGGGAACATTAGACCTCAGACCATATCGTTTCAAATCACGACTATATGGATCAGTTTAATTGTGTTTTTTCTGCCTTTGTCTATCAGTGGAGTATATATATTTATATCTACTAGTGCTATCTACTACTACGCATAAGCAATCTTTTGAATTATTGTACGGGTGACATGTCAGAATTTAGTCATATGCTTTCAAGCGTCTCAGTCACTCAGATGTCGAGATTTCATTGATTCGAAGTGTGTTTTATTGATCATATAATAAGCAAGTACATCATGGGTCCTTTATGTCTCCCTGTTTACATCAGTATAATGGTTAGGATGGTATCCCCATGTCTCTCAAGATTGTGTGTCATTTTGTAAATCATCTCTTTCATATATGTCGCACGCACGGGAGACCGTCCTTAAATGACCTTAGCTGTTAATAGGACGTTAAACAAAATAAACCAAACCAAACCAAACCTCTTCTCGTAAAGATGGGCTAGGATGGTATCCCCACGCTTATTTGGTCTTTAGTGCATCACTATTCCCTTCCGGCCTATCAAAAAACATCGTCTTAACATTTCCTTAATTCCGAAAACTGAGCAAGCATAAATAAATAAATAAATAAATAACGCCTGTTTACCGCCACATGAATAAAAAAGGAATAGCTGAAACAATTATTCGTTGGGAACAACCATGATATACTGGTTTTATTACATATTCACTAAAACACAAACATCTCGACTTTCCTGTAGGCCTAGAAGTAACCATGACTGTCATCGGCAGTGTTGATATCCGAGTGACTTAGACGTTTGAAAAGGTAGGACGAAATTCCGAAACGTCACAGCTATTCAAGTTGGAAGTTTTGCCGATTTATAGTGCTGCCTCACTGAAGCACACTGCTGAAGACACCCAGCAGGACTCCCCACCCGGTCACATTATAATGACAACACGCGAACCAGGCGTCCACTTCTAATATGCTGAGTGCTTAGCACTAGTAACAACTACTATTTTTAAAGACTCTGATGTGTCTCGGCAAGGGGACAGAACCCAAAGTTCCTCACAGGGGCGAACGCTCAACGAAAGGCCAAAAGTGAGGCATTGTCAAAGGAGACATTAGGAAGAAAAAAAATAAAGAGGCAGAGAAAACATAATACCCCAAATTTAGTCGCCTCTTACTATTTTATATCGTGCAATTGGGAAACAGGTATAATTCTTACGCCCTACCTACATGGCAATAAGTTAAAGGAAAAGAATATGGTTATCAATGGTTTCAAACCGAAGAGCACAGATTCTAAACTACATTTACTAAATTTGTGATAAGTCATCCATTTCAGTACATATTCGAGCCAGAACTGGAATAACCATAGTCTGCTAATTTACCAGAATCCGAAGTGTTGAGATGGGGAACGAATGGTTCTTATAAGCTAAGAATCTATGAACAATAAGTGCATTTAATCTCCATTATAACCATTTTTTCCACTTTAACTGAATGATGAAAAATATTGACTGAATACTAATTAAAATACCTTGAAATGAATATCTGGTTTTTGCTTTTGGTTGCACAGCGTAGTCTGGGACGAACCCATTGAAAACGTTTCGTGCATCTGTTATTGATTGAAGACAATCAGACAGGAATCTAAAGGAGCACAACGAATCTGTAAAACGTTCGACCATCTAAATGACTTGTTCTTATATAGGTTAGTTATATCAAACCGCAGCTCTTTAGGACGTGAAACAAAATAAACCAAACCAATCTTGTAGAGCTATTGGTTATTGTGGTACGTTCTTACATAGATTAGTAATATCAAACAGATCTGGTTGAGCTGTTGGTTGTTGTGGTAATCCGACAATTGGCAAATATCCACGTGGTAATTATAAACCAAACCACATCTTACATATATTCTGGTCTTGTTTATCGTTCCCATGTACGCTATCCGTGTGGTCCTTCCTCGGGTTCGAACCCTATTATAAAATGCAACTGAATGTTAAACGAGATCTCAAGGTGACAATGAAAATAGGTTTGGACCATTTGCAGGGCTCCGATAAACCACTCGTCCACTCGTCTTGCCCGGGTCAAAACAAGCAAGTGCCGAACACTTGGGTCCGACTCGTCCTTGTGACGAGTAAAATTTTAGATCACACTGTAACAAATTGTTATGAATCCAAATAAAATTCAACGAGATTTTAATATCGTCCATAATCTGTCGATCAGATGAACCATAAACATACCTTAGGCTAACGTGACATGTGTTTACAAATGGCTTCACTAGTACGGGCCGGGTCATTCAAACGCTTGTAATTTTTGAAAGCACGCGTCAGATAATAAAGCATCAAAGAGATGCTGTAACAAACCAGTGCGCATGCTGACGCGTCTGCACAACTTCCTTCACAACAAGTAGCGCAAGATGGCGAGTGGCTCGCAGAAGACGATAGCGAGTTTTTTTCAAAACAACTGACAAACGAAATGACGGTCACGATGAAGTCAAACACAATAAAGATCGAAAGGACTCGAGTAAGGGGGGAAAAGGCCCCACATTAACAAAGAAAAAAAGGAAATTTAATAACGACTGGATTACGAAATATCCATCGGTTGTACATGATGACGACCAAGATGTTATGTACTGCAGATATTGTAGAGAGTTCCCTAATCTTGCAGATACCAAGTCAACCCTTTTTAAAGGTACAGGTTCTGGGGGGAATTTCGTGCAGAAACATTACATTTCCACCAAAAGTCATCAAAACATCTGACATGTGAAGGCAAATGGAAAGTGTTTACAAACAAAGCTAAGCCCCTTGAACAGGTTGTCACAGCTCAGTCAAAAAAATTAGATGCTGTTACGAAAGAAAGAATGTCAGCTTTATTTAATTCATCATATTTTGTTGCCACAGAGAATATTCCATTCACTAAATTTAAAAACCTTTGTGAATTACAGATGAAAAATGGGGTTGATTTGGGGACAATGTATCATAATGATGATGCATGTAAAAACTTTATTGATGCAATTTCTTCAACTGAGCAGTCAAAAATTGTTGATGAATTAAACAAAGCTAGATTCGTTTCAATTTTGGCAGATGGTTCCACCGATTCTTCAGTGCTAGAACAGGAAACAATATTTGTGCGTTTTGTGGGTGGCAATGGTTTACCAGTTACTCAGTTTGTTGATATTGTCCCTCTGTCTTCAGCTACTGCAGATGGTGTATTGAATGGCATAGATACAGGTTTAGAAAGTGTTGGGTTAGATAGGCAAAAACTTAATGAGAAGATTGTCGGGTGCAATTTTGACGGAGCCTCTGTGATGATGGGTAGCAAAGGTGGCGTTGCAGTTAAAATTCAAGAAAGACTAGAAGGTAGGAAAATTGTCATTATACATTGTGTTGCCCTTAATTTGGAGCTTGCTGTGTTAGATGCTGTGAAAGGTATTCCTTATCTGACAACTTTTCAATCGACAGTCCAACAGGTATTCAAGTTTTATTTTTACTCACCCAAAAGAAGGAGAGAATTGGTTGAAATTGCATCCATTCTAGTCTAGATGAAGTCAGCATCCAACAAACTGGTTTACAGAAAACTCGTTGGGTAGCCAGTAGGTATAGAGCATTACTTGCCCTTGGGAAAAGCTTACCAACTATTGTGTATCATATAAACCATGCAGCAAGTGTTGGCAAAGGAGATGATAAGGCGAGGGCGAAGGGTATGGTGAAAGAACTTTGTTTGGAGAGATTTGTGAGGTTTCTTTATTTCATGTTGGATGTTACTAAAGTCTTGGCTGATATCAGCAGACAGTTTCAGAATGACCATTTGCTCATCTCAGATGTGTCAGTTAAGCTGGAGGTTGCAATGTTGAGGTTGGTTGAACTAAAAGGTGGCAAGGGCGAGTATATTTCCAAGTTGAAAGCAAATCTTTCCCCAGACACTTATGATCTTGCCTGTGGGAAAAGTGGATCTCAGAAAGTGAAGATCACAAAATCTACAATGGACTTTGAAAAGGTTTTCACTTCATTTCTAGACAGTATCATTGCTTATGTTGATAAAAGGTTCAAGAATGTTCAAAATCCACCCATCAACCTTTTTTTCTGTTTTTGATTTTACAACCTGGCCAAAGTTTCCAAATCTTTCTCAATTTCGCAGTGAACAGATTCAAAGTTTGACTGAATTTTTTTCACCTTTGTTGTCTGAAGATGAAGTCAAAGTTATGTCTGAACAATGGCTAGAGTTGAAGGTTAAACTCAACAGGCAAAGGGAAGTTGCTCCATTTGACATGTATTCCTCACTTCTTCAGGCTAGACCAACAGATTTGTCATGTATATTGCTTCTTGTTGAGATAATGTTTTCTATCTCACCAAGCACTGCCAAATGTGAAAGGAGTTTTTCCACCATGAAACGAATCAAAACTGGTTTCAGAAGCTCCTTAAAACAGGAAACCTTGTGTAATTTGATGAGAATTTCTAATATGGATTCCTCTCTCTCAGAATTTGACCCTATGCCCTCATTTGAAACTTGGTTATGTCAGGCAAAAACATCTAGATACATTAATAAAGATCACAATGTCAGTGCTGCCAGTTCCTCACAGGCACTCCCCCCAGAACCAGAACCTGAACTTCCAAATCTACTGGAACCTTACAGTAGTAGTGACAGTGAAAATGTAAGGGACACAGAAAGTGTTTGAACATTTGAAATCCATTGATGCGGAAATATATCCCAAGGACTCTGCAATTACACAAATCAGCTCGTTTAATGACAAATTAAACACAATAATCAATCTCCCCTAACACCGATTGATGTGAAATAAAAAAAAAATATAACTATCATAATTTTGTCATGTTTTCTTTATTTCATAGCCAAATCTATTCTTAAGTTATGATTAGATTTATGCACACACTGTGACAATGACATGTACAACATTAAAGTCTAAACTTACAGCTAGATGAAATTATAAGTTTGCTATTTGGTGACAAGTGGAATTCAAATAGTGCCGAGTGCTTGTACTATTGTCACTAGGCACAGTGCCAAGTGGTTCTAAAAATTCTATCTGAGCCCTGATTTGTTTATTCAACTATGTAAGTGTACAGTATGGTTTTTAAAAATACAATGTAAGTTTACATCATCAGCCTACAAGCAAGAAATGTTCCACTATATTATCATTCACATGTCTGCTTGTAAGGCGCAATATGATGAATACGTAATACTTCCAAATCAACAAAAATAATGTCTCAGGAGTAAAATTTTTATTCCAGCTTCATCACTTATTTTTTCATATCAAAACATCATTATATAAAAGTATAGTATAGTATAAAAGTTCTCATCAGCAAATATACAGAAAATTACATTATCAATTCAGTGATACCATCTTTCCAAAGTTCGCATTTCCTATCAGAAATCAATAATTTAATATCAACTAAAGACATTTTATAGTTTGAAAGAACAAAATGGCTTTGTGTCTACATACTACATGAAAAACAAAATACATGTCATGTTCATGAATTTTATAAGAGTTGTCTTTCCTTGAACATGTAGCTGAGTTGATGTGATTCGGTATATGTATGTACTATCTTTATTTGCATTTGCCTAAGCGGTAATGTTTTTGTTTGTAATGATGTAAGGGGTTACGTAACCCATTTAAGAGAAAAACAAGATAACAAGTAAGGCACAAGTTTAAGCTGTTTCAGCGCTGTTTCAATGAAGAGAAGAGCATGGTTTTTTTTACCGCACGCACATGACGGCATCGTCTAAGAAAAATAAAAGTAAAGAAAGTAAACAATGTACGGTTATCGGTCGGGAGCCACTAGTCTACTAGAAATGCCCCAGAAAAATACACTCATTTGTTTTATTGAAGGAAACGGAACATAATGGTAGGTAACAATTTCACAGTTTTGGCATAGCCGTATAATATTCTTTAGGCCCCTGATATGACGCGACAGGTGGCGTCACTGGTTAAGGTGAAGTATGTGATTGGTCAATGTACCGGTAAATGCAAAATGCAGATATCCAGTTAAAAACGAAACAAAGTTAGGAATGCAAGCCGAATAAGTAGGTGTATCTTTCCAAATGACACATGAATAAAATTATATTCTGAATTTAAATTCAGTCTTATTATCACCAAAATTGATTCAAACTGATCTAATTTTGTTATCCGTGCTGAAACGCATTAGTTCGTTGATTTATTTCACCAGCAGTTTTACATTATAACCACTAATATTAAAACTATGACGTTTATCTTTTTTAAAGATATTTCTTGTTTAAATACGAGTTTAACGGATGAAGAAATATATGTTTCTTGTAAATAGCAATGTTTGCCCTGCAGGTAGGGCGTAAGAATTGTACCTGCTGCCCCCATTGCATGATAGTAAGAGGCGACTAAATCTGGGATCTTATCTTTTCTCTTCTTTCTTAATAACTTTCTTCTACCTAACGTCTCCCTTGGCACTGCCTCACTTTTGGCCGTTAGTTGAGCGTTCGCCCCTGTAAGGAAGGCTTTGGGTTCTGTCCCCTAGCCGAGACATACCAGAGTCTTTAAAAATGGTAGTTGCTACTCCTGCTTAGCGCTCAGCATATTTGGAGTGGGACGACTGGTTGGCTCGTTGTCAGTATAATGTGACCGGGTGGGGTGTGCTGCTGGGTGTCTTCGGCAGTATGCTTCAGTGGGGTAGCACTTTAAATCGGCAAAAGTTCCGGCCTATCACAAGGAGACTTAACACGAACATACCGCACCCTCCCAAAACACACATACGCACTCACCACACACATGTTTGTCGCACGCGCGGGAGGCCGTCCTTAAATGACCTTAGCTGTTAATAGGACGTTAAACTAAATAAACCAAACCAAACCAAACTAAACAGCAATGTAAATGCAAAAACATTTGCTGCCGAAACCTGTTGTACATTTATATCATTATAGTACAATATACCCAAAATACAGAATGTGTGATTCACAGTTCTGCCAAAGACTACAATGTTTCCTCTTCGATAACACTGGAACAACTTTCACTGTCGGATGCATCGACAATTTCAGGATTCACGCTGGTTGCGCATCAAGCACACTTTATCCGAAGTCACAAACACCGTGAGACTGACATTCCGAATGACCGGATGGGTTGTCCTGCTGGATGTCTTCTATGCTTCAGTGAGGTAGCATTATAAATCGGCAAACTGTCTGTCCTATCACAAGGAGACTTAACACGAACATACCGCAGCCTCCCAAAACACACATACGCACTCACCACACGCATGCATGTCGCACGCACGGGAGGCCGTCCTTAAATGACCTTAGCTGTTAATAGGACGTTAAACAAAGTAAACCAAACTAAACCAAAGTATAATAATGTTTTATATACACTTCAGTTCATGATACAGGTGTTTTGTTTTTAATTTTAGGTCAACCCTCAACTCTGTATCAACAGCTTGATATTGACTGGGCCCCTACCTTGAAGCTTGGACATGACAAGTTGAGCCATGCTTCTCTACCCACACCAGATAGAAGACAAAGAGTCAGACAAAGAGCAGAGAAAATGAAAACTGTGGAGGCAGCACATTCTCTAATTCAGCTTTTCCAAACAAGTGAGTCTACATGTAATTGAGTAAAGTTTAAATCAGTTTCAGTGCAGCAAATGGATTGGATAAAAGGTTTTACATCTTTCTAACATCCTTTAGTTTCCGTAACAAATAAACACATGTACACAATTAGTTTATCACACAATAAAACAATCCTGAATGTATACAAACATTATCTTTTCGATAAGATGTGGAGAAGGAGTAGGATTAGGGACACAAACAACAACTTAAATGTGTATGAAAAGATTTATTGGAGATATGTGTGTGGTTTTCGTAATCTTGTTAGCTACATATAGTCTTCTGCTGTTCAATTGCCAACATCCCGTGCACATATATAGTAAAGTATCTTTTTCGTCAGATGAGCAGAACAACCCAGAAGCTGACAGCATAGCTGAATGTATAGCGGACTCCAATGACAGTAGTGAATGTTGTGACAATGGAACAGGCACCCAAACAGACATGGAGGGACGTGCAATGAGTGCAATGGATACTTTGCTTAAACCATTGATTTACTGGCCAAATAGAGAAGAGTTGTGTACAACTATGCCCATGGAATTTAGGAAATATTTTTGACTCAAAATTGCTGTTATAATTGATTGTTTTGAGATTTTTATTGAGAGACCATCAAATCTAAAGGCGCGTGCACAGACATGGTCATCATATTAACACCACAACACCTGCAAATTCTTGATTGGTATAACACATCAAGGTGTCATCTCATTTCTCAGCAGAGCGTATGGCGGAAGAGCATCTGATAAATTCATTACTAATGACTGCGGTTTATTAGACAACTTAGTATATGGAGATGTGGTGTTAGCAGACAGAGGCTTCGATATAGCTGCCAGTGTTGCACAGGCAAGTTGTGAAATGAAAATCCCCGCCTTTACGAAAGGAAAGGATCAGCTGTCTGCTATGGACATTGAACGTACACGAAAAATTGCCCATGTTCGAATTTATGTAGAGAGTGTGATAGAACTGGTGAGAAATAAGTTTAAAGTTTTACAGGACACTGTACCTATTGACTACTTGCAGTCATCTGATGAAGGTGTACGGACAATCGACAAAATAGTGACCGTATGTTGTGCGTTGACAAATTTTAGCAAATCTGGTGTTCCTTTTGATTAAGTAGAATTTGCATTGTATGCATATACAGGGTGTCCCAAAAAACATGTCCCGAGTTTGACGCTTTATAAAAAATGTTTTAATAGACGGAGGAATTTGATGTATATACCATAACAAAGGTAATGATCTGCTTAGTACAACGATATATAACAACCCTACAAAATATCTTTTGTTAGTACTTAAATTGAAATTCATGAAAAAGTGACATTTCGCTAATTTTGCGATTTGTTCAGAAAATTGATAATTTCAGTCAAAGAATGTGTTCGAGGTGTCCGCCCTTCTTTTCGATGACATGCTGCATTCTGTCCCTGAAATTCCTCACCACCTCCCTGCATGTGTCTGGCCGGATGTTCCTGATTTCCCTGTTGATGGCAGTTTTGAGTTCTTGGAGATTAGATGGAGGAGGAGTGTAAACACGGTCCTTGAGGTAGCCCCAAAGGTAAAAATCTAACGGGTTCAGGTCTGGAGAATGAGGTGGCCACTCAATGTCAGTACGCAACGATATCAGCCTATTGCCAAAAGTGTCTGCTAGCCAGGTCAACACTCGATTTGCTGTGTGGGGTGCCGCCCCATCTTGCTGATACCACACACCATTTAGTTCATGTACTTTTCTCCTCAGTGCTGGTATGAACCTCTTGCTGAGGATTTGAAGGTATCGATCTGACGTCACAGTAGCCGTTTCGCCTGCCGACTCCTAGAAAAAGGGTCCAATGATCCCATGTCTGCTTAAATCTGCCCATACAGTTACCTTGTCACTATGCAGAGGTTTTTCTTCATAAAAGTCTGGTTTGGATGTCCCCCAAAACCTCATGTTCTGCTTGTTCACTTGGGCACTCAATGTGAAGTGAGCCTCGTCTGAGAACCACACACTGTCCAAAATGTCGTCGTGTTCCAGCACCCAGTTCGTGAATGTTAATCTCGACGCAATATCACTTTCTTTCAGGTGTTGCATTACAGTTATTTTGTATGGTGTCAATTTGAGATCGACTTTCAGAATCCTTTGCACTGATGATTTACTTGGATGTTGGTTCATGTCAGACAGTACCTTTCTGATGGACCTCTGTGGTGTTTCCTCTGATGGTCTTTACTTGACTGATGTTCTCGTCGCACCTAGCGCTCCTCCGTTTACCACTGCTTCCTTTCCTGCGATCGGTGACACATCCATGAGCTTCAAATTTTGATACAATTCTGTAAATCTGCTTCCTGGAGATGGACTGCATACCTGGGCGACGTTTTCGTAACATTTCATTCACTAAAGTAGGGGATTTTCCGGTCGCATAGTAGAGTTCAATAATTTCAGCCTGAATCTTCATGTTGCTGGAAAGTCACTGAATTGTGACATCATCGATGACGTCATCATTTCTATTTCTATTTCTACACGTACTGATGATGTATTCAGTACATGTGTTCCCAATTAAGTTAAATTAGGATACTTTCCAAAGCATTTTGAATTTTCAAAAAAAGTTTATTATTGCAAAAGTTATTACCTGTCAAAGTCGGGACATGTTTTTTGGGACACCCTGTATATAGCATATATATATGATTTAAGTTTTTTATCTTCAAATCAATTCTCGAGTTATAATAATTTATGCAGCTGTAAATGTTTTATATATTAAAATTTAGAATCAATATTGCATAAGCATATTATATCAACAGGATATAACACAAGTTTTAAAGCACTATAATCTATATATATATATATATATGGATCCGTAACATTTTTCCAATGCGAGTAGGGAATTTTTGTAAAGCACAAGTTATAATCGGCAAAAGTTCCGGCCTATCGCAAGGAGACTTAACACGAACATACTGCAGCCTCCCAAAACACACATACGAACTCACCACACGCATGCATGTCGTACGCACGGGAGGCCGTCCTTAAATGACCTTAGCTGTTAATAGGACGTCAAACAAAATAAACCAAACCTGAAGTTAATTGCATTTATGCAAATACTTTTCATGACGGATGCACAAGCATGATGCATATGGCTGTCACTCATGTAGGTACACCTGACTTTTCAACCAGGAATGAGGATTGTATATATATGTACATGTATAGTATAGTAATACTAATACATCAGTCAGTCTGCAGTGATTCCAAATACATGTATGTTATAACACTTGTCCGTGTGCATGTACTCTCATTAGGCAAAACAAAAGTAAATATCTGTTTCCGCTTACATAAAAAAGTTAACCTATATTCTTTATAGGTCTATATCTAAAGGGGATGTAGCCATTTTTTAATATGTTTGCACAGGTAAATGAGGTTATAAATTTATAATTGTATAGCTAGGGTAAAAACTTACTTGGCATGTTAAGCGGAAACAACCATTTTTTTTTTATTTTGCCCAATTGCACATGCTTTAAGAATGAATACTAAATAGACAGTTTATAATTTCAATGATATTTTAATGAATAAATATAATAAGTTGATTCATTGTTAGAAACAAACATTGTTTACAAAATTTCAATTCAAATCAATTTTCACTGTCACAAATAAAACAGCTGCGGATGAGAAGTACACATGTATTAAACAAACTTATGTCTGTACCTATAGCTAGGTATATACCATATTGTATCACAGTGTGTTGTATATAACCACATTTATTGAATGGCTTAATAAACATTTGATACTTTATTTGTTTGTGATAGTTTTTTTTCCTTGAATGAATGCATTAATATTCTAGTACTGCCCTGTCGGTAGGGCGTAAGAATTGTACCTGCTGCCCCCATTGCATGATCGTAAGAGGCGACTAAACTTGGGATCTTATCTTTTCTCTTCTTTCTTAACAACTTTCTTCTTCCTAATGTCTCCCTTGACAATGCCTCACTTTTGGCCTTTAGTTGAGCGTTCGCCCCTATGAGGAAGGCTTTGGGTTCTGTCCCCTGGCCGAGACATACCAGAGTCTTTAAAAATGGTAGTTGCTGCTCCTCCTTAGCGCTCAGCAAATTAGGAGTGGGACGACTGGTTCGCCCGTTGTCAGTATAATGTGACCGGGTGGGGTGTGCTGCTGGGTGTCTTCGGCAGTATGCTTCAGTGAGGTAGCACTCTAAATCGGCAAAAGATCCGGCCTATCACAAGGAGACTTAACACAAACATACCACAGCCTCCCAAAACACACATACGCACTCATCACACGCATACATGTCGCACGCACGGGAGGCCGTCCTTAAATGACCTTAGCTGTTAATAGGACGTTAAACAAAATAAACCAAACCAAATATTCTAGTAACTATATACAAACAAGTTATTAGTTAGCATAATCATTGACATTTTAAAATAACTAGTGGTGTAATTAATTTAATCTAATTATAATTATGTATTTCCATACAAATGATATGATAATTAAATATCATGAATTATAATATTGTGATTCCATGAAGCAATTTGTTTCTTCTTGGAGTAGTATCAATGTCATGAGTCGAGCTAAGAAGATTTGTATGATTTGAGAAAACACAACACAGGTTTATTTCAAACAGTTCTGAAAAATAATTCTCGTAACCATAATCAGGCAAAGTCTATGCTGCAAAGAAAAGGATCAGGTAAACATGATCAATATAATACATTGTATATACCATTACATGTACCACTAGATAATAACATTTTGTACAATACTGTTATTACCTTTGATAATAAGTTTGAAATGTAAATAGTATATATATTATGTCCACTTAAATGTCATGACTGTGTATATACCATTCATAGAAGGATGTGCATGGGTCTATTGTCTCCTACTCCTTTTTTTGGTTAAGTATTTTTTCTGCAATCAGGGCAAAACCATTCTCCTTTTGGTAATTGTGATTGTCCAAGCTTGAGGCAATTCAGATGAAACCATTGATATGGACAATTTTCATTGTCGCATGCCACCATCATATGTCCAGGTCTTCCAGGCTGTTGACAGTAGCAAAACTTAGGTTCTGCTGGGATTTTGTTTTTTGAACACACGTTATCACTTCTTGGTTGCAGAGGATTTGGCATGTCTTTACGGGAAAAGAACTTACCAAGTAGTTCCGGCAAAACTGCCATAGAATGGAAGTTCTTGGCTTTCTCGGAAATCTTGCTCCACAAATCTATATCTGGTTCGATTCTTTCAATGTGCACCTCCCTCTCCGCCCAAACAACAAAGTCACAATATTCCCTTCCACAAACTTGCAACTGTGTATTAAGTTGATAATAATAAGGATGTTCTTCCTTTCATTTATTTCCTTCATCGACATCAGACTCTTTCAAGCATGAAGTATTCATTGAAATGTACTCCTGGATAGTGTTGTGACGTGCACTATATGGACATTTGATTTCTACCATCTGGTGAAGCACTAAATATGGATACTCTGTGCTGATTCTAAAACCAGCATCTTCAACACTGAAATTATCATGAAGTAATTGCCTTGCTTCTACATAAAACTTTTTTGGCCTCCTGCTCGTGGTCGCATCCCCATGTTGTTGCTGCTGATTTAAAAACTGACGAGTCAGGATAACATATTGACATAATTAAACTTTGAAATGGAGATGCTGGACAACTATGGCAAACTGCATACAAGTTAGAAGCTGTGATTCTTCCTGCTCTGTATCTGTTCCAAAGCTTTGACTTACTTTGTTGTTTTGTGGCTTTCTCAACACTATTCGCCTCTTCTTCTGACACAGAAATTGACAAGCCTTCTGCATATGTAAGAATGTCTCTGTAACTGGCAGTGATCAACTCATTGTTTGTTAGTTCGGACAACGGTTTTGGGAAATTCACAGTCGAGGTTTCTGGGATAAAACTAGAATTGAAACCTGACTTCACACTGAAAATTGCACATGGATATCCTGTCTTGTGTAACTTCTCCAAAAATGATGAGATTTCATTCTGAGAGGGTGGATTGATATGTTTTAATTCCGTTGTACCTTTTTTTCACCATAGGAGTTCCACACAGCTGACTGTCAAGTCATTTTTTTCTTGGTTTTTGTCAATGTAAGGTCTATGTTCTCGATTCTGGCGTATTGGACACCTTTCCTCGATGCAGGCAGCCAATAGGCCTTTTCCTCTGTAACTCTACGTGACTTCCTCATCTGCACTGTCGCTTCGATGGAAAACAATAAGGCTGCAATGCGGGTGCATGACTCCCCAAGTCCTGCCATGCAATTGCAATGTGCTGCCAATACTTTCCCAACAGGCTGGCATATTATCCATGGGGACAAGGGAGTTTCACTCAGCCGTTTAGAATGCATAACCTACAAAATATGAAATTAATTACCATATTAATATGACATAGATATCCGTGTGACAGTATATATTATAAGTACTGTATGTATTTTCAACTCTTTTTTTTTTCAATTACCCCGAGTTCATTCATGGATGGATTTTGATGATTTTTGTAATTTGAAAAAGAAATATTAAAGGTTTTCCAAATGTAATTTGCATGCATTAATACTGCAAATGTTGGCAAAAAAATAAAATGATCATCAAAAATCAGAATTAAATATTATGCAGCACCATTTTCTTTTTTTATAAGCTTATCAAAGTATTGTCAAAATTGCATTGTAAAAAACTTCATGTTGCAAATTAAATATATAACTTTTTTTCTGGTTAATGCCTAAAGGAGAAAAAGATTTGGCACAAGTTATAAACCATCTCCTTACAACAGTAATATTCAAACAACAAATGATGGTTTTTGCCAAAATATTGGCAATAACTGAAGATATTATGAAAAGAAACTTTAAACCAATGTTGTTTAGTAAGCAAAGTTTTGTTTAAATTGACCCATCAACAAATTATAATAGGCCTGTACATAGGAATTATCAGTGATCTAGATAATTTACAGATGTTAGGCTTATAAAGCTTACACTTATAAACTTACTTTTGCCGTGTGAAAGATGAGGCCATTTGATTCATGAGCTTGCACGTCTCTAACCCAGCCACACACAAACTGATTGTATGCCTCTAGTCCTTTCCACGATCGCAACTGTTCCCACGTATATGCACTTGTTGAGTATAACAAGAAAGCAATGATGTCAACATGTTCAACACCAGCCCATTTCGTAATGTCTTTCAACCACGCCCCCTTTTCCAGTTTGTATGGATCGGTTTTGTTGATCAACGCTATCTTATCATCATACCGCTTTCTTGCAACCTTCCCTATAATCCTCCAATCGAGCTTTAACCTTACCGTTACTCGACAACTTTTCTTTTGGATCTTGATCAGTTTTACTCGACATTTTCACAATGTAAACATGACCTCAATGACCGGCCAACATTCCGATTAGGCTATACCTCCAAGATGACGGCGACGAATTGAAAAGCCCGGATTAAGTCACGTGATCGAAATCTATGTATAGGTGATTGTCAGACGCTGATACTCGTTCAGCACAGGAAAATCATGCAAACCACTCTTGTCTGATCCTTGCCAACAAGCGGACTTCCTCGCCAAATCATTCTCTTTGACAAACAGCTTCAAGCTATTGATTTGATGAGATACATACAACACCTTGGCTGCTTTACATTCCACTTTCTCCGAATCATCACATGAGCTAAGTGGCCGGCAATATTTTTTGGATATTGCATCTACAATTCTGATGTAGTCCCCGATGTATGCCACCTTGTTAGTAGGGATATATTCTGCATTTGATCCTCGCAATTTCTTTAAACTTAACTCAATCTCGTCTTTGGGGTTTGACATAGTTTTCAGATATTCAATGTCCACCCTAAAGGCTATGTATCTCACCTCGGTGAGCACTATAAAATTCTGGCCTATCACAAGGAGACTTAACACGAACATCCGCAGCCTCCAAAAGCACATACGCACTCACCACACGTATGCATGTCGCACGCACGGGATGCCGTCCTTTAAATGACCTTTGCTGTTAATAGGACGTTAAACAAAATAAACCAAACCAAACCAAACCAATCTTCTCATGTTGGCGTCTTCAGTTGACACTTGTTACTGTCCCTTCACAAGAAAATGTAGCATGTTCTCCAAAAGTGAAATAAAATCCCAAAATCCTCTGTCCTCAATAAAAACATTTAATACCGTAATCAATAACAAGATGTCTTGAATGTTAGTCTGAACATGTGATTCAAAATGGAGGCATTATGGTTCTTGGAATATACCAAATATGGTCCTATACTATTGTGGCAATTACCATCGGTTTCACTAGGTGTCTTCCTGTATGGGCACTGTATGATCGGCGTTGGAAACTGGAGCTGTTGCTTTTCTTAATAAATGTATAGGTACCATCGAGCACAAGAATAGCCTCCTGTTGTCCAACATTTCAAAATAACGTCTGGGCAGGTGTATGACCGTTCATAATATCCTCGCGTGCGACGTGACCAAATCCCATGTTATCAGGGACACAATTTGTCATAAATATTAATTACCTTAGCTGTTAATAGGACGTTAAACAAAATAAACCAAACCTTAACTTACGGGTGATATGGCTCGGCGTATACTTTACTTAGAAATATTGATAAGTGTTGCCAAATTCTTGTTCGACATTCCTGATTTCATCTTGCATAGAAAGATGGCTATTTGCAGGCGTGTTCCGTATCATATCCGCCACAACGTCAAAGACTCTTTAATGTTGTCTGTAGTTAATCCAACTATCGACATTTATGATGTTTCTGATAAAGACGGTGTATCATCAAGTCTAGATGTGTATACTGGTATTTCTTGCAGAGAGCTCGCACTCGCTGTGGCATATATAATACTGTTGTTCTGTAAACAAAGACGTGGTCAGTAGTGTTTAGTTTATCCATGTAATCTAATCCCAATGTGCCATCTGTTACATGACTTGGGGGCATGGCGTTTCTGCAAGTATAAGTGTGTTATCACATACGAAGACTGATGTTCGGTACTCTGACGGCATACCTATCAGCTTTAGCCTTGATCGCTTACAGAACGCGCAACATGCATGTGGCGTTTATGTTGACGGAATAGACGAGTTAACAAGTTTCAAGTTTCTAATTGACACTCAGATCATATATACGATACATGAGCAACACTAGAATATACACAAATAATTAACATTAGACAATAGATAACACTGGTGGTATAGTTAACATGGAGACTGAAATGTTTGCATAATAAAGTGGAGAAAAGCGCATAATCTTTTCAATACTTTCAAATTTGATGTGCAAAATAATTCAGAGTATTTTATAGTAGTTAACAGAAGTTGGACTGGATGGCTGGCATCTTTTCTTCGGTGGAGGTAGAAAGTTCTCGTCTCTGTTCTCGGCGGGTTGTTTTGATGGAAGCCTAGTATATCTGAATCTGTGTCTGCATGTATTACAGATGATATCTTTGCCTAAACTATTGATAAGAAAGGATTTTGCAGGAACTTCCGCGGTTCCTTTGTAACATTTGTTCTCTCGGCTTGTTTGTTTTGAGCATAATACACATTCAAATCGTGTTAGCACAGCACCAGGTTTTCTGTAGAGCAAAACATAATATAAATTGCAAACATTTTTGGACCTTGATAATTCTCTTTTTAATACCAGGGTTGACTGAACAAGGTTTGGTTTGGTTTGGTTTATTTTGTTTAACGTCCTATTAACAGCTAAGGTCATTTAAGGACGGCCTCCCGTGCGTGCGACATGTATGCGTGTGATAAGTGCGTATGTGTGTTTTGGGAGGCTGCGGTATGTTTGTGTTAAGTCTCCTTGTGATAGGCCGGATCTTTTGCCGATTTAGAGTGCTACCTCACTGGAGCATACTGCCGAAGACACCCAGCAGCACACCCCACCCGGTCACATTATACTGACAACGGGCTAACCAGTCGTCCCACTCCTAATTTGCTGAGCGCTAAGCAGGAGCAGCAACTACCATTTTTAAAGACTCTGGTATGTCTCGGCCAGGGGACAGAACCCAAAGCCTTCCTCACAGGGGCGAACGCTCAACTAAAGGCCAAAAGTGAGGCATTGTCAAGGGAGACATTAGGAAGAAGAAAGCTGTTAAGAAAGAAGAGAAAAGATAAGATCCCAAGTTTAGTCGCCTCTTACGATCATGCAATGGGGGCAGCAGGTACAATTCGTACGCCCTACCTGCACGGAGCGATATGAGGTTGATCTAAGGTGAGTGATATGAGGTTGATCTAAGGAGACTTGTCAGCTTCATGCGTCTTTGGTTTGTTTCTGAAATGTTTAGGAATGATTTATGAGCGCTTAAATACTCGGTTTGTGATAGTTTGACACAGTGTTCGAGATTACCCAGGATATCGTCCTATTACAATCAGGACGTAACAATACACTATTATGTCTAAACACTAATAATAGAGGCATAGTCATCATGCTGGACTATTCAGAAGTAGCACATCTAAGTGGTCCTGTCAATATGTTCAAGATGAGGGTAGGTAGAGTATAGAGATTAGATCTTGTAGGCACACGGTTGATATTTCAACATAATACATCTAGAGTACGATACTAATGTTAACCTGTTTTACTAAAATATTTCAAGCCCAAGGTTCAAGACTTGATACAGTCTTTGTTTAAAATGGATTTCAGAAATATCAACGTTTTCCTTGACGTGTTGATAGTCAGTCAACGTGTAAAATCTATTGTAATATTCTGTTATCAAACTATTTGAAATTAAAAAATAAACAAATAAAACTTATATCTGCAGGGCAAAACAAACCAAACGCCGAAATCGTGATTCAAACATTGTAGTCAAACAACCATTGTCGAATACTTTGTACATCGCCATTGACAAGAGCGCCGATGAGAAGATATTGCCCGAACCTCTTTCCTCGAAGTCTCCATATTTCCCTCTTCTATGGAAAACGTTCAACGAATGTTGATATGTAAGTGATTGGTTAGTCTGATAAAGTTCAACGCATTAAGATTATTATGAACGTTATAAAGCCATATTTTAACACGTTAAATGTAAAAAAATGAACGCGGTAGAATTTTACAAAAAGATCGGTATACCGACATTTCGTGTGGCTTTTCACCATATCATTAGTTATTTCCACATGCACAAAAAAAAAACGACATAGCTGGCAGTTCCCTCTATATTTATTGCCATAGCTGATTTTAAGCTAAGATTTGGCGAACAACAGTCCGGCGTTGGAATATCTGCCGGAGTCTTTCCCATTACCGTTGTGGTTTTTTTTTTATACATGTGGTTAAATAAAAAGGGAAAACAGCTATAAGAAAGTTAATGCCTGTTATTAGATAATGATGTGTAGCATGTTTACAGTGTCCGCTATTTAACCGAACGAGCGTTATACCTGACCATTAATCAGACCGACCACGTGGTATACTTGGATAGCAAACGATAAACACAAGACTATGTCAGATTAGAAAAGCAGTCGCATCGGTCGTAAAGCGTCAACAAAACACTTATTGAATCATTTTTAAGTATACATATATCAGGACAAAATGGCATTCAGGACGTCATGTGTTGAGTACAGCAGATGTATATATCTAGCACTCGGTGGTACGTTACATGATGACTTCGGCTAATATACTTAATTACGTGTAAATTCACATGTTGTTGTTTTAATGCTTCCTTCAAACTTATTTGTATCAATGTGTTATGTTTACCTTTTTCAGCTGAATTCGTGGGATATGGCGATGCATAATCACGATATCACATTCCATTCCATTTTTGGCACTAACTGCTCACCGTAGATATGAAAATTATCAATCCATATACGTATCAGGTACAAATAAACCAGTAAACAACCAACGGCGGTGTTACTCCAATTTTTTAAATTACGTACGTTTTCCAGACAGTCTAGACTCAATTTATGTATATATGCAAAAAGACAAGCCAGCTTGTAATTTCTATATACTCGCGGATGAGTGATCAGGCAATATCATATAGTAAAGATTGTATTGCATGATAATAGTGATAAAAGACGACGGTTGAACAGTCGAATAGTTTAATATATGCGGTTTATTCAGCATAAGATGTTTAAAATAATAAAACACTTTTCTTTACTTAAATCTTTCTGCAAGGTACATAGAAGTAAATGATACCTTTAATAAAGGATTTTCTCTTATTTTTTTCGTCAATATTTCCTCTGACTACATCGAAGTGTATTTATATTGGGTAACTACACATTTCTTACGCGTACCAAGCAGAATGTATAGTTACCCAAATGTAAATATATACTTCGATGCAGGCGTAGAAAAAAATCCTTGTATTTACATTTGGCAAATATCCAACTTATACCGGAAGACAAGATGGCACTGCAGGGGTCGTCATCCAACAGTAAACAAAATGGTTCGGTGTAAAAATAATTCAAATGTTTTTATTCGTGTTTTTCCTTAAATACATGTTTGACTTTTGGATAGCGCTGCATATTCTAAGATAATTCTGAATGAATATCGAACAGCTATACTCTGTAGAAACGAGTAACAAGTAATGCCGAGACTGGACGTATCGGGAGGTCGCGGGTCCAAGTCGAATTATTCAAATTCATTTTATTGTCTTTTTCAAACTGACATGATGTATAGAGAACAACATATTTACAATATGATATATACAATTAAAGAAGTATTCGTTCAAACACTGATTCACCACAAAACGTTTTAATTTTATCAAGGAGGACAGATCATGTTATTAATTAGACTGATAAAAGTACACATTTTTAGTAATTTGTTTAACATTAGTTATATTCATTAGTTCATCAGACTCAAATAGTGTCCTTTCCAAATTCTTACTCTCCGAACTCAATTCAGTGAAAGCCTCAAAAGGTGGGGATCAACATTTGGCCTCTTCTTCAATGAACTTTAACGACAGAAATGATGAGCCCTTATTATTACTGATAGACGTAGTGGACCTTCTTTAATCCAGTAATCTGTTTCGATTCAACTCCGCTTAAAATATTCTGCAGAAATTACCCTCAGCTTGATCCATCATGTCAACATATGTTTCTTTTCAGCGTATGCTTGGATCAAGGCAATATAATTAAAATCTAAATGGTCATTCTCACAACGTTACATGAATGTAACCGAGTGAGAATGATTATCTAGATTTCAATTAGATTGGGATCAAGGTCACACTATTCTAAGGTCTACTTTTT
Source organism: Pecten maximus (assembly GCF_902652985.1). Lineage (NCBI taxonomy): Eukaryota > Metazoa > Mollusca > Bivalvia > Pectinida > Pectinidae > Pecten > Pecten maximus. The sequence continues at coordinate 5,097,271 of NC_047026.1, forward strand.
CATATTTTCATTACCGCCGAAATAGTTTCTTACTGTGTTCGAAAAAAAACCCGGGTAATCTATTACATTTTTATTCTTTTTTTTATTCATATATTTGTTCTCTTCCGCATGCCTAACCATTATAAGTCAACTTCGATAATTACATACATTTGATTTTGGTAACAATGTAGAGACAATAAAACGCAAGTGTAAATATTGAATATTTCTTTATTTAGTAAAATATACAGAATATATGAAGTAATAAATGGAGAGAGTAAACCTCACAGTTAAAACACATACAAGATGTTGTGTGAAGTTTGAAGTTAGTGTTTGGTGATGTGTGATCTATTAAATTACCTGTGCATGGTGCACTGCATTATAAATTATTATAGGATGTGTAAAGAAGTATGGTCGTTTCCCGCTTATCCTGACCTAAGCCTAGTACAGCGATAATCTGGGCTCAAAATACAGGTAAATTATTAGGTAACCCGAATGGTTCCAACAGCACCAAAATAGATCCCGATGGTGATGTAGTCAATCATAACCGTATGAAATAAATTAAGGTTGACACATTAAATAAACATAGAAGGATGTCTGGTGCCACCGCTGCAGTTCAATTTCATTTTACTTTGAATGATAGAGTAAATCAGTTATGTAATAATTATTCTTTTCATTCAAGTGAAAAAATTTTAATCTCAACATTTTTTTTATCTTTATACTAAATACGTTATATTAAAAATACACTAAAGGTTTAAATTATATCTTTCAAATACGACCAATACAATTTAAATAGTAATAGGAAAGATAGAATATTAAAACATGCATCTTGGTGATTCGAACTCCAAATCTTCATGTTGCTTAATGATGGTTCTACTATATGCGCTATGCAGACTTATGGAAATGTGAATCTAACGTTATCTGTTATAGTCCTGTCTAGTTAATGAAGATATGATATCAACTACTTTTTTCTTCTTCTTTTTTCCGATATCATCACATCGGTAAACCATTTTCTAAACCTAGGATTTTAGTTGTCGTATCTGGTACATAGAATAAATTCAGATATTGTATAAGCTGGTTTTACAATGCGATGTATGTCAAAAAAATTGAATGCTAGAAAACACCCTCTCGAGAGTTGCAAATAGTCCGAACATGCAACTTTGTGGTCATTTAATGAAATAGCCATTGCAATCAACAAACACATTTTTCGCATATAAGAACATTAATTTGTTGTAGATTTAAGGTGTGTAGTCATAAACTCTGTTTTAAACATTTATTTTCTTATCTTGACAACGATCACCGTTAAGCCAATATTCGCCGTACCTTTATTAAAATGTCTTACAAAACAAATATGAGGAAATTCCACAGTATCCTAGATGTACAACATTGGAAACATTTACTTCCTTCAATCTAATGGACATAGCAAAACAGGGTTGAGACTATTGAAGCTAATATCTTGTGTCTTTTAGACAGTCCTCCAAAATAAGTAAGGCGCAAAAGTTAAAGGACGAATAAACAAATTCACTTGAATGCAAATAGTTTGTTAAACAAAAGAACGTGAACTAGGTACCGTGGAAATATCGGCCAACATCATATAAATGTAAAAGTGAAATCTTACAAAATAGCTACTCAAAATTGTTTTTCTTAAAATATTTCCAATGCATTCAAAGACAAATACATTAGTATATAAATAACCTATTACTTTTCAATGTTTCTTTTTAATATAACTAAATGCAGTTCATGTTGCGTTTCAAATTAAATAAAAAAGAAGAAAATCATGCAGAAGATATAAACTTCCAACATATTACAGCTTTTGATATACAAACAACTGTCCCTCAGCGCCATGCATGTAATCAAACGATGATCGTTCTATCTGCTTCCAAGCTCCGTCTGACTGAAGTTTGTCGAAAAACGGCAGCAGTTTGTCCCTGTACACGTTCGAGTACAGGGTTTCTGTCCGTAGAGTCATAATTATAACTCCGCCTGAAACAAGCCGGGAATTAAACCAATAACTGATCATTATAACTTGTAAGGGGCATCTAAAGAGCAACTCCAGTCAAAATAGTGATATTTATTTATGATCCTATCCTGTGTTTTAGACACTTGTGAGCATAACAGCTTGGTTATTTTTCAGGTTTGGTCATTTTCGTGACCCAAAATTATTCCATGCTACATCTAACCACAATGAAACTCTATAGAAGAAACAGATACTATGTACAGCAGATTTGTGCTGGTTGTAAGAAACTACATCTTCTAACAAACTTTATATAATAATAAATGCAATTTTTGATATATTTCTTCGTGTTTGAAATTCAGCATTACTTTGCTACATAGATGACTCTTAAACTGATAAATAAATGCAAACATCAAAATAAGTTATCCCTAAAATATTCAACGTAAATTAATGTTTTGAAGCAATAGTTTAATTTTGATTGGGATATAATACCTGGTTTGGACACTCGAATCACCTCTTCGAGGTCTTGACATGTTAACCCTGGCCCAACCGTGCATATTACACCGACACAAAGAACAGCATCGTAACTATCTGTAACATAAAGACATGATGGGATGTAATACCACCGACAACATAGTAACTATCTATAATATCAGACGTGATGAGATGTAACACCACCGACAACATCGTAACTATCTATAGCACACAACCATGATGGGATGTGATAATGCCGACAACATCGTAACTATCTGTAACATACAGCCATGAGGGGATGTAATACTACCGACAACATCGTAACTATCTATAACACAGGCCATGATCGGATGTAATACTACCGACAACATCGTAACTATCTATAACACACAGCCATGATGGGATGTAATACTACCGACAACATCGTAACTATCTATAACACACAGCCATGATGGGATGTAATACTACCGACAACATCGTAACTATATTAACATACAGCCATGATGAGATGTTATACCACCGACAACATCGTAGCTATCTATAACATACAGCCATGATGGGATGTAATACTACCGACAACATCGTAACTATCTATAACACACAGCCATGATGGGATGTAATACTACCGACAACATCGTAACTATATTAACATACAGCCATGATGAGATGTTATACCACCGACAACATCGTAACTATCTATAACACACAGCCATGATGGGATGTTGTACCACCGACAACATCGTAACTATCTGTAACATACAGCCATGAGGGGATGTAATACTACCGACAACATCGTAACTATCTATAACATACAGCCATGATGAGATGTACCACTGACAACATCGTAACTATATATAACACACAGCCATGATGGGATGTAATACCACCGACAACATCGTAACTATCTATAACACACAGCCATGATGGGATGTAATAACACCGACAACATCGTAACTATCTATAACACACAGCCATGATGGGATGTAATACCACCGACAACATCGTAACTATCTATAACACACAGCCATGATGGGATGTAATAACACCGACAACATCGTGACTCTCTATTACACACAGCCATGATGGGATGTAATACCACCGACAACATCGTAACTATCTATAACACACAGCCATGATGGGATGTAATACCACCGACAACATCGTGACTCTATAACACAGCCATGATGAGATGTTGTACCACCGACAACATCGTAACTCTATAGCACACAGCCATGATGAGATGTTGTACCATCGGCAACATCGTAACTATCTGTAACATACAGCCATGAGGGGATGTAATACTACCGACAACATCGTAACTATCCATAACACACAGCTAGGATGAGATGTAATACCACCGACAACATTGAACCTTCTGTAACACACAGCCATGATGAGATGTAATACCACCGACAACATAGTTACTATCTGTAACATACAGCCATGATGGGATGTAATAACACCGACAACATCGTAACTACCTATAACACACAGACATAATTAGATGTACATTGTAATAACATCAAAAACAGGTTTGATAATATTAGTATACAGACATGAGCACCAACGCGCCACCCACGAAGACAATATGATATACACATATAGTTTAGTATTTGTTGTTTCTCTAAATAGTAAGAACACTTCAATAACAATTGTTCTTTACCTCCTGTTAGGGGCGTAGAGTTGAGTCCCTTTACTGTCGATGTAATAACACTCCGGTAAATACATTTCTGTCGTGCCACTTCCAGCATCATTTCAGCTGGATCTAAAATATCTATTGTCTCAAATCCTTCCTTCCTCAACTGTTTAACGTAATCAAAATGAGGTTCAAAAGATAGAAAATAATTTAAACGGTTCAGACAAGGAGTCTTTCAAGGCACCAATTGGGCCTAGGAGTGGTGTACGAGTTCTTACAGGACAAAGTCTCCTATTAGATATATATTTTAAGAAATAAGCTCCAGAAAAAAAAAAACTTTAAAAACTGTCCAATGGCATTAAACGAAAAGATTTAAATAAAGATATACACAAGTAGAAATAGGAAAGAAACACGTCCTAGCTAGTACTAGCTCATTCAATCCCGACGGGTCACTAAGGGAGTTAACTGTGATGGTGTGAAACTATATAATTATCAACTAGTTTTTGTAATTCAGTATTCAATCTGTATAATTACTCCTCAGCAATGACCATCATGGTTTATACTAATTATTTACTGTACATCCAATACATATTTTTACAAGTAACAACGGCATTACCTATTTATACATTTGTCGCTGTTTCGTTAATATAATGTTATATTTATGGTAACATTTTTAAATGTGCTGTGTTATTCTATTGTTAACAAACCTCCACTCCAACAAGACCTGTTCCTCCACCTATATCAAGGAATGACTTTTTCCTTCCTGTCCTCGGCAAATAACCCCGCCAATGCTCTGGCTGCAGTAGCTGGTCCTTGATAGCCTTTAGCCTTCAACTCCTTAAGATTAAAAGTCAACCGCAGTTAAAATGTATCAATCTATAATTGGAATTTATCCTTATTACAATCGAATCTTTCATATATACTTACTCCCTAGGCTCATATAGACCGATATCCATTATATTATTTGAAGAATTAGCTGTTAATAGGACGTTAAACAAAATTAACCAAACCTAACCAATATTTGAAGGATATAACATTTGTTTCTATAAATAGTTGCAGTAATTTTATCAATTTTGAGTTAGAATAACGGTTTCGTTTGCAAGTTACTAAAATTGTTGTTATGTTACATCCTTAGTATCTAGTAAAGGTAGTAAATTTAGAGGATTAATTCGTGTAGTTTTTCCATTGCAGTTAATGTCAATATTGTGTATATATCTAACGGTAGGTACTTCAGATGCATCAATGTCTCTACCTGAGATGTATTTTATAAGGCAATATTCCTAAACGAATGATGTAAATTTGGAAAATAAATTCCAAGTTTGTGGGGGAAATTTGGTCTTTGTTAAGATTGCATAAACCACCGGCATATTTAACGGTGCAAAAACAATAATATAGATTATATTTCAAACCATCAAGGGGTGTCTTCGGCAGTATGCGTCAGTGAGGTAGCACTATAATTCGACAAAAGTGCCGGCCTATCACAAGGAGACTTAACACGTTTGGTTTGGTTTGGTTTGGTTTATTTTGTTTAACGTCCTATTAACATCTAAGGTCATTTAAGGACGGCCTCCCGTGCGTGCGACATGTGTGAGTGTGGTGAGTGCGAATGTGTGTTTTGGGAGGCTGCGGTATGTTCGTGTTAGGTCTCCTTGTGATAGGCCGGAACTTTTGCCGATTTAAAGTGCTATATCACTGAAGCATACTGCCGAAGACGCCCAGCAGCACACCCCACACGGTCACATTATACTGACAACGGGCGAAACAAGTCGTCCCACTCCTAATATGCTGAGCGTACATACCGCAGCCTCCCAAAACACACATACCCACTCACCACACGCATGGATGTCGCACGCACGAGAGGCCGTCCTTAAATGACCTTAGCTGTTAATAGGACGTAAAACAAACTATACCAAACCAAACCAAGTGTTTCGGAGGACTGTTCGCATACTATTTTTCGCTCTTCTCTTTTGAATATTTAACAAGAACCGCTTGAAACAACAAAATTGATGATTTTACAATGTACAAATGGATAACTTAGCTATATACAGTATTGGATATTCTCTTAAATTAAATAATTTATCATTATTTTAATTTGTTACGTTTATAGGGTTGTTTTAAATATCCGTATGTCTCAAGATATGTAATTCAGCGCTATATAGTTATGACACATAAAATAAATAACAAATCGTATATTGTCCATCTGATGATAGAACAGGAACGCCGTTTAATGGCCGCCATGTTACGTGGTATAGCTAGGCCGTACTTCTAGTGTCGATTCTGCCGTTTTTCCTACCCAGCCGATTCGCTTCAGTTTTACGATAATAAGCATTCAGGCCAGTATATATTCCAAGAGAAAATGATAGTAATAAACATCTACAACACGAATGAATAAATAGGGATACAACCGATCTCCTTGGCGAACCCCTTCTAATAGGGAAGAAATTTGATCAAAATCCGATCAATTTGATCAAAATTATTGCGCAACTATACGTCATTATAAAGAAGGTATTATCAAACACTGAAAATTACAATAAACCCTTTGATTTACCAGAACTGCTTGAATCACTAGGAAAATCACAAGATTCAGCAGCTGGTCCTGATGAAATTACAGATCAGCTTTTAAAACATCTACCAGACTCGTCATTAAATTGCCTTCTATATATATTCAACCAAGTTTATGCTTCTGGAAAGATCCCCGAGTCATGGAAGGAATCTACAATAATTCCAATTCCAAAACCCGGAAAGGACGCTACTGAACCAAATAATAATCGCCCTATTTCTCTGACAAGTTGCGTCTGTAAAACACTTGAACGTATGATTAACACCAGGCTAGTTTGGTTTCTCGAGTCAAACAATATCATCAGCCCACTCCAAAGCGGATTCAGAAACCGAAGTGGGACGGTAGACCATTTGATCCGACTAGAAACGTTCATTAGAGAAGCTTTTGCCAAGAAAGAACACCTTGTTGCCGTATTTTTCGATCTTGAGAAGGCATACGATACTACGTGGCAGTATGGTATAATGAAAGACCTGCATGAGATTGGTGTGCGCGGGAATCTCCAGAAATTCATTTCAAATTACATATCTGACAGACACTTCAAAGTTCGCGTTGGTTCAACCTATTCTAAAACAGCCAAGAAATGGGAGTTCCTCAAGGCGGAATCCTATCAGTAACACTTTTTGGCCTAAAAATTAATAGTATAGTTCAATGTCTTGGTCAGTCTACAGAAGGCTCACTATTTGTGGATGACTTTCTGATCTGTTATAGATCAAAGAACATGCCCACAATAGAACGACAACTCCGACAATGTTTAGGCAAATTACAAATATGGGCAGATGAAAACGGCTTCAAATTTTCCAGATCAAAAACTGTATGTATGCACTTCTGTCAAAAACGAAAACCACACAATGACCCATATCTCGCACTTGATGGCATTAAAATTCCAGTTCCAGTTAAATTTCTCGGACTAATATTTGATTCTTAACTATCCTTTGTTCCACATATTAAACATCTGAAGGATAAATGCTCAAAGGCGCTGAACATTTTGCGTGTCCTCTCCCATACTGACTGGGGTGCGGATCGTGAAATGCTTCTGCGACTGTATAGGTCGCTTATTGGTTCGAAACTTGACTATGGCTCGATCGTCTACGGATCAGCACGCAGTTCATACCTGCAGATGCTGGATCCTATACAGAATCAGGGGTTACACTTAGCTCTTGGGGCATTTCGAACAACACCGGTAAAAAACCTTTATGTAGAGGCGAATGAGCCATCGTTAAATGATCGAAGGAAAAAACTGTCATTACAATTTGCTGCCCAATTAAAGTCCAATCCAAAAAACCCAGCTTTCAATCACGTCTTCAATCCACAGTATCGAAACCTCTTCACTCAAAACCAAAAACTCGTACCAACCTTTGGCATCCGAATATCAAATTTTCTAGAAGAATTAAACATATCTTTAGACAACATAGCCAAGTATTCAGTACCGGATATACTACCATGGCTTGTTAAAAACACCTGACATTAATTTCACGCTACATGAGCGGGCAAAGGCCAGTGCATTACCCGAAGAACACAAATCCTCCTTTCGGGAGTGCATTGCGGGTTTCCCTACTCATGCACAGATCTACACTGATGGCTCAAAAGATGGTGAGAAGGTTGCAGCAGCCTGCTGCACTACTCACCACTGTTCTTCCATTCGACTACCAGATGGCGCCTCGATATTCTCTGCGGAGGCATGTGCCATCGGTTTGGCCCTTGACCATATCGATGAACACCGCATTGAACAGGCCGTCATCTGTTCTGATTCACTATCAGTCCTTCAAAGTTTACGATCACGTGAACCCAAGAACACCTTAATACAAAACCTTTCCTCCCGGGTATCTCGAACTTCCGATAAATGTAAACTTGTTTTTCTGTGGATCCCGAGCCATGTTGGCATCAAGGGAAATGAAAAAGTTGATAAAGCTGCCAAAATGGCATTAAACCTAGATCAAACAAACATCAAGCTGCCGTATTCAGATATAAAGCCAATCATTCAGTCAACCATTCGAAACCAATGACAACATCGATGGTGCACAGAGACAACAAATAAACTTTTTAAACTGCAACCGAAACTTAAGCCAAGTCTGCCCAGTCGGAGAGATCGCAGAGAGGAAGTTGTCCTCTCTCGCCTCCGAACTGGACATATCTACATCACACAAGTGCATCTACTGAAAAGGGGAGATCCGCCTATATGCCACGCATGCGACTCCCCTTTCACAGTGGAGCATTTTTTAATTAATTGCGCAGACTTTAAACATGTCTGGGATAAACATTTCGATGTTCCCGACATGAAAAGCACTCTTTGATATTCTAAGCGTAGATCGTATCTTTGAATATCCGAAAGAGATAGATTTATTTTACAAAATTTAACTCAAAATTTATCATGATCATTCAACAATACCTCATCCGTTCTTATCGTTCAAAACCATTCATCATAGTTTGAATTTTCATCATTCGTTATCACTTTTAACATGAATTTTACTGAATCTTAGTTTTATTCCTCGATACCTTTGAAATGCATTTTGCTTGTTGATCATCTTTTTAAATAATGAAGTGACCGCTCCATCTTAGAAATTGCTAAACCGACTGGCCCTAAATGACCATAGTTGTCGATGGGCCGCTAAACTCAAACAAACAAACAAGCAAAATCGTTAATCGGCCGTGCATTTTCGCCAGTGTATCTACCCTTTCAAAAAACCTTCCGAGTATCAATGATTATACTATCGAAAACTGACCGCAACCTCATAACAGTTGATATGCTATTATAGTCGACATTTAGAAACGAAATTGGAATTCCTTTGGTTTGTTTGTCTTTGGTAAAAACGTTATTACCTCATTTATTGAGGAAGTGATAGTTGTTGACTTTCATAATGAAATCGAATTGAATAAATAAGAACATGATTTTTATATCTTTAAAGTAGATATATAAAATTCCTTTACTTACCAAAATTGTACTTCATTGAATTAAAAAGAATGTTTAAAGAATGTATATTTTCAAAATATTAAGAGCTTTTACACATTATGTTTCCATGACATAAGAAAATGACTATTTTTAGGTCTCTGGCTAGCTGTGGGTTGAGGTTTTTTGAACAGGAGCTGCAGTATTTTGTACATTTTGTTAACAAAATTGCTTTAAAACTTGAAAAGTCATTGTGCTGAAAATTGGGTGGGTTGACGCTTTATGTCTGCTTAAGTGAACACTGATAAAAAGTGGTGATCTTAAAATGGATGGATGGTGGAGATATTGACAAGTTGTTACTGTCCCTATATAGGGAACAACCAACCAATTGAAAAAATATATTTTTGAAACAGCCCCTGTGTATAGAACGTTGAGCCAAGGATAAAATGTCTGGCAGCCACTGATTGGCCAGTATGTTATGAAGTGAGAAAATAGATATGTAGCCTGATAGGTAACTATCAATAAGAAATGTTGATATAAATTTCGTAAGTCCGGATTGATTTTTTTCCCAAAAGTTCAGGTAATAATAATAAACAGGTTAACATTTAAGATGTTTGAGAATTTTTACTGCGAAATTCAAGTTTTTCAAAATGGCTACCATGGAGAAAATTTGAGCTGAAGGACCCAACTTCTTTTTTTGATTAGGTGTTATATCAGACCCTAAACTTTTGTTATAAACCATAATTGTCATATTGAATTCAAGAATTTGAATGAAAAACTCCAAAACGTTAACACTGAAGTCCAAGGGGAAACAATTGGCTGGTTGGTCTCTATCGCGAACTACCGCATATGACATTTTGTGCCATCCAGCGTCCCTGGAAACCAGATGATGGGACCGACTAGCACATTTTCGGACGGGATTCTCATCTTGGAGGCATTGTAGCAGAATTTAGAGAGGAATTTAGATTCAGGAGGGATTGATTGTGAAAATATGACCCATGTAGAGTTACAAGGAGGACCATAGACCAGGGAAGATACGGACATACATTTTGTATTTCAATGGTAGCGGTATATAGCGTGGATCGGGGTACGGTGGTATGCTGGTTGTACTGCTTGCACTACCCCGGTTCAATGTGTGGGTGTGTGTCTTGTTGTTCTGTTGTCACTACCCCGATTCGGTATTCGGTGATGTGTTTGATTGTTCTGTTGTCACTACCCCAGTTCAGTGTTTGGTGATATATCTGGTTATTTGGTTTTCACTAGCCCGGTTCTCCGTGTCCTGTGTCTGTGTTTCGACGCTTTTATCTAAATAATGGCTCTATTCCTGATTTTATTTCTCGCCCGGCCTTTTTTCCCTTCATTTTTTACAAAAAGTCCAGAAATTAGGGGGTGGAGGAGATAAAATTGAGTTATCTCCCCCTGATCTTAATTCTATATCTTGTTTGTTTATAATTTTGAGTAGCACGATATCTATACTCGGCTATTAACCAAAAGCCATCACTTTTAATTCAAAGCTTATCAAGATATTAAAATTAACATTTCAAAATTAACTCAATTTTAATGTCGTTTTCTCTTAAGAATTTCATCTCCGGTACCAATAGAAGAATTAACCTACCGGCCTAAGACTTGCAGTCAGGCACTGCATATTCTGATAGCATATCCTATGGTTCTATCCTGTTCCAGAAAAGTTATATTTGAAAAATGTGAAAGATGCTATAGGGAACAACCAACCAATTGAAAAAATATATTTTTGAAACAGCCCCTGTCAGCCCCTGTGTATACAACGTTGAGCCAAGGATAAAATGTCTGGCAGCCACTGATTGGCCAGTATGTTATGAAGTGAGAAAATAGATATGTAGCCTGATAGGTAACTTTCAATAAGAAATGTTGATATAAATTTCGTAAGTCCGATTGATTTTTTTCCCAAAAGTTCAGGTAATAATAATAAACAGGTAAACATTTAAGATTTTTGAGAATTTTTACTGCGAAATTCACATATTTTCAAAATGGCTACCACGGAGAAAATTTGAGCTGAAGGACCCAACTTTTTTTTTTGATTAGGTGTTATATCAGACCCTAAACTTTTGTTATAAACCATAATTGTCATATTGAATTCAAGAATTTGAATGAAATACTAAAGTCTATGGGGAAACAATTGGTTGGTTGGTCTCTATAACGTATGTTTCTTTCCATAGCGTTGACTCATTCTCGCTCCAAGCCTTGCAGCGAAGAAGAGAGATCTATAAATAATAGTTATACGTGTAGAGCCCATGCTGTGACCTACCTCCGCTATTGTGTATGATCAGTACGATGTCGGCTAGACAGACTGCGCATTTAGACCTTAAATTCACCTGTGGTTTGTGCTATCAATTGTATGAAACATGGCCCAAACCGTATATTGAATCAAACAGTGAATTTTCATTATTAATAGAAAGAAAGAAAAAGATAACTTTCCTTCTAAATCGTATCTATCGTGCTAAGAAAAGTATACTCGAGCGTTTTGGCGTCTGTTGAATGTCTGCAGTCATGTGACCATTGTAGGTGTATAGTGCCTTTGTGTATCTTTCCATTGTAAAATATTGATTTCGATCGCAAGCAAACTATTTCCACTTCAGAAGAACTTTATTGGAATATAATGTACTCTTCTAATTATACAATGCTACTTCATGTATAATATTCACCATAGCAAAATATTGATAGAGAATATCAATTTCTCTTTTTTTCCTGTTCCGATGCACTGCCAATATTTTGTAAGCTATTGACATATTCTATGCAGTATTTCTGTTGTGGAAAATTACCCGTTACCTGCTCTTGTGACAGGTGTTTATAATGATGTTAAATCAATAAGCAGATGACTGCATAGCTAAACAATTTAAATTCCTCATAAAACCAAAAACATCAATGTTGTATATACTGTCGTCTAGAAATGACTGAAACGTAGATAAAATTGTCTAAGTTGTATGAACATAATACAAAAAAAAAAATGTCCGTTAAGGCAACCGATTGACTCATTCTCGCTGCAATCCCTTGTAGAGAGAGAGAGAGAGAGAGAGAGCAGTGTGCATTAGTGACACTGCTATAAATATAGATATAGAGCCCAATAGGTCCAATTAGTTTCATGCTGGATTTGACTAGAACTATCGTCCAGAGGGCCAACTCATACCCCCGCCCCTCGACCGCCACTCTGGTGAAGATTTTCCAACAAAAACCTGCTTTTAGTGAACGGGTTACCACGGTTATCTAAATTTATGGGGGGGGGGGGGGGGGGGGGGGGGGGGGGGGGATCAGCATGCATATGTACATATTATGAGTCCTTAACATTCCTGTGTATTTCAAATGAAATCGGTTAATAGCTATATAGGAGTTGCCTAGACAAGGTTTTCCACAATAATACGGGTATTGAAACCTGGTAACCATGGAAACCAAAAATTCTGTAGAGAAATATCATGCATGCACATTTACACATGATTCCTATCACTACTTTGTAGTTTGACTTGAAAGCAGTTCACAGGTTTATGAGGATTTGACTGGACAAAAGTTCTCCCTCACCCAAAAAACGAAGTGTAGTGACCTGGTTACCATGGTAACCGCAAAATTGCAACATTATATAGATTACGAACATCTACAATGTATAAGGGTTATTGCCATAAAGTTTCGTTGAAATGAAATTCCCTCAGTAGTTTAGGAAGAGTAGCTGCTACATTGTTGTGTCTACAGACTCACCCAGAAAACGAAGTATAGTGACCTGGTTACCATGGTAACCACAAAATTACAAGAAGATATATATTACGCACATCTACAATATATAAGAGTTATTGGCATAAAGTTTCTTCCTCAGTAGTTTAGGAGGAGTAGCCGGCACATCGGTGTCTACCGACGGACGGACAATCTGATTCCAGTATACCCCCCTAACTTCGTTGCGGGGGGGTACAATGATGTGGCCGAGGATAGATTTATAAGTTCTGCTGGAGTTACCTCTTCATGATAATTCCTTATACGTCCTAAACAAAATAAACCAGAGTTTTACCATTAAGGCATCGAGAAGGCCAGTGACCTACGAGGTCATCGCCATCTTGTTCACTTCCTTATTACATCTAGCTTTCGCTATGACCATCGTAGTCTGTCCTCTATCACCCTGTATCATTCGTTTTCTTGGCCTTGGAAATATTACATGTTCCCTGATTTCTGGGTTATGCTGTAATTTCAAATTTTCCTATTCTTAGCACCTGGAATTTTCTCCCTTTTTTTAGATAACTGAATTACTATCAACTGATAGTTCACTGCAAAAATGTAACAATTGTCATTTTTATATAATAATATTTTGGTATATACACAAATTGCACAACGTTGCACGAAGTGTTTTGTACGATGAGCACTTTAGAATATATGTGCAATTGTATCGTACATCATGCAGTTTAATTGTGTGCGAAGGCTATCGTGGACGATATACATTTAGGAGTTTATTACAATTAATGTGTAAACGTTCGAAACGGTTTTGATATAAAGATGTTACATACAGTTTCTGTTATATTATTCATTGAAAGTTATATGTAAGCTTATCCATCTTAGAGTCTATGTTAGAAAATTACATTAAATGTGGTCATTTTTGTCAAAGCAGCGGTTTGTGATTAAAGCAGTGTTCTGGTCCATGACCGTATTTATTATCATTCGCCATCGAGGCGTGGAGTGTTAATTGTGAAGTGTCACACAGAGAAGCATACCAAATACGCCTTTGAATATATACACTTTAAGTGCTAACATAATCAACGAAACAGCATTTGTCATGTTAAGATATATTAAATTCGTTGACTCAAGGATATGATCATTCCCTAACCGGCAGTAGGCTGTAAACAAACTGAGAACGATTCCGTTGGAAGGATTATAGTGCATTTCAAATTATTTTATTCGAAAACCACACATACGCATTCGCCACACGCACGGGAGGCCGCCCTTAAATGGCCTTAGCTGTTAATAGGACGTTAAACAAAATAAACCAAACCAAAACCTGTTGTAGGTAAGACACTGACAATAATTGGTTTGCATACCATTCCACGCACTTCTTTTTTCTCAAAACCGTGAGAAAACACACCCGCCGCAATACAATTTATTATGCCAACTGACTTTGATTATTTGCGGAAAGGAAAAGAAGATTAATGGAAATATGTACTGTAAATATGATATCTGTAAAGGTCTATGCGTTAAATCAAAGTTCCATATTTAATTTTGAAATTTAATACACAAATTAAAATGTGATTGTTATTTATATATATATATTCTGAAGAGTCACCTAGACGTGACGAAAGCGCTAGCTGCTGTGTCGTGTTTTTTATTCTTTTTAAATATCAACATTTACGACCCTGATACGACATTCCATAATTTTTGACATTCCTCAATATTGATCGTCCGATCTTCGCATAATTCACGATCTATTCATGATGTGGGCACGCTATTTGGGTGCGCATGTTTAACACTATAAGAATACGTTTTGTTATATAGTTATGAACTGTAAGACTGTGTTCCTCATCCCTTTACATGATCATATAGCTTTGTTTCAAAGATATCTTGTACGTGATCTGCTTCCCATTTCAGACTGATTTCAAAATAAGTGACTTAGGGCTGAATGTCAGACGAAATAAGAAAAACAATCAAGGCGACTACTTGGCTAAAGTTTATCCTTCAATAGACCCAGAAGAGGAACAGTTTATTTTTAGATATTATATCAATATGTTCTCCTGATTACGGTACATTTCATCCCTTACCTCCTCATAGCTGCTTGCCCGTCTATTGTAATGACCTTCAGGGTTATTAGCAAGTTGGTCGTATTTTCCTGCATCCATGATGTCCAAATAATTCACTTGTATTCCTGGTGTATGAAGGTGTCCTTAACATGCGAGTTACATTAAAGCTGATGTACTATGGTCCCTTTACACATTCACTAATGGTCGACAAGTAAACATCCACGAATACAGGTGTACCTGCTACGCATGACTTATTCGTTTTCATATCTACGGTAACCAGCTGGTAGCACAATGGGAGAGTGAGATCGAGATCGTTAGACACCGTGGTATCCTATATGAGTTATCTGGAAAGATGTATTAACAGTCGAATCTGTATTAAGCGACCACTCAAGGAAAGTTGAAAAACGGCCTCTTAAAGGAAATTGGTCTCATAATACAGATGGTATCTTAGATTTAATAAATGTTCAATGTAAAGATTTTTATTCACTTTATCAATTGGGAATAATGATTTATAATATATATATATAAAATAAGCCATCAATTTGAACATAACAATAAAAATGTTGGGTTTTTGTATGTATTTATTATTTATTATTGTATATAATGTATATTCAATTCATATAAAACCGTCTTAGTGATGATGTTTGCTTCTGTATATTTAAACGTCCTGTCAATATTTATAATAAGTCAAGGACGGACTCAACTATGTATGGAATATTTTAGTGTTGTGAGTGAGAGCCTGGTTAGGGAGGTTGATAGTAATAAACGAAATGATAAATATCCGGCGAAGACACCACGATCACTCACAGCCGGGCGATTTGCATGATTTCTTACTTAGGTTTGCAGGTACCAAAGAAACTCATGAACTTGCCAGTCGATGCGGACAAAAAACAAACTACAAAAGAGGGAACTAACCTGAATATTTGTAATAAAAGTATCTAGGGGTTGTAATACAACTCAACGTGAGCGGTCGGAGTATTAGTGTATAGAATACTTCCTATTTTAAATGTGTAATTAATCAACTGGTATTTTGCAACTTCCATATCGTATTTTGTAACTCACAACTCGCATTTAAACTCGTATTTTCAATTCGGACTTTGTAAATTGTAACTAGCATTATATATCTTGCAACTAATTAGCGTTTTGATTTGATAATGCTTTTATCGACGACAGAGTGTAATATTATACATCACCACAACACAATAACTGAAGACAATAACCACCAGTTAGACGAGTCTTTTTATTATACTCAAGTGATAAAAATCGAATTGCATCAAATGAGAAGAAAAACATAGTATATATGATTTAGATTGTTACGGATATAAAACAATATCAAATATAGAATTTCCTATCATTTCAGTATTTTAATATAAAATTTCAGCTAATATTATGTTGGTGAAATAGGAACAAAGTATAACATACATTGTATAACATAATATAATAGCATTTGAACAAGTCTGTCACATGACTAGACTTTGTATACAATTGTATCTTTTAAGATAAGCCATCTTCATGAAAATAATTTTTATCATAGTATGCAATCTAATTAAAATCTAGATGGATCTAACAGCATCCAAGAAGGGGTCACGTCGGATGACCTTTCGGATTAGCCAATCAAATGACTACTTCCATAATCTTGGCAGTGAATTTTATGTGTCCGAATTAGCATTAGTAGAGTTTATAGCTTGCATAATCTGTCAATTTATTTCAAGTAATTTCGTCCCAGAAAAAATAAAGTGTTCATGCAGACACATGCTCTGCCGAAATGGTTCTTCATATTCATGCTGTGACGAAATGTTTTGCTTCAACGACATCAAGAAATTGACAATTCGCCCTGAAAAAGAAATACGCATATCTCATAGGTCATCAGATAGTGACCCCGTATGGGATGTTGTTAGATGTTCATGTAACGTAGTGAAAATGACCAATACCATTACACCAATACACATTATACTAGAATAATTATTTCCTGGCACTATTTCAAGATAAAAGGATTTATTACATTAGCGTGCACGGGACCAATCGTCTGACCTCGCAGTAACGATAAAGTATATTGATTCGGGTACTTAAACGAACGTCATTAAGTGTTCGTTAGATTGCATAAATAGACACAAATGTGGATGTAATAAACGCAAATAAAATTACACTTTGGTCTTATTTTTCAAGAAAGTGGAAAGATAATGGTAATGTATATAATAATGTGTTTGATATATAAAAAAATAATCAAGTATAATTGAAAGTTATATCACATATCTAGCTGATTGATGATTCAGTAATTTTAAGCACATAGAAATTTCTATCTTTATACAATCATAATTGAATCACACCTATGAATCAATCTTAGAATAGGATTCCGATGGATGTCATTAATACCCATAGTGTAGTAGGTGAGGACATTTTACTAATACATGTAGCTAGCACTCCTCGAAAACTAGACTTCATCTTTGAAAA
Source organism: Pecten maximus (assembly GCF_902652985.1). Classification (NCBI taxonomy): domain Eukaryota; kingdom Metazoa; phylum Mollusca; class Bivalvia; order Pectinida; family Pectinidae; genus Pecten; species Pecten maximus. The sequence continues at coordinate 5,114,944 of NC_047026.1, forward strand.
ACATTTTTTACTGGTTGCACGAACTGTACAATGAAATGTTGAATACTGCCTAGCGCCAAATTCTCTAATCATGCACTTTCAATGGACATCACAGCTAGTAGTAAGACATGGCGTTTTCAGAGAGGGAAGAAGTAAGGTGACACAAAGAGTGAAGGGGGATATATATTTGTAATCATCTTTGTTAGGGTTAGTTTTTGTGTAAACAGGGAATAAGGAACTTGATACCGGTATAGTCATCAGTGGAGATGTGTTTTTTCTTAAATACATTTCTATTAACGCAAACATTCATTAATTGTTCACGCCGCATAGGACGTAACACGACTGCGAACAATCTTACTAATCTGGTATTATAATGTAGTATCAATCTGCTACTTCATTCACAGATTTATTCACATCACCACATGTAAACCGTCGTATCTATGAATACTATATCGTTTAAAATACAACCGAACATTTTAGATGAAATAATTGTAATATGTACAAACATGACACAAGACGATATATAAAGCAAGGGAAGTAACTAACTAAAATTGTATAACAACTAGCTTGTATTTTTAGCCCACCATCATCAGATGGTGGGCTATTCAAATCGCCCTGCGTCCGTGGTCCGTCGTCAGTCCGTCCGTCCCTCCCTCCCTCCGTCCGTCCGTAAACAATTCTTGTTATCGCTAATCCTCAGAAAGTACTGAAGGGATCTTTCTCAAATTTCATATGTGGGTTTCCCTTGGTGCCTAGTTATGCATATTGCATTTTGGGACCGATCGGAAAACAACATGGCCGACAGGCAGACATCTTGGATTTTGACCATTGAAGTTTGTTATCGCTATTTCTGAGAAAGTACTGAAGGGATATTTCTCAAATTTCATATGTGGGTTTCCCTTGGTGCTTAGTTATGCATATCGCATTTTGGGACTGATCGAAAAACAACATGGCCGACAGGCAGCCATCTTGGATTTTGACCATGGAAGTTTGTTATCGCTATTTCCGAGAAAGTACTGAAGGGATCTTTCTCAAATTTCATATGTTGGTTTCCCTTGGTGCCTAGTTATGCATATTGCATTTTGGGATCGATCGGAAAACAACATGGCCGACAGGCGGCCATCTTGGATTTTGACCATTGAAGTTTGTTATCGCTATTTCTGAGAAAGTACTGAAGGGATATTTCTCAAATTTCATATGTTGGTTTCCCTTGGTGCCTAGTTATGCATATTGCATTTTGGGATTGATCGGAAAACAACATGGCCGACAGGCAGACATCTTGGATTTTGACCATTGAAATTTGTTATCGCTATTTCTGAGAAAGTACTGAAGGGATCTTTCTCAAATTTCATATGTAGGTTCCCCTTGGTGCCTTGTTATGCATATTGCATTTTGGGACCGATCGGAAAACAACCTAGCCGACAGGCAGCCATCTTGGATTTTGACAATTGATGTTTGTTATCGCTATTTCTGAAAAAGTACTGAAGGGATCTTTCTCAAATTTCATATGTGGGTTTCCCTTGGTGCCTAGTTATGCATATTGCATTTTGGGACCGATCGGAAAACAACATGGCCGACAGGCAGCCATCTTGGATTTTGACCATTGAAGTTTGTTATCGCTATTTCTGAGAAAGTACTGAAGGGATATTTCTCAAATTTCATATGTGGGTTTCCCTTGGTGCTTAGTTATGCATATCGCATTTTGGGACTGATCGAAAAACAACATGGCCGACAGGCAGCCATCTTGGAATTTGACCATTGAAGTTTGTTATCGCTATTTCCGAGAAAGTACTGAAGGGATCTTTCTCAAATTTCATATGTTGGTTTCCCTTGGTGCCTAGTTATGCATATTGCATTTTGGGATCGATCGGAAAACAACATGGCCGACAGGCGGCCATCTTGGATTTTGACCATTGAAGTTTGTTATCGCTATTTCTGAGAAAGTACTGAAGGGATATTTCTCAAATTTCATATGTTGGTTTCCCTTGGTGCCTAGTTATGCATATTGCATTTTGGGATTGATCGGAAAACAACATGGCCGACAGGCAGACATCTTGGATTTTGACCATTGAAGTTTGTTATCGCTATTTCTGAGAAAGTACTGAAGGGATCTTTCTCAAATTTCATATGTAGGTTCCCCTTGGTGCCTTGTTATGCATATTGCATTTTGGGACCGATCGGAAAACAACCTAGGCCGACAGGCAGCCATCTTGGATTTTGACAATTGAAGTTTGTTATCGCTATTTCTGAAAAAGTACTGAAGGGATCTTTCTCAAATTTCATATGTTGGTTTCCCTTGGTGCCTAGTTATGCATATTGCATTTTGGGATCGATCGGAAAACAACATGGCCGACAGGCGGCCATCTTGGATTTTGACCATTGAAGTTTGTTATCGCTAATTCTCAGAAAGCACTGAAGGGATCTTCCTGAAATTTCATATGTAGGTTCCCCTTCGTGCCTAGTTATGCATATTGCATTTTGAGACCAATCGTAAAAAAACATGGCCGACAGGCAGCCATCTTGGATTTTGACGATTGAAGTTTGTTATCGCTATTTCTCAGAAAGTACTGAAGGAATCTTTCTCAAATTCCATATATAGGTTCCCCTTGGTGCCTCAATCTTAAATTTTATATATAGGTTTCCCTTGTTTGAAAAGTACTAGAGGTTTCTTCTGAATTTACACAGATTAGTAAGACTTAGAAGAAGAGAAAAGTAGAGAAAAGATCAATCTGACATGGAACCTATGAAGAACATTCAATGGTGGGCGCCAAGATCCCTCTGGGATCTCTTGTTATTCCTTACTAAGATGTGTGTTGAATCGGTGCCAAAAAGGTTTTTGTAAATCCAACGTCAATGTTTATCTATCGAATCATCATTTTGGATTTCTTCAATGGTGTAGCTAACGACATCTGATCAGGAAAGTTCCGCCAGATTATGGCTGTGGTATTCACTTCTCCATTGTCTGTAACGTAAAGCCCGTTCAGATTACAAGTAAAACAGTCGGAGAACCACCAACTGCCATGATATCCTTGGGCACAATTTCCACCTTCATGGATGTCGTTGTCTCTGTCAAATGACGTGAAATCATAACCATCATGGAAGGACAAGGCATCATCTAAAATTGTGAAAAAATAGTATCAAACACTTTACCGCACACCCAAAACAATACACACTGGACTGACTACACAATGGCTATAAATTTATCTACCCCGTCAGTAGGTAGCGAATGACGTATTTAATTCATTTGGACTGTGTTATGCCTTTTTTCATTTAATATGTAAGTAATGGAATGAAACAATGTATTATCGAAATGTGGCTAAGATCAGAAAGCTGACAAGTGATAGTAAGCATCTGTATTTAGTCTTCTAGCTCAGTAGCTGAGATAATTCTACCTCGTCATGTGGGCAATCAATGATCCAATTTTCATATGCTCAATTCTATCAGCATGGTGACGAACACTCATTCAAAGGAGGAACTGGTCGTGGACAAAAGTGTTTGTTATGCAGATGCGGCCGGGGAAGGCGACTACCATACTTACACCTCAAAGGGAAGAAAACCCTATAGATAATAAGCATGATACTGTTGAGGTAGTGATTTTGTTTCAATTTGTTTAACATCCTATTAACAGCCAGGGTCATTTAAGGACCTGCCAGGTTATGGAGGTGGAGCAAAGCCGGAGTACCAGGAGAGAAAACACTGGCCTACGGTCAGTTCCAGGCAACTGCCACACGTGGGTTTCGATGTAGTGGAACTACCACAAAATATGGAAATGCTACAGAAAACAAGACACTAGTATTATTGTTGGTTTACTATACTATTCCACTGAGTTTGGTAGCTTACCCAAGCCTTCAGAGCAGCATTATTTTTTGCTTTGCAAGAATTTGTTATGAAATAACCTATACTGGAAATAGATAACAGGACAGCAGTAGCTACTGTAAACCTAAATCAGTTTCCCGGTGGTTTGAGACCTATGATTTCGAAGAATATTTTAACGCCTTAAAGCTGACAGTGCAAGTTAAAAAGCATCTAATTTGAATTTTAAAAAAAATACATGTACAGATTTCCAAAAATCGTTTCCGAGACAATCCCCATTTATGGTAGTGTCGTATCTAAGGATGGGCAGACATTTTTCTTTTTTGTTATGCGTGGATACAACCAAGCCGCCGCTGCTATAAAAAGAACGTGCTTCGTCACACTCGTATTCACTCTACCCTCCGGTGTTCACGGTGACACACCTGTATCACCTACACTATATCTGTACACCACGTGACCTACAACTGTATTCGCTAACGACACTAAACATAAGCACTTACCTGTAACCTGAGCAGAAAGATGGTCAGTGTCTCTCAATTATCTTTCAAATCTTGTTGAAAATAAGTCTCCAAATAAATGCTGGAAAATGCATAACAAATTAATCCCAAATACTCTATCCATCTTCTCACGTGTTTTTCGTGTGTGCAGCCATTTTCATAACAAGTAAACAGTTTGAGGAGTTCAGATTTGTATTCGCATATACACTAGCACTCCTCGGATGTATTCCTATTATCTACACTACACTAGGTCTGTTGACACGTGCACAAATAATACGAAGACACGGAAAATGTTTCGATGGAAACTATGGATATTATACTGTAACAGTTGTAAAGTTGTTCTTGCTGCATATCCCACTGGAAAGACTCAGGAATTTACTCATATTTATAATTGCATTTGATGTATGTTTTGTTGAGGCCCAAATATTTTGTATTGTCAATGCTTTCTTTTTTTTCATTTATTGCAAAATAAAATATATATGTATATATAAAGTTACCTCTTCAGATTCCATATTCAAGTTCCGCAATTGCGTACAATGGGAACAAAAACCCGTTGGCGTGTTTATTGAGAACGTATACTATGTATAATGGAGATATGTGTCGCTATACGTATGTATCGATAGACTGATACTTGTCTCAAAGAACGCACGCGCTTTTATAGCGGCTCGTATCCACGCATAACAAAAAAAGAAAAATGTCTGCCCGTCCTTAGAAACGACACTACCATAATTGGGGGATGTCTCGGAAACGATTTTTGGAAATCTGTACAAGTATTATTTTTTTTAAATCTCAATTGGATGCTTTTTAACTTGCACTGTCAGCTTTAAGGGATATATATATATCATAATCCGAAGACTTACAGGAAACGTTGCCGGAGAACCCCCGCACGGAAAGTCTGTAATTCTGAGCTTCATTTGCCACCTGGAATTCCGAGTACTGGGCATAACCTTTCGTCCCATCCCAAGCCTCTAGTTCCACACGTAGGATCATCGAAGTGGTTGTTAGGAGATGAAGGTTGTCATTGCCTTTTGATACAGAGAAGTGGAATTTAAGACGTTCTTCAATGAAAACATGACCCGTTGAATACATGTTTCATAATCTTGCATGAACATACACATGAGACCAATGAAACATACCAATTACCGAAACGAAACACAATTCATACAATGGAAAAAATAATTGTAACTCCATTGATGTATCGACTCAAAGCGATAGAAATAAACCAGTAATCATATATTATTTAATTTTGATATGACAAAGAAATATCCAATGATATTTTTTTTAAAGAAAAATAATATGATACGATTGCAATACTTAATTATTTTAATGAAAATATGAAATCGTATTGACATAAATAACTCCGATATTTGTTTTTGTGATATCGATATTTCCTAAACTTCTGTGCTTGCTTTTATTGCAATTGCAAAACAGTGATACACACAGTGTATTTAAAAGCTGAAGTGTATTGAGAAGGGAAAAAGACATTATGCATTGATGTCGGAACACTCATTAACGTTTTCCATGCTCTTTTCCTTAACTTGTGAGCGTTTTGAAACGATGGGTACAGTTTGTGTAAAGCGGTAAAGACTAACGTAATGTTTCTACTTTGATCAAAACACTATTTGTGGGCAGTTCATAGCACGACAAAGAGTCTTTCCAGCCTCTCCTAGTCCAATATCCTACTCTTTTATCCCTGGATTCGTTATATGATATAGAGACATACAAAACAGAAAGTAAATTTATCCAGCAAACGCCTTTGAAATATCGTACTATGGTAAAAAAAACAAACAGAAAAATAGTACCAGAGACATATATATCAAGGAAAGTTGATTCATGTCTGTACATGCTGTTCAGTTCTTTGACCTTGTTTCTAACAATCGTGCACGGGACAGTCAAATGAAACGTAAAGGACAATGAGATACTGACGTAATGACATTGTAGTGCTGTGTATTTATGAACTACACTGATACCTTAACTGTATATCTGTAGCAGAGGTAATGTTTCGGTCAGGGTTTGGTTTGGTTTATTTTGTTTAACGTCCTATTAACATCTAAGGTCATTTAAGGACGGCCTCCCATGCGTGACCGGTCGAGGTGTGCTGCTGGGTATCTTCGGCAGTATGCTTCAGTGAGATAGCACTTGAAATCGACAAACATTCCGGTCTATCACAAGGAGACCGCAGCCTCCCAAAACACAAATACGCACTCACCACACGCACGCACGTCACACGCACGGGAGGCCGTCCTTAAATGACCTTAGCTGTTAATATGACGTTAAACAAAATAAACCAAACCAAATTACTCATTGTACGGAAAAATACTTGTAATGCAATGGTTTATTCAGAGCGATTTAGGAACCAAATATATGAGGCCAAAAAATGTATTCTTAGATATGTTTATTTCAGGCAACAGAAAGAAATTCTTGGTAGGTTACAAGTCCTGATAAGACAACATGGATACAACTACATGGTTCCTTTGCATCGACTGTAATCCATTTAAATCCACGAATTCAACTCTTTAATAAATATATTCCTAATCGCCAATTGGATTTATCTCAAATCCATCCTGAATCATTTTTCATTGTGTTAATAATGCTATTAGACACTGACCGATGCTTTATCATTTGGGTAATTACACCTGCTCGCCGGATATTAAAAATTATCCAGTGTAATCAAAACGATACTGTCTATTTTGAGCACAAAAAATGTGGTTTAGTTTATCAAAAGACGAGGTAATGTCCTTAGAAACTTCTGTTAGTTATAAGGATGCGAATCTACATAGTTTATATTGGAATCTTCAATTTTAATTAACACTTTATTGCTCGCCCGAGTAGTTGCTTAGCTAAGCCTTCATAAAATATTCCAATCGTAGTACAATTAAGTCGAAAGCTGCAGACCATTTACTCCAGTAATGGAATTAATTGAATGTGCATTAAACAAACATCCAAATAACTCCTGATTGATAAGAACATCCGCTTTTAAAGAATTTCTTCCAACAAAGCGTTTGATTTTTTTTTTTTTTTTTTTACACGAACATCTTCTAAATTTGAAGTTTTTTTTTTCAAGAAAGGCGAACAGGGATAAAGGTACATAGCTGCACAATATACGGAAACATATTCCGTCAGATATTTTGCTCATAATAAATACGGCGTAGAAACAGTGGAAATCATGAATTTATGATGACATCTTTGTTGATGATCACAGCCTCCAATAGACCCTTTGCATACCCATGGTAATAAACTGCCTCTCTGTTGACTGACTGGGTTGGGTTTTTTTAGTACGAAAATGATGTTAAAGAAGTTACTAGAACAATAACAGAGGCATTTCAAAGTTCTTCCATTTCAGTTATAGATGCATATATGTATTGACCGTATACTATCTTCAAAAACATTTATTTGACCATGCCTATCAGATATACCATCTAAAACTTGAAATCAAGGACACTAGTCTACAAAAAATCAGCGTCTACCATCTTTACATTATGCTTAAAAATTATTTCCTTAACGATGTTAATGGATATCTACCTAGCTCTAAATAAACTATAGCATTACAAGTATTTTTCCGTACAATGAGTAATTTGGTTTGGTTTATTTTGTTTAACGTCCTATTAACTGCTAAGGTCATCTAAGGACGGCCTCCTGTGTGTACCTCATATGTACTTACCAATCCAGAAATTTCCAAGTAGATCCCCAAAACCGTTTTTGTAATCTGTCCAGTTGCGATGGAAAACAACATCATCGCTTGTTCGTCTCTGTATCACCTGTGTGGATATTAATCAGCATAGTTGTGATGGGCAGTTATTTAATACAAATTATTTAGCAAAAGATATGTATTTGTATGTTTTCTAGTCATCTTGCACTAATAAGCCCAAACTATAAAAACTAATTGCTTTAGTAAAAATATCATTAAGACCGAATATATATATATGCTACTATGCTACTATAATGACATCCCTGGAAATGAAAGCTTACAACAAATGGGAAATTTTAGATTTTCCAACGTGTCTGAAAGATCAAGAGGCCCATGGGGCCTGTATCGCTCACCTGGTTGGATTAGACCAAATATCAAAATAATCTTCACGTTTAATTCGTTTTATTTGTCAATCTCAAACAATGCTATATATAGTTATTGTGTAGGGATCCCAACTGACGAAGTCCAGACACTCTAAGGGTCTAAAAGACATCGAGAATTGATTTTAGAACATCCATTCCATAACTTTATGATTAGAAGCGATTTAAAGGAATTAACTCTATTTCCCCTATGGGGCCCTGCCCCTTTGGCCCCTCGGGGGTCGGAGTCACCATGTATGCAAATCCTGTTCATCTTCCCCTAATAATGTTTCTGACCAAATTGGGTTCAAATCCATTCATAACTTTGACAAGTAGCGATTTAAATGAATTAATTCTATTTCCCCTATGGAGCCCTGCCCTTTTGACCCCTCGGAGGTTAGAGTCACCATTTATGCCTGTTCCCCTTCCCCAATGATGTTTCTGACCAAATTGGGTTCAAATCCATTAATAACTTTATGACTAGTAGCGATTTAAATTAATTGCCTCCATTTCCCCTATTGGGCCCCGCCCCTAAGGCCCCTTGGGGGTCAGACCCACCATTTATACAAGATTTGTTTCCCTTCACCCAAGGATGCTTCAGACCAAACATGGATCAAATCCCTTTATTCCTGCTGAAGAAGAAGGATTTTAAAGAATATGCTATTTTCCCCTATTGGGCCCCACCCCCCAGGCCCCTGGGGGGTCAGATCCATCGTTTATACAAAATTGGTTCCCCTTCACCCAAGGATGCTTCAGACCAAATTTGGTCAAAATCCACTAAGCAGTTGAGGACTAGTAGCGATTTAAAGGAAAAGTTGACGGAAGGACGACGGACGCCGCGCCATGCCATAAGCTCACCGGTCCTTCGGGCCAGGTGAGCTAAAAATCATTGGAAGTATTTCCAGGATAATATTTAAGTTAATAATTTATTTTACTTGGGAGTGACTGGCAAATTGCCACAATGACAGCAATACAAAGTTTGTACATAATAAATTTGCAAGGGTTGACTGACATTGAATATTCCGTGTCTTAACTAAATCTACTAAATAAGATTATTCAGTAAGTTCTCAGTTTCTTCGGTAACTGATGTAGGAGAATGTAACAAGCTGATCCTTTTCACACTCCATACACTGTGGTACATTTCATATCATGCTTTCTTCGGGTATAACTTTTTTTATAGTATTTTACATTGGCAGGGGATTATATTTTTGTTAGGAGAATATTGAAACAACATAAAAGGAGAGGAGAATAAGAATAAGGTCTTCCGGCAGGGTCAGTGTCTTCTGCTCCATGGCAACGGTCGTTGAATAAACAATATATTGTTTTAAATTATATCTCGAACAAAACATTTCTTCGCGATTGAATGATCATAGAAAAATACAATGTATTCACCCGTCGGGACCTTTCAGAAGGACACATCGACAGCATGAATAATGCAATATCTCACCAACTCATCCAGAGATAATAACAAAGTCCTTGAATAGTTGGAGCATCTTTCAGGCATTGTTTCACTTGATAGATTTTTAAAGTAAAATCGCTGAAATAAAACAATGATATTACTAACTCATTCTGGTGTTATTTCTTATTCAGTTAAACTGTTTTCACTAACTCAGTTTGGGAATGTAAAACCGTTTCATGACAGTAATGGATAGCTTGATAGTCTCTGCACTAAGCTGGTGCTGCAAAGGGATACATATTTAGGTTTTATCTATAGTCATACTTACAATCCACGGTCCGTCTTTAGTGTCCATGTCATAGAATACCTCGATGTTTTTCCCATCTGTTGTAGTAAAATCATGGACACCGGAGGCTAAACCCGAAAATGGTATGGCATTTGGCATTTCGGAAACTGTTACTGAGTGAAAGAAACCGAATACACTTTGATTTTAGTAGTTTGTTACGTACAAATTTAACTTTCTTAACTTGGTTTTATAAGGCAAACTAATCATCCATTCATTTTCAAACATGTATAATCAAAACCTTCCTACAAAACCAAATCATGTTGTTGTGACAACAGCTTGTATAAGTGTGGTTATCATCAATGGTTGGTGGTTGTCCTCCGTTTAGGCTACGGTTGTTGTCGTTCGCAGAAACAAGTAAGAGTAAGAAAACAAATGACAGTAGAGGGAGGAAAAAAATAAGAGATGAAATGGGGACACACGTTCTATTTTGGTCTCCTAAATGTCCTCTAAATAGAAACACAGAAGAAAATACCCGAGTCTTCGGGGGTTCAATAATGTAATAGATACATTGTTTACAGGTCTTGCGTTGTGTCTGAACTATTTGTCACGAAGTCTGCATTTTGTGTTTTGGAGTAGTTTTATTTCTTTTTATTATTTTCTTTTTTGATGGCCGATGGGACAGGAGGTATTTCATTTGCTCGCTCAAGTTAAGAAATGGCAAATGTTTAATTTAAAAGGTTTATCTTTTGGCAGTGAAATTTTAGCATGAACATTTTTACAGGGAGCTATACATAATATGATGACTTAACACGAACATACCGCAGCCTCCCAAAAACACACATACACGTGTTCGCACTCACCACACGCATGCATGTCGCACGCACACGGGATGCCGTCCTTATATGCCCTTAGCTATTGATAGGACTAAAAAAATAAAACTAAACCAATATTTTGTCTATAGTTGAAAGACATGTTAGGTGATGGCTTTGAATTCAGTCAGATTTTCTTTGATTTTGTTTGCGAAGTTACCACAACAGCTTAAGTATGCTAAGAATTAGGATTTTATATAATATTTTGATAATAAAACCTTAATCGATAATACATCTTGTAAAAATATATTTATATGTAACAAATATAGACGCTTACCTAAAGTCCTTGAGAAGTACAAAGTTGAATTGGATGTTTCAGCTTGATTTTCTTCGACAACTAATCGGGAGTACGTGACACACGTTTTGTTGCCTGCTGTGTACGAAAACGATAAACATCCTTCATTTATGCAGTGCATGGCACACATTACACAGCTTTGAACTCCGGTATTGGAACTGATTATTTCGAAACTAAGACCTGATTGCTCAACGCTGTATACTCCACTGAACTGGTCACTTTTCCAGAGGGCGTCTATGAGAGAAGCATCTATGTAAGTAAACAACAAAATAAAACAGAGAAGTTCCATTTCCATTGTTTCGATGTCCTCTTATGATTGGCTAAAATCACTCAATGCGTCAATTACAACAATGCCTGTTCAATAAATCGACAGAGAGTAATGTGAAATGTCCGTCTCCAAACCTTGTATGAACTCTCACATCACATGAATATATATTTCATTCGGCTTCTGATCAGCAGCCATTGGTTGTTGAGGCATATGATGTCTCTGTGTAGTCATGAATATGTATTCCACATCCGGGACAAAGAATGAAAATGTTCTGCTTCTCGTTAGTGTGAGAAGACATTCTATTTCTATTTTCGATTCGCCCTCATGTTTGGATAAATTCACGCATTGCGCTCATCACAACAATATCTGATGCTTTTTCATTTCATGACTTCTGATATAAATCCATTGTAAAAAAAAATGGTACTTTATTATCATAGATAATGCAATCCTACTGGTAAGAATTACCAAAGCATGCACAGGTTATGCATTTTACACAGTAAACATTGTAAGAACTTTCATTTACATAACGTTTGTGATGGTAATGAAGAGTACACTTTCGCGACAAACTCGGGTTCTATATAAACACTGGAGTTCCGCCTCTCCAGGTAATTGTAATAGGCCGGCCGCCATCCCCAAAGACTCGGAAATATACAACAAACGCAATACAAACCTGTCATTTTCGTTTGCCCCGCGTTCGGATATGCAGTGCATTTTACACCTATGCTCGTGCAAATAACTTACCTCAACACAAATTTATTTAAGGTGGAATCGGGTTCAACGAGAACTTTGGTTTGGTTTGTTTATCTGGTTTAACGTCCTATTAACAGCTAAGGTCATTTAAAGACGGCTTCCCGTGCGTGCGACATGCATGCAAGCGGTGAGTGCGTATGCGTGTTTTGGGAGGCTGCGTATGTTAGTGTTAAGTCTCCTTGTGAAAGGCCGGAACTTTTGCCGATTTAAAGTGCTAAGTCACTCAAGCATACTGTCGAAGACACCCAGCAGCACACCCCACCCGGTCACATTATACTGACAACGGGCGAACCAGTCGTCCCACTCCTTATTTGCTGAGCGCTAAGCAGGAGCAGCAACTACCATTTTTAAAGACTCTGGTATGTCCCGGCCAGGGGGACAGAATCCAAAGCCTTCCTCACAAGGGCGAACGCTCAACTAAAGGCCAAAAGTGAGGCATTGTCAAGGTTTGGTTTGGTTTATTTTGTTTAACGTCTTATTAACATCTAAGGTCATTTAAGGACGGCCTCCCGTGTGTGCGACATGCATGCGTGTGGTGAGTGCGTATGTGTGTTTTGGGAGGCTGCGGTATGTTCGTGTTATGTCTCCTTGTGATAGGCCGAAACTTTTGCCGATTTACAGTGCTACCTCACTAAAGCATACTGCCGAAGACACCCAGCAGCACACCCCACCCGGTCACATTATACTGACAACGGGCGAACCAGTCGTCCCACTCCTAATATGCTGAGCGCTAAGCAGGAGCAGCAACTACCATTTTTAAAGACTCTGGTATGTCCCGGCCAGGGGGACAGAACCCAAAGCCTTCCTCACAGCGGCGAACGCTCAACTAAAGGCCAAAAGTGAGGCATTGTCAAGGAAGACATTAGGAAGAAGAAAGTTGTTCAGAAAGAAGAGAAAAGATAAGATTCCAAGTTTAGTCGCCTCTTACGATCATGCAATGGGGGCAGCAGGTACAATTCTTACGCCCTACCTGAAGGGCAGCAACGAGAACTTAACTCACGTTATAAAACCAAGTTTCCATAATAACAACTCGTAAATGTCTATTATATGATGAAGCGGGGCTACCTATATACATGATTTTACTGTATATTGTGATAATCATTCAGCAACATCACTTAACTAGTTTGAATGACTGAAACACGTGTTGTTGCATTATTCAAAGAGAAAAAGACATTGTCCTGATATTGCGTCTGTAAAAAATTACTCGCTCGCTCCAAAGATTAACGATTTCATTTAAAAAAAAAAAAAAAAAAAATATTGCTCGCTACCTCCAATTTTAAAATTTCAATATCCGAAGAACAATAAATCAAATAATCAAATTGGTATGGCCTAAAGGATAACAATGTTAATTAAGTACAATCAGATAAAACAATATCCTATTGCCACCATTGTCATTCTACAAAATCAAATATTGAAGTTAGTGTTGCTCTATCAGGCGAAACCTTTGTTTTCGCGTTTGAATATCGATAGACCAATATAACGCTTCCATCCTTGGGAGCTTTACGGATGACATGTCAACTGAATAATGCAATATCTCAACATCATCATCCAGAAGCACTTACAAAACCCATAAATGAATGATGTGTCCTTTTGGCACTGTTTTACTTTGACAAATAAACCAGTGATATATCTTATTCATCTTGGAGATATTTTCCCTGTTGAACTTGTGTTTCACCAATTCATGCGGGGAATGTAAAACCGTCTCACATCAAGAAAGGAGTGTTGAATTGTATGTCTATAAAACCGATGCTGTCAAGGTGAACATTTAATGTAAACTTGAAAATGATCATCTTTAGTCATACTTACAATCCACGGTCTGTCTTTAGTTTCCATGTCATATAACACCTGTAGCTTTGTCCCTTCTGCTGTGGTAAGGTTGTAGACACATAGGGCAAAAATTGAAAACAATGAAGTATTTATTTGTCATTTTTGAAATTAAGAGAATGAAAATACACGTAGAGGATTAGGAAATGTTCCCATCAAGGCCCTGAATATATTCGGCAGTGTAATCGGTGAATGAGTGAACGAGCCTTTTATTATACATCAATGTCGGTCTTTACTACTTTAAAGAAAACGAAAACAATATTCCGCATTTTCTCCAGCCTGTCCTTTGGTCCAAGATCAAATAGATGAATACTATTAGTACATGTATATTAAATCTTTGTACATGCAATTGCATGCGTTCTGACGGATTAAAAGTGTAACAATTTAGGAAGTAACAAAATATTCATGGGAGGGGTAATGGATGTGGTGTTGTGGGGGTGTGGGGTTACTCGTGTTCTTGGCTGCTTGAGGAGTTAAGTTCATAAAACAAATCCACGCTGCACTACGTGTACCGCCATTTATTCTCCGGAAACCAACAAGCCAACTCTAAACATACAAACAAAAGGACCCGGGCGCTGGGTCAAATATCCGGAATTTGATTAAATTAATCAGACACTACCTGACCAGTCATATGGGTGTATACAACATCCCCGCCCCCAGGGGAAATAAATATAGATATATATTTTTATATACTGGTCAGTGAGTGTATGATTAATTTGAAAAAAGTTAAAACAAATCAGAATATTACAATTCATCAGAATGAGATAATTTTCTTAGAAAATACATGCCTCATGAAGATCAGCAGTTACAATAAATCTTAATTCTAAGAGACCAATTAATTCACATGAGTATGATACATTGGTAGTGGGTTGTATACACACGATCGATGCAATGTAAATGACAGATTATGTTCCACAACGGACAAACCAGGTTATAATAGATATATGTAATGTAAAGTTACAAAATACTGACAAAAGAAAAAGTATATATGTTACCACATACATCACTAACAATCAGCTGTGCACTAGGTAGTTACAATCACACATTCGCCCGTAACACATAATGTATCAAATTGATCAGAATTTTTGATATATTGATGAATGAAACCATTACATTCTATTGCTGGCAATCTAAGTCATTCCATACAAGATCATTTCTACAAAATCACTACAGAAGTAATCATAGATCATGAATCAATACTGTGAAAAATTGCAAAATCCCCACAACCGGGTATCAAGTATAGACAGCTAAATTTTCATACAGTTTCTATAGCTAATTGTATTGAACATATCATCCCATCGAAGACAAACAATCACTTTATAAGTGTATGCGACTAGGATTGATATAAGAATAAACTCAAATGGCATGAAGGCATGAACTGGAACATACATACAGCTTAGAATTACTAATGAATTGAAAAACAAAATAACTTGAGACTAGCAGGTTGACATTTAGTGAAATGATGAAAAACTAACATCATCATAATAACTCACAAAATACCATTCTTGTCAAAGGGAAATAGAAGAATAAGTAATTATTACAGGAGTAATATACATGTATTTTCCAAAATCAAACTCATCATGCTAAATATCATTCAAAATATATGCAAATCAATAAACAACAGGCAGAAAATCATCATATCTGTCCCCTCTCAGTAAATCCTAAGGAGAGAAATTTTACAAAAATCAATGGAAATCATTTAATTGATTGATACAGCAATTAAACAATGTATTAGTTTATATTGTATATCATACATATGGCAAAGTAAAGAACAATGGTAGCAACCTTTCCATGAAAATACAAGGCATGTACTTAGACATCAGAAATGCGTTAAGTAAACTGGTACACAGAACCACACTCTTCATGAACGTAGAAACAAAAAATACCATGAAATCTAGGAAATTGACGAATCAAGGAATGCTGAATCATAGTATTAAGCTCTAAATCACTGTCTATGCAATAATCATTGTCTATGCAATTATTTGTTTTGGTTTCTTGGCAAGGACGACACGTTGTGCAGAACCATTCAAGGAGTCAAAAGGAACCCACATTGCTTTGCCTGAGGGCTCACCCACAAACTGGACAAGATATTCAATGGTTGAGCCCCTTCTCCTTTGAGCAAGCACTCTTCGGACTTTGTAATGTTTATTATCTGATGAGCTTTCGGAGCAAGATAACAATTCTGGGTCAATATTGTCTTCAGATCGATATCGAGCCGGTTTCCGAATGCAACGGCTTGGCCGCGCTTGTTTGTCTTTAACATTGGTATCCGAAGAACTTTCTGTAGGATGCATCCACTTTCCCGATACATTCTCCCGTGAAATATGATCTGCAGAGAGGGATTCACTTTCTGACATGCTGCTTGAAGCGGACGCAGACACAGGCTCAACAAAGTCCCCAATATTATCAGTCTGTATGCCAGTATCAACTCTACATGTAGTAACGCTTCGAAATAAGTCTGTAGGAGTGGGTGCTCGTACATGAGCAATCTTTAAACGGTTGATATGCACAGGGCGTTCAGAAATTTTCCCTGAAGATGGGTCGGACAAAACCACCAAATGATCAGAGTGGACGATCTGTACTATATAAGGACCTTTATAAAGGTTCTGAAGCTTGTGACCTTGGCCACCAGGCTCATGGCGCAAGTAGACATAATCTCCTTTCTGGAATGTTAAACCACTAGGTCTCGCATTTGCAGCAGCAACCATTTTGCACTGAGCCTTTGTTACGTGTTCTTTCATGTCTGTGCGAATGCATTCGAGTCGCCGATGAACGTCATCAATGTAAGTGTGAACATCTTTGGGTACACTTGTCAAGTTAGGAAGAACTGGTATTAACGGGAAGGAAGGTCTGGTTCCAAAAATAACCTCAAAAGGTGAGAAGCCCGTGGTATGGTTAATTGATGCATTCATGGAAAATACTACCGCAGGAAGGATTGCCTCCCAGTTGTCCTTGCGATCAGTCATGTACGGCGTCAGTTTAGTGGCAAGCACTCTATGAGTTCGTTCACATGCCCCAAGACAGTGGTGAGAGTGGCCGGGGGTGACGTTTTGCTTCACTTGTAACAAACGACAGGTTTCCTGGGTAACTTTCGCAATGAACTCCGACCCCTAATCTGAAATCAATGTGTCACATACACCGAAGGTATAACAAGGTGAAATAAAGCCTCACCAACAGAAAGCGCGTCACTACTGGCAATAGGAATAGCGTATATGTACTTGGAAAACATGTCAACGGCAGTAAAAACATTATTTTGCTGACGGGGTAATTGGTAATGGTCCGTAAAGATCAATCTCCCATACTTCAAATGGTTTATGTGGGATTGGTAGAGCAGTGATGGCATGTCGCTGGGGTACTGATGGTACCTTGCATTGTTGGCAATCAGGACAGGAACGCACATAATCCGAGACAATGGCAGATAAGCGGGGAAAGAAATAATGTTCTCGAATGCGATCAAGTGTTTCTTGTATGCCAGAGTGTCCACCGACGGGGGAATCATGATATATTGTCAGGATTGTTGGTACCATGTCTGCAGGCAATGCCAATTGATAATGTTTCATAGTCTGTAAACGCTTGGATTTGGCAACTTGCGAGTGGAATAACATATCATCAAGTAAAGCATAGTCCGAGCTCTCAAGTATGACCCGTCTTGTGGCTTTCTGAGTATCCGGAAGTATCTCCTCTTTCAAATAGGAAATTATCATTTTGAACTTCTCATCCTTCCTCTGAAGATCCCTAATGTTTTCCTTTGTGAACATATGATCAGTTCCTTGAAAAATGACATGTTGACTAGCGATGTCCTCCTCGAGCTCCAGAGTATCCGAGTCTGTAATAACATGACAGTCAGTAGACAAAGAACTGGACTGAATGGGTTGTAAAATCTCTGACAATTGCAATGTTCCATCCGATGGGATAGGGGAATCTAGTAATGACTGGTTATCCTGACCTGAATCAATGTCTGTAGGCAGTGTTAACGGGTTAACCATAGGACTAACATCAGAAACAGTAGTATCCCCACTGTAGATACAATTATGCTGATACTGGTCCTCCTCTGTAGTAGCCTCAAAGATATCCTCATATGGCTTGACAGTTTGTTCATCTTCATTTATCTCTAAAACTGACGGTAGCAATGGAATATCACCTGTATCAGAACCATTTGAATCAGCAACGACCCTTGTGTCCCTAGGTTTCACATTGTCTTTAGTAAATGCACTATTGATGTTAATCGCATGCTTACGGGCAGGTTCAAACGCAACATTCGTAACCTTTCTTCGAACACGAAAGCGCTTTCTCGAAATGGTAGCATTGGCAGCAGCAGGTTCTGTATCAGTATCTTCAGTATCAGCATCATAAGCTCCCTTGCAGACAGTATCAGATTGTAAAACTGATGACGGTACAGTACAAATGTTATTGACCACAGCATCGTTGTCACTGCTGTCAGAATGTAATACAGAACTTAACTTCCGTCTGTCAGGAAGCGTTACTTTGGTTTGGTTTGGTTTATTTTGTTTAACGTCCTATTAACAGCTAAGGTCATTTAAGGACGGCCTCCCGTGCGTGCGACATGCATGCGTGTGATGAGTGCGTATGTGTGTTTTGGGAGGCTGCGGTATGTTTGTGTAAAGTCTCCTTGTAATAGGCCGGATCTTTTGCCGATTTAGAGTGCTACCTCACTGAAGCATACTGCCGAAGACACCCAGCAGCACACCCCACCCGGTCACATTATACTGACAACGGGCGAACCAGTCGTCCCACTCCTTATTTGCTGAGCGCTAAGCAGGAGCAGCAACTACCATTTTTAAAGACTCTGGTATGTCTCGGCCAGGGGACAGAACCCAGAGCCTTCCTCACAGGGGCGAACGCTCAACTAAAGGCCAAAAGTGAGGCATTGTCAAGGGAGACATTAGGAAGAAGAAAGTTGTTAAGAGAGAAGAGAAAAGATAAGATCCCAAGTTTAGTCGCCTCTTACGATCATGCAATGGGGGCAGCAGGTACAATTCTTACGCCCTACCTGCAGGGCAGAAGGAAGCGTTACTCCCACAGCATGAGTATCAGGCACAAAAGGAAAATTAAGGTCTTCCTCCACAGGACTAGCGTCCAAAATGTCCATGTCTGGATTGGGGTGGCAGCGCGATAGAGTATCAGGTACTGTCATCTGACTAGCTGGTTTGTATTCAAGTTTGATGTCAAACTGCTGTAAAATAGCAAGCCAACGCTCTTAAATGGCACCTCTAAGTTGTTTTGGAAACAATGGCTGCAGGGCCTGATGGTCACACTCGACAACAAACCTGCGTCCACGAAGATAATGTGCACAGTCAAGAACGATGTATACCATACCCAGTAATTCTAGCTTGGTAGGTCCGTATGTCTGTTGGTAGGTATTTAATCCTTTTGAACCAAATCTAACTATGCGGTTGATCCCATCTGGGTGATTCTGGTAGAGCATATATCCAAATCCATGACTAGAGGTATCAACAGCCAAGCGAAAGTCTAGATCATATCGCGGAAAGGCCAAAGCATCAGATGTAGACAACAATTGTTTCAGCTGAGCGAATGCATCATCATGTTTAGAATTCCACACAAATTTGACACCTTTCTTCAGTAACTGGTTCATAGGAAAAGCGATCTCACTTAACCGTGGAATGAATTTGCGGAACCAATAAATAATCCCATTGTCCGACGCAGTTCTTTTCGGTTTTTAGGCACTGGCAGTTTTTTGAGACGCAGTAATACGATCCTGAGGTGGACGGATGCCCTCACGTGATATCTCGTGACCGAGAAAAACGCATTTTTCTTTAGCAAATGCACACTTCTTTGGGCCTAATTTTAGTCCTGCAACTCATAGACGTTGAACTACTTCCTCCAGGTCTTTCACATGCTGTTCAAAGTTCAAAAGTGTTTGAACAAATGAAAACATCATCCAGGTAACATAAAACTGACCTAAAAGTCAAACCGTGTAGTATTTTGTCCATCAGTAGCTGAAAGCTATTAGGTGCTGTACTAAGGCCCATTGGAAGTCGGAGGAATTTATATGAGCCAACAAAGCAGGTGTTAAACGCAGTGTACTTTGATGATTCCGCCTCAATACTCATTTGAAAGAATCCAGAGCTCATATCTAGTGTCGAAATGCACTCAAACCCGACTGTACTAATACAGAAATTCTCAGTCAAAACCGATAGATCGCCAAAGGTAAAATCTTAAGCATGTATGTATGTATTTTAACCCATATATTGAGACGGTCACTTATGTTTTAAAGTATATGGAGCCATGTAGGTGTGTTATGATGATGTATTGGGAAAAATATCAATTATTGATTTTTTTTTCATATATAATTACAGTGGAATGTATAAGGCCGATTATGATTATATCTGATATTTTTCGTAACTTTAAGGTTTTCTATCTTTTGCATTAATAACTATTTGCTACTGGTTAAGCGCCCTGAGAAAATGTGTCTCATAATCCATTGGAATGGCTCTCGTGCAAACCCTTTATATCTAGCAATACGGAAGAACGACCAAAAATAATGCATTGAGTCATCCTGTTTAGATCTATATTATGCTGGAAAAAGCAGCTGTATAGATACATTTAATTATCATCATCACTCAGGAGCATTGGAAATGTATATTAATGAACAGAGAGGCCTACCAATATGACAAATATAGTCACATTCATCTGCTTAGATGACTATACCCTACATCAACGCTGTGACAATATGTTAGTTTTAAAAAGAAACATAAGTGTTTTCTGGTGTTGTTGGTAATTTAACCTGTCTGTCATAGACGTGAGATGTTGGGTCGTCCGCACTTTTATTTAAATATAGAGACAGCAACCTCCGATACAAACGCATTGCTTGTGATGGTACATACCGTCATATAGAACACTTTCCAGGGAACCAAGAGTGTGTTGGGTGAGAGACTGCAAGGATACGCGTGGTAAGTAGACAGTACACCGCATACGCCACTCGCTCACTTACTACACAACTATCGTTCAAAGCACGTGCAGATTACGTGCGCAGTGGTTACGGTGTTTAACAAGTTAATACGGTTACAGTAATATATATCACACTTTTATCGCAGAATGTGAAGAGCTGCAGGTAGACACACCTATACGCAAATACCAGCTCCTTCAAACAATTGATATGCAACCGATTCTAGCCGGTCAAAGCTGGAGTTTCAACTCGCATAAGGATACAAAGTGTTTCCAAATGTCTCCAGGGGTAAACAATCAAATATAATATAGTCACCGTCAATCTACATCTGCAAATACTTGAATATTGAAAAGATTAATTTAAATATCTCGGATGGTTATAGGTTTACAATATATAGCAATCTTCCCGACATTTGAATAAGTATCATTCAGTATTTGGCAGAAGGCTTGTTTTCTTCCGTTCTCAGCATCAGAATAATTCTCATTTTTAAGATTTTATTTAACCTTAATTTAACAAATGTTTTTATGGTGGGTGTCGGCTTGTTAACTTAGGGTTGATGGCGAATGTCGTCAATTTAACCTATGTCTGCAAGACGGTAGGTTTCGATTTGACCAAGGTTTGAATGACGGATGTCGTCGATTTAACGTAGGTTTGCATGACTGATTGTGTCGATTAACTCTAGGTTTGTAAAACCGGTTTTGTCGATTTAATCTAGATTTGTATTGCGGATGTTACCGATTTTATTTACGTTTGTATGCCGTGTGCAGTCAGTTATGAAGGAAATGGCTCGAGAAAAAGTATGATATTGTAACAATTATTCAGTTCTTTGATGTTTTCCTTCTGGGAATTTACAGCTAAAATCAATAAATTGACAGTCACCAGCGGAAAAATAAAGTTCGGGAAAAGGGTTGACTGGAAACGATAGAACGGAAAATTAGTAGCCTCTAACGATATCCAGTGAGATACAGCAGGTATATGCTTTACCCTTCACGGGTTATGATAGATTATAGTTATAACTATAGATGTTCATAATTGGTAAACTGATTATCAATCTCCATCTTGTTCATCGAATCATTATTTTCGATTTCTGAAACAGACGGAAAATCTTATCAACATCAGAGAGGTACCACCATACCATCCTTATAGATCCTCCACTCATTTGCTGATCTAATGTGGGCCGTTGGGGTTGGCATGATAGCAATAGTTGCACCACCACCCTTCACGGTATTATTCAGCATATTCAAAGTTGGGATTGTAATCGTTTTCCCTGTCGTACGTCTGCCCTGCAAGTAGGGCGTAGGAATTGTACCTGCTGCCCCCATTGCATGATCGTAAGAGGCGACTAAACTTGGGATCTTATCTTTTCTCTTCTTTCTTAACTTTCTTCCTAATGTCTCCCTTGACAATGCCTCACTTTTGGCCTTTAGTTGAGCGCTCGCCCCTGTGAGGAAGGCTTTGGGTTCTGTCCCCTGGCCGAGACATACCAGAGTCTTTAAAAATGGTAGTTGCTGCTCCTGCTTAGCGCTCAGCAAATTAGGAGTGGGACGACTGGTTCGCCCGTTGTCAGTATAATGTGACCGGGTGGGGTGTACTGCTGGGTGTCTTCGGCAGTATGCTTCAGTGAGGTAGCACTCTAAATCGGCAAAAGATCCGGCCTATCACAAGGAGACTTAACACAAACATACCACAGCCTCCCAAAACACATACGCAGCCTCCCAAAACACACATACGCACTCACCACAGACATGCCTGTCGCACGCACGGGAGGCCGTCCTTAAATGACCTTAGATGTTAATAGGACGTTAAACTAAATAAACCAAACCAAACCAAACATACGCACTCATCACACGCAAACATTTCGCACGCACGGGAGGCCGTCCTTAAATGACCTTAGCTGTTAATAGGACGTTAAACAAAATAAACCAAACCAAACCAAACCGCAGCCTCCCCAAAATACACATACGCACTCACCATACTCATACATGTCGCACGCACGGGAGGCCGTCCTTAAATGACCTTAGATGTTAATAGGACGTTAAACAAAGATAAACCAAAATCCTGTCGTACGTCCTAAAGTTGTTTCCGTTTTGAAAGGCCATATCATCAACTAAACAATAAAATCACAATGTTTAATACAACCCACACTATAAACTTTGAGCTGTTCTAACAATCTAATCATCTTTCAATCATTTGATTTATAAAACAAACAAAAAGAAACACGGCCATGATATCTTTATCCGTGGTTTCGTGCAATATAATACTAGATATGTTCAAGTTCGAGAGCAGGTAGGATTAAAATGGGGGTCGGAATAAGTCAATTAAAATCAGTTATAGAAAACCGGTATTTGCGTATATCAGTAAATATTTATCTCAAACACGATATGCATTTGCAGTTTACAATATGTAGTAATCTTCCGTCTGTTCAATTAATATCGTTCAGTATTGGGCAGAGGTTTCGTTTTTTTCCGTTCTCCCCATAAAAATTATTCTCATTTTGAGGATGTTTTTTAACCTTAATTTTAAGTTTGATGGCGTTTGAAGTCAATACAAACTGTGTTTGTATGACATGTGTGGTCAATTTAACAAGGTTTATATGGCTGATGTCGATTTAATCAAGGTTTGTATGGCGGGGCGTCGTCGTTTGACCAAGGTTTGTATGGTGGGGCGTCGTAGATTTGACAAAAGTTTGTATGGCAGGGCGTCGTAGATTTGACCAAGATTCGTATGACGGGGGGGGGGGGGGGGGGGGGGGGGGGGGGGGGGAGGGGGGGTCGTAGATTTGACCAAGGTTTGTATGGCGGGGGGCGTCGTAGATTTGACCTAGGTTTGTGGCGGCTGTCGTCGATTTGACCTAGGTTTGTGTGGCGGCTGTCGTCGATTTGACGTAGGTTTGTGTTGCGATGTTGTCGTTTAAACTATTAAAGTTTATTTGGTAGTTGTCGATTAAAACTAGATTTATTTTAGCAAATGTCATCGATTTGTCCTAGGTTATATGGCGGGTGCGGTCAACTATATTTTCAAAAATTCTCTAAGGAAAGTGGTTATTTGGTTACATGATTATTTGTTCACACTCGACAGTACACACCTCACGTGAATCAATATTCGCCCCGGAACGCATAAAACGCATTGGTGAACAAATATTCAAGTCTCTTGGAAGCATATGAATGTATATAATGCCTTTTCGCTAACTGCTACATGTAGCTTACATTACTCCAATGAAATTCAACGACCCCGGTGATGTTCATGTGAACTTACCTCTAAAACGTTTGACCGAATAATATTGATCAATATGAAAAATTACACTCATGAAATAGATTTGACCAAGGTTTGTATGGCGGGGGGCGTCGTAGATTTGACCTAGGTTTGTGGCGGCTGTCGTCGATTTGACCTAGGTTTGTGTGGCGGCTGTCGTCGATTTGACCTAGGTTTGTGTTGCGATGTTGTCGTTTAAACTATTAAAGTTTATTTGGTAGTTGTCGATTAAAACTAGATTTATTTTAGCAAATGTCATCGATTTGTCCTAGGTTATATGGCGGGTGCGGTCAACTATATTTTCAAAAATTCTCTAAGGAAAGTGGTTATTTGGTTACATGATTATTTGTTCACACTCGACAGTACACACCTCACGTGAATCAATATTCGCCCCGGAACGCATAAAACGCATTGGTGAACAAATATTCAAGTCTCTTGGAAGCATATGAATGTATATAATGCCTTTTCGCTAACTGCTACATGTAGCTTACATTACTCCAATGAAATTCAACGACCCCGGTGATGTTCATGTGAACTTACCTCTAAAACGTTTGACCGAATAATATTGATCAATATGAAAAATTACACTCATGAAATGTGTTTTGTGAAGGGATGGGTTAATCAGCATTCCCAAATAGTTTATTATTATTGTATGTATATCATTCATTTGAAAGAAGATGCATGTGTTAAGCTGAGTAAACATAAAAAATTAACAGGTAAAAGAACATCTTATTGCTGTTATTATTACCACAATTAGCTGTTATAAAGTTCCTCGTGTGGTACATATCTATCCAAGGTCACGGTTGAACAACCAAACACAAACATATATATTTACATCTTTCCTTTGAGGTATGCAGTAATAGTTTTCATAAGTAGTAGGAACAAAACATGCGTGTCACTACGTGCATTTGTTAAAAAGGCTTTCAGAAATGTACAGGAATGACAAAAGTGTCAACTTCGTAAATGTTGTATACTTATACCGTCGAGAAGAGAAGTAATGGACATTTATTATTTAGATGTACTCTGTGATGACATCTGTGTTATCTCAACATCTCTCCTAGATAACCTTTAACCTTCAACATCGTAGTTCGTAGTATATTATTTAAAACATATATAAGTTCATTTAGGGCAATATTAGTTTTGTAGATACCTATATTCTTCGTCAAGAGACTGCCCTGCAGGTAGGGCGTAAGAATTGTACCTGCTGCCCCCTTGCATTATCGTAAGAGGCGTCTAAATTTTGGATCTCATATTTTCTCTTCTTTCTGAACAACTTCCTAATGTCTCCCTTGACAATGCTTCACTTTTGGCCTTTAGTTGAGCGTTCGCCGCTGTGAGGAAGGTTTTGGGTTTTGTCCCCTAGCCGAGACATTCCAGAGTCTTTAAAAATGGTAGTTGCTACTCCTGCTTAGCGCTCAGCATACACGGAGTGGGACGACTGGTTGGCCCGTTGTCAGTAAAATGAGATAGCACTTTAAATCGGCAAAAGTTCCGGCCTATCACAAGGAGACTTAACACGAACATACCGCAGCCTCCCAAAACACACATACTCGCTCACCACACGCATACATGTCGCACGCATGGGAGGCCGTCCTTAAATGACCTTAGATGTTAATAGGACGTTAAACAAAATAAACCAAACCAAAGCCCGACTGATTTCATTGAAGAACCTTTTCAGGACAAGCAAGAGAAATCGTTAGTCCTTTAATAATACCAGAGACCTATATACTAGTATATAGGTCTCTGATAATACCTTATGTTAGAATAATTAAAACAAGAAGTAAATGAACCATGAGGATCCCATATACATATGGCGTTACAAATCTGCAATCATAAAGATCCTTCTTTTCCATAATCATTTTATCAATCTTTACTTAAATGCAGCAATTTGTTTTTAAAATAAACTGGTTTGACTGATGTCTTGACGGGCATGAAACTGTTTCGGTACCTGAATACAAAAAAATTGATGTCGGTGTTCGGTATGTAGGCACGATTACAAGAAATAAAACATGTAATCACAGGAAACCTCATTCTGAAGTCGCACTGGATTATTCATTTTCAAATCATTGATACAACTTCAATAAGACTTCTTGACTCAACAGAACTATGTGCCTGCTTGATCCTTGCCCTTCCTGTTTTACTCGCACTAGAATTGCATAAAATATCTTGTTTGCTTCACCAAACACCACATCATTCACGAAACCAAATGATGTAAAAACAAAAACAAAAACAAAACAAAAAATAATGAAAACAATTGTTTTCCTTATTTTTCACATTCGATAGACAGCATTGATTTCTTGATGTGCATTTCACGCTTTTGTCTTGAGGTCCATGTAAAAAAAAAAAACAGCATACTTTGGTTCTGGTTTGGAACATGGTCGAATTCCAAAGTTGGTGTTTGGGTGCGTGCGGATGTCTTCCCAGGTAATCAGTCAAATTATTGACCGGCCATTATTGTTTAAGCATTAACAGATTTGTTAGGATTTTCTAGAAATTTTGATGGGAACTGATCACTGCTTTTGTTTCAGGTTCGAGGTGTTTGTTAGTTCAATGAACAATATCAAAGTATAGCCTCAACTGTATTTATGAACCAGACAATTGAGATTTAGATGGCACGGTAATGGTCTTGTTGAACTTGTCTGATGATACTATACAATTATAGTCTTTTGATGAGGTCGATGCATGGTTTTATTGACCGAAGAAAAATTATCGACCGAGGACGAAGTCCGAGGTTGATAATTTTTCTTCGGTCAATAAAACCATGCATCGACCGAAATCTAAAGGCTATAACTGTTTTATTATTTTTCTTGGTTTTGTGTTCATCAAATAAACAATAAAACATTTCTTCAAATTTGAACATTTATTTCTGTCACAACAAAAGAATTTTCATTTCTGAAAAATGTTATAATTGATGGTTATGTTTTGACAACTGTTGAATACTGGTACAGGAATCTGGGGCAAATTTGCAACTGGCTTTGTATTGATGGAAAAGGAAGTTGATTGCTGAGAATTGGGGATATCTAGTAGTCTGATCATTTCATCTACACCATCATCATCTGATAATAGATCTTTCATTAGTACATCAGACTGTGAATCTGATAGAGGCTGTTTATTTCAGTGCCCTTCTGAATCAAACGCTCAAATGACTAACATGCTCTGATGCTCTGCCGCGGTTTTTTCCCGATCTATTTATAGATGGATCGGTCAATCAACTTTTTCAATCAACTTTTATCGGTCGATCACTGTTTTAAGGATGGTCACGTGGGGTCTCAACGTCCAATGATATTGGCGCAAAAACTAACTAAAATAATAAACTTTGTTATTACCATACATCATACATACACAAATATGATACTGTTATTACCATACATCATATATACACAAATATAATACTGTTATTACCATACATCATATATACACAAATATAATACTGTTATTACCATACATCATACATACACAAATATAATACTGTTATTACCATACATCATATATACACAAATATAATACTGTTATTACCATACATCATATATACACAAATATAATACTGTTATTACCATACATCATACATACACAAATATAATACTGTTATTACCATACATCATATATACACAAATATAATACTGTTATTACCATACATCATATATACACAAATATAATACTGTTATTACCATACATCATACATACACAAATATAATACTGTTATTACCATACATCATACACAAATATAATACTGTTATTACCATACATCATACATACACAAATATAATACTGTTATTACCATACATCATACATACACAAATATAATACTGTTATTACCATACATCATACATACACAAATATAATACTGTTATTACCATACATCATACATACACAAATATAATACTGTTATTACCATACATCATACATACACAAATATAATACTGTTATTACCATACACCATATATACACAAATATAATACTGTTATTACCATACACCATACATACACAAATATGATACTGTTATTACCATACACCATACATACACAAATATAATACTGTTATTACCATACACCATATATACACAAATATAATACTGTTATTACCATACACCATACATACACAAATATGATACTGTTATTACCATACACCATACATACACAAATATAATACTGTTATTACCATACATCGTACACACACAAATATAATACTGTTATTACCATATATCATACATACACAAATATAATACTGTTATTACCATACACCATATATACACAAATATAATACTGTTATTACCATACACCATACACACACAAATATAATACTGTTATTATCATACATCATACATACACAAATATAATACTGTTATTATCATACATCGTACACAAATATAATACTGTTATTACCATACACCATATATACACAAATATAATACTGTTATTACCATACATCATACACACACAAATATAATACTGTTATTATCATACATCATACATACACAAATATAATACTGTTATTATCATACATCGTACACAAATATAATACTGTTATTACCATACATCATATATACACAAAAATAATACTGTTATTACCATACATCATACATACACAAATATAACACTGTTATTACCATACATCATACATACACAAATATAATACCGTTATTACCATACACCATACATACACAAATATAATACTGTTATTACCATACATCATACATACACAAATATAACACTGTTATTACCATACACCATATATACACAAATATAATACTGTTATTACCATACATCATACACAAATATAATACTGTTATTACCATACATCATACATACACAAATATAATACTGTTATTACCATACATCATACACAAATATAATACTGTTATTACCATACATCATACATACACAAATATAATACTGTTATTACCATACATCGTACACAAATATAATACTGTTATTACCATACACCATATATACACAAATATAATACTGTTATTACCATACACCATATATACACAAATATAATACTGTTATTACCATACACCATATATACACAAATATAATACTGTTATTACCATACATCATACATACACAAATATAATACTGTTATTACCATACACCATATATACACAAATATAATACTGTTATTACCATACACCATACATACACAAATATAATACTGTTATTACCATACATACACAAATATAATACTGTTATTACCATACATCATACACAAATATAATACTGTTATTACCATACATCATACATACACAAATATAATACTGTTATTACTTGTACATACAAAAATATAATACTGTTATTACCATACATCATATATACAAAAATATAATACTGTTATTACCATACATCATACATACACAAATATAATACTGTTATTACCATACATCATACATACACAAATATAATACCGTTATTACCATACATCATATATACACAAATATAATACTGTTATTACCATACATCATACATACACAAATATAATACTGTCATTACCATACACCATACATACACAAATATAATACTGTTATTACCATACATCATACATACACAAATATAATACTGTTATTACCATACATCATACATACACAAATATAATACTGTTATTACCATACATCATACATACACAAATATAATACTGTTATTACCATACATCATACATACACAAATATAATACTGTTATTACCATACATCATACATACATAAATATAATACTGTTATTACCATACATCATACATACACAAATATAATACTGTTATTACCATACACCATACATACACAAATATAATACTGTTATTACCATACATCATACATACATAAATATAATACTGTTATTACCATACACCATACATACACAAATATAATACTGTTATTACCATACATCATACACACACAAATATAATACTGTTATTACCATACACCATACATACACAAATATAATACTGTTATTACCATACATCATATATACACAAATATAATACTGTTATTACCATACACCATATATACACACATATATAATACTGTTATTACCATACACCATACATACACAAATATAATACTGTTATTACCATACACCATACACACAATATAATACTGTTATTACCATACATCATACATACACAAATATAATACTGTTATTACCATACACCATACATAGACAAATATAATACTGTTATTACCATACACCATACATAGACAAATATAATACTGTTATTACCATACATCATATATACACAATATAATACTGTTATTACCATACACCATATATACACAAATATAATACTGTTATTACCATACATCATACATACACAAATATAATACTGTTATTACCATACATCATACATACACAAATATAATACTGTTATTACCATACATCATATATACACAAATATAATACTGTTATTACCATACACCATATATACACAAATATAATACTGTTATTACCATACATCATATATACACAAATATAATACTGTTATTACCATACATCATACATACACAAATATAATACTGTTATTACCATACATCATATATACACAAATATAATACTGTTATTACCATACATCATACATACACAAATATAATACTGTTTTACATACATACACAAATATAATACTGTTATTAACATACAACATACATACACAAAAATAATACTGTTATTATCATACATCATATATACACACAAATATAATACTGTTATTACAATACATCCTACATACACAAGTAAAATACTGTTACTACCATACATCATACATACACAAATATAATACTGTTATCACTAAAAGTAAGACAAAATCGAATGAAGGTTGCATTTGCTTGGAGAAACGGGAAAAATACCAAGATAATAAGGCTGGGTGTTCCGGAACACATGGAATTTTGATTTAATGCATTTTTACTAAATGCTTTTTTTTTAACAAAGTATATTAACACATTAGCGATATTAATGTACATTAATGTATATGACTAATGGATTTTAGCGTTTAGATTAATTGTTGTTTTCAATATTATGTTTTACATTAGAAAATTCTTACAAATATATGAATATGTCATGCGCAACTGATCAGCTTTGAACATAAATATTACGGATAAGAAATCTAACGCATTTAACGATTATTTTACCTGTGTTCCTTTGACAACTATTCTGATTTGAATGTTTGCGTCATGAGAATTTATTTAAATCGGTAATTATATAAAAAAAAAAAAAACACGATAGTAAAATAACTTTTAAACATATACACGTTCCATTTGTGTTGCAGCTAATAGAATTGTCAATCAACCAAAGAATCAGTTTAGTTCACAGTGGAGCATTTTTTAATAGAATGTTCCGATTTCAAACACATTCGTGATAAATACTTTCGAGTCCCGGATATGAAAACCCTTTTCAGTTCCGTGGATTCGAAAACAATATTTAGCTACTTGAAAGAAATCGATCTATTTTATATATAGACTTTGATGTCTTTTACGTTACTGTCTTTTACGTTCTATTTATATAACAAAGTTCACATAATCTATTCGTACATATACATATTTTACCATTTTTAACCAACTTTTTTATCATAATGATCTAAATATACAATACGTATGCTTTTAAAAATGACAAATTTAATCTGATTTTAACATTAAAAATAAAACATGTTAGTATATTGTTTGGCCCTAAATGACCCTAGTTGTCGATGGGCCGTAAAACATAAACAAACAAACAAAAGTTCTGCGAAAGTGAATCCTACCATATTTTGCAGTACACCACATTACCTCGTTGCTTGCAAAGCAGGGTATACATTTCAAAAAAAGCTATTTATCTCTGTGAGAACAAGGCTTGATCATTAACCAGACCACCATCTAAAGTCACAGTGGTGATAGATAGGGTATCATGCATTTGATAGCAAATCCTTAAAACTAGCTCATTTGATACAAGTAAATCTATAATATACCTATCTGACCCTATGTGTGACTCTATGGGATGTTTCTTAGTCTTGTTGTAATTTTATATTGAAACATATGGAATGAGAGGGAAATATTTGAAGACACGTTCTTTCATTTATCATTTACACTGCTAAATTTGTAAAAACAACTCCTATGCTTACCACTTACGACTTATGTCCCGACACTTGTCTTCATTGTATGTTTGGAACTAAAACAATTATGTGAGACACAAATTCTTTTGAATTGTATGTATATAACATTATAACATCAGAAAAATTGTCAGAAGTTTCGACGATAGACGCTTTGTAAAACATGGTGGTATTGGCACACGGTCACTACAGAATAAAAACGAAATGATATGCTCGTCCAAATGCCGAAATACAAGTTTGTTTGAGTTTATATATAATACGTTAACACAGTTACAACTTGTCGAAATATCGAAATACACATTTGTTAGAGTTTATATGATATGATACACCAGTTTCAATCTTGTCGAAATACCGAAATACAAACTTTTAATCCGAGGAGTTACTTTCCTTACATTTAAGCTGGCACAATTTCAACACATAAGTACATCTTACTTAGGGATACATGTTTGTATTATTTATAAGAGTTACTTCCCTTATATCATATATCGTCTTGTATCACATTTGTCATTTTATCTACAATGGTCTTGTTTGTATTTTAAACGGTGGAGTCTAAATATATACAACGGTTTACAAATGTTATGCATGAATATATTTGTGAATAATGTAGCATATTGATAATATTTTGATTCATTCTTAACAAAAGAATAATAGGAATGTTCCTAATCGGCTTATAAAGATTTAATAATATAATAATGAATGAATGTATTCAAAATTTTCCTGTGTATACACAAAAGCTTAACCCGCCAAAGACTTTCAGAAATTTCCTACGAATGAGACAGTTCAACTCTCCCTAAATGTGCTCTATTTCAGCCTTAATACTGTATATATGATAGTTTCTCAATTCTAGATATACCTTTTTAGCTCTAATTATCACATGAGAAACGTTATGCATATATACATATTGATACCCAAATATAACATAACCATGCAGTATATCGGCAAAAGTTCCGGCCTATCACAAGGAGACTTAAAATAAACATAACGCAGCCTCCCAAAACACCACACATTCGCATGCATGTCGCACGCACGGGAGGCCGTCCTTAAATGACCTCAGCTGTTAATAAGACGTTAAACAAAATAACCCAAACCAAACCATGCAGTATATAGTCTCTGTCATACCTGACTATACGTCATCATGTACTTATGAACATGGTACATTTTATTATATCTATACCATTTGCTCGAGTCAGTGATAGTTTCTTAAAGTAAGCTGACCTCATATTTCACATAGTCCACATCATCTATTTGTTATCTTTATTTTAACCCCCTTTTTATGTTATTGATTTACACATACAATGCGAATTCTTTTAAAAGTTAAACCTTTGTATCTTATTTTGTTTTCCCACTTGTTTTCTTATAATAAGGTAGTAAATAAATCAAAATTTACTTTAATCGTTTGGAATTATTTTAAGTACTCAGAATGCCTTAGAATTATCTCAAATGTCTAGTTGTTGGTTATATAAAACCATATTTATCATTGATTTCAGGTGGAGCTAGATTCATCTAATCTCATTGATGAAACGACAAGACTGTAATCATTAAATACAATTTATATGTTTTAACTTAATCTCATTTTCACTTGTGTTTCGTTTGCTCGTGGTGTTAGTGACCATACGCATGCGTGGTATTTTTGTCTACATTCTTTAGCCTTTCTCTTACATGTTCCTTTACCCGTGAAGCATAAACATACATACATGCTACTTTTGATAAGTTACATGTATTCAGTTTGACGGTTCGTTGTAATATGTTTTACATGAAAAATGCCATGAGTTTGTTTCAGCCTTGATTTTACAACACATGTCAGTTTCCAACAGTCATTACGATACGAGAAAATTGTAATCAAAGAATGATACTGAAATAGATATCGTTGTGTTCCATCTTATTGGCAATATATAAATATATATATTCAAAACAGGTGTATGTTGTAAATATGCTTATGCAACATGGCTGACATTGTGGTGACCATGTATGATATACTATTCATCGTTGAATAAAATGACATTCACTGGATTCATTATTTCTCTGTTTTTCTTGATATATATATATGTGTATCCAAACACAAACCTCAAGTAGTGATGTGTTTGTCGTGATATTATTTTTTAAAAGTAGTCAATTAATCGGCACTTCGTCAATTAATACCAGTTTATAACGCCGTTATGTAACTGTATGTGAATAAATAGATGAATGTACAACACTTTTCTTCGGTTTATTAGTACGATGAACAAGTGTATCACGTTTGTTTGTACGGCAAAATACGTTAGCCGGGTGCTCTGGCCATATTTACCGAGCAAGTGTTAATATAGTTCTTCGTGCCGGTCACGTGACCGCGCAAGAACACGACGACCGACCAAAAAAACATCCCGATAGGGACGTTGGACACCTGACATTAAAATCCGACCAAGAAAACAAACAGAACTGACGGGAAAATTATTAAATAATGAATTTATTTAAAAACAACTATTTTTTTTCTTTTGAATTATAAATGCACCATTAACCCACATGCGTTACTAGCAATATGTATTGATATGGTTTATGGTGTATTTATATTTACAATGTTGTAGAGCAATGCGAGCTATCTCCCACTGCAAAAGCCACTTTGACAGAAAGAGTCACTAAGAGAAAGGCCATATGTAATTTTGTAAATATTGAATATGTTCCTCCGTAATGAACTGATATAATTCGTGTTATTTTTGAGAAGTGGCGATGGATAGAAACGGTATTCCTGTTACATTATATATCAAATATCATATAAGATATCTCATATAGTGTAAAGATAACATATACAACAAATATCAATTATTTATTGCAATCACCAATCCCCGGTATTGCGCAATGTGAAGTGTCGTGGCTACCGTTTACTGGACCACACTGTTGTAGACATTTTCCTGAAAATTTAATTTTGAACTGGAATAATATATTGAATATCATTTAACATTTGAGAACTAAAGTTAACTTTAAGATTTGATACTTTTGATTCGTGCCCACCAAGACTATTTTGCGAAGTAACTCGCATTTTTCAGTTCGCAGCTCGCACTTTGGAACTCGCCATGCGAATTTTCAATCTGAGATATGGCATTTTGCAACTTGACAAACGGAGAACAAAAAACCATTATTAATACTTAGTTTATTTTAAGAATCAATGTAAAATCATTCCGAAAAGGGGAAGTACCCTACGACATTCTTTTTCTGTTACGCTACACTTTCAATGAATGTCTAGGTTTACAGCTCCTCCTATGGAATAATAAACGCCCTGCAAATCTAAGAGGATGTCTTACGACATCCCTTCTAACATTCCATTGTTATATATATTAACCATAAAAGGGAGACAATCCTTAAAGAAATGGAAGATGTATGTACAATGTATATAGTTTACTAAAGGAAAAGAACTGTTGCGACCTTATATCAATGTTATTAAAATCTAGATGGTTATTCTCACTGCGTTACATGAAACGTAGAGAGAATGACTATCTAGATTTTATTTTAGATTGGACCTTATATGTATACTGAATGGTCAAGACATATTTTGAACCTTCAGGAAGATATGTTTTGTTTACAAGTGTTTATTGACAAGTTGTTTTTAACAAAGATTGTGTAAGAGAATTTCAGAAAAAAATGACACTTGGAGATTTTACATTCAACATTTGGTAATAAAGTATTAATACCACAAGATAGTTATTCAGAACTGATGAATTCTGATTATTGATTGCCCGGAACTGTGAATTGTTGGATTAAAAAAATATTCGTAATTGTGGTAAAACGAAAAGGAATTGAACGCTCAAGAACAGCTATTATAAGACAAGTAAATGCTTGGAATGAACTTTCTATCATTATCACGTTACATGATGTATACATGAAGTGTGCGTGTGTGTGTGTGGGGGGGGGGGTGTACCCTACAATATGCCTCTACCCATTTCATGCATAACTTAAAGAGAGGTACCCTATGTCCTCCCTCGGGTTTTTCTTCATTCTATCGCGTCATACATTTCATGCATATCGAAAAGGAGGGGGGGGGGTTACTTGCCGACACGCTACACACATTTCATATTTGAGTTTTACCATTATGTCATTTATTCCATGAATCTCAAGATGATTGCTACCTAACATCATACATACAGAAAATAAAGTGCTGTTATTACCTAACATCATACATACAGAAAATAAAGTGCTGTTATTACCAAACATCATACATACAGAAAATAAAGTGCTGTTATTACCAAACATCATACATACAGAAAATAAAGTGCTGTTATTACCTAACATCATACATACAGAAAATATAATGCTGTTATTACCAAACATCATACATACAGAAAATATAATGCTGTTATTACAATGATATGTTCTTGGACGTCTCATATTTATAAAATGATAATATAACAGATGATAAAACAATGTATTGATCGAAATTAAAAGACTATCATTTTTATCATCAAAATACTATTTTAAGTGTGACACGATTCTGATGAAATATTAACTATATTGATTATGAACGTTATGTTCTTTCTATATTAGTTAGATAACGTTAGAAATCAATACGATATAAGCTTAGATACAACATGCTACATGTCTGGTAAAAAGTAGCTCATAAGTAACATTGATCAGAGATCAAGACAAAACGAACTCCACTATAATATGAACAGTGGACGGTACAGATGATCAACATTAAACAATAAAACTAAAGCGCGGTTGTAACGATACTTCAAACAAAGTGTGACAGAATAGAAATAGTGCGAGTCAAGGCTAGGGTGCGTATGAATTAAATAAATGATCGGTTGTATGGAAGAATCCTCTCATATAAGCTTAGATACAACAGGCTACATGTCTTGTAAAAAGTAGCTAATAGGTAACATTGATCAGAGATCAAGACCAAACAAAACTCCACTAAAATATGAACAGTGAACGGAACAGGGGATCAACATTAAACATTAAAACTAAAGTCCGGTTTAACGATACTTCTAACAAAGTGTGACAGAATAGAAATAGTGCGAGTCCTGGCTAGGGTGCCTGTACATTAAATAAATGATCGGTTGTATGGAAAAGTCCTCTCTAGGTTTTAATGGGAAAATTTCCATAGCATTTGTAGAGATACAATGTAGCTCCGCTTCATCATATAATAGACACTTTCGATTAGCTTCCTCTTGTAGCTTGGTTTTATAACTCGAGTTAAGTTCTCGTTGAACCCGATCTTCCACCTTAAATACATTTGTGTTGAGGTAAGTTATTTGCACGAGCCTGGTTGTAAAATTCACTGCATATCCGAACGCGGGGCAAACGAAAATAACAGGCTTGTGGTGTGTTTGTTCGATATTCCCGGGGTCTTTTGGGTGGCGGCCGGCATATTACAACTTACAGTATATTTCAGGTTGGTGATATTCAAATGGCACGGTTGGTGCATAATTAGCTAAATATTAGTCTCATATCTAAGATGGGCTAAGCATGTATGGAATGTACAATCATTAGGATGTACAAGTGTACATATGTTAATGTACGCGTGTTTGTCACGCTATGTCGCGTATTGTGTGGTAAAAACTCCTCATGTTATTTTAATAAACGTTTGCCCGTCGTATAACGTACTTTGTTTATTATTTTATATATGGTTGACTAGAGAGGCGGAACCCAAGGGTTTTTATAGAATCCGAGGTTGTCGCGAAATATGACACTTCATTCCTATTACAGGCTTTATAGGGATTGGATTTCACTTTTATGTTAACCATGCTTTTATGGAGCAATTCCTCTAAGAATATATTCTATGGGGCGCGCTAGCGCCCCATTTAGAATATATTCTTAGAGGAATTGCTCCATAAAAGCATGGTTAACATAAAAGTGAAATCCAATCCCTATATTTACACTTACGGATGTTGTTTCTATAAGTCTTTGTGATAACAATATTTTTCTTTGTAAATAAAAAAAATCATATAAAAGTCGGACACAGTGGGAGGAGTCAATTATTAGAACAGCCAATGGTAACGCTTCACAACAAATTAAGACTTTTTTTTCCGCGGTAAAAAATAGTTCTGTTTTTTATTATGATATTAACATAAATAATAAAAACATTTTGATAGATTATCATATTTAATATTGTCAAACATGTTAGATTTCAAATAAAAAAATAGCCCTTTGTAACTTAAATTGTAAATGTAAACAAAGCCATGTGCTTGGCGAAAGTAGTTCCCGTACCCTGTCATATTTTCATACGCAAGTTCAAAGGTCAATGTTTCCATGCAAGAATGGTAAACAAATCGGTCTGGTATTGTTATATAGTGAAAAAAACTTTGCAAGTGTAAATATATGTTAATGGAAGTTCCTATAATGCTTTCATTTACTGTATATAATGCAAATATTGTGTATACTGTGGGAAGTCTCGTTTTCTCGCATTCTATCTGGGAACCTATTGAGATATTTCCTCATAAGTATAATATCACTGGTGAACTAGTACAACGAGATCAATATACTATGTAGGGTTGCATTATTTATGACAACAAAATTAGTACAAACATTTGTCTTCACAACCAATGGATGCCAACCAGAAGCCGTATAAAGAAAAGGCATCTCTTCAGATGTGGCCTTATGTGTGAATTCATAGAGGGTCGGGGTGACGAGCTCTTCAGACTACTTTCAGCCGATTTATTAATGCATGGAACAGAGTATGGTGGTGATGGGTGGATGGTATGAATCTGACTAAACATAGTGGACATCGAAATAGAAATCGAACTTTCGTGGTAGAACAAGAAAACCTTCAATTGATGTGCCGGGAGAAGGCATTTTTATTACAACACAGTATGAGCCATAATTTGTCTTCCTAACCAATGGCCGTTGATCAGCCACCAAATGAAAGAAAGAAATATATCCATGTGAATTGTGAGTCCATATAAGGTTTAGTGATGGATACTTCAGATTACTTTCACTCGAATTATTGAAGCATGCTAACAGTTGATAGTTGATGTTGGACGCATTGAGTGATTTCAGCCGAACATAACAGGATATATCATCGAAAATAGAAATGGAACTTCTGTGTTTTATTTTGTTTTTTACATCCATAGATGCTTTAATCATAGATTCCCTCTGTAAGAGTGACCGGTTTAGAAGAGTATATCGTGTTGTGCAATCGGGTCTTAGTTCGGAAACAATCAGTTCAAATACCGGAGTTGGAAACCGTGTAATGTGTGCCACTCACTGCATTAATGAAGGATGTTTATCTTTTTCGTACACAGCAGAGAACAAAACGTGTGTCACGTACTCCCGATTAGTTTTCGAAGAAAATCAAGCTGACACATCCAATTCAACTATGTACTTCTCAAGGACTGTGGGTAAGCGTCTTTATTTGTTACACATATTTATATGTTTGGTGAGAATGTGGTTTATTATCTACAGATTTTTTATTATAAAGAAATTCCTTGATTTAAGCATGTTAAGCTGTAACAGTTACGAATCAAACAAAGTGAAAGAAAATCAGAATGAATTTAACACCAAACATTACTTATTGCTGTAGAAAAATATTACCAAAATTATAATTTATTTCATTTTTGCCATTGAAATATAGAAAATTATCAAATGAACAAGCATTCTGTGAGTATTGCTAAACCAATACATGTCCCCTACCTGTGCCCTCAAGTTAAAACTTTAGCCACATTTGAGTAAAAAAGTTTAGCCAAAACTGGAACATGATCATTTTATGAAAATAAGTTCATTCCAAACAATGTGTAAATTCAACTCTTTTGGGTTGAATAAACAATGTTTCCTGCCTCTAAAAGATATTCAGGTAATCTTTTGGTATGTCTACTGTAAGGAGTAAAAGAATATAAAGTGGATTTAAAGTGAAATGTGTAATAATAGCCTTGGATTGAAATATAAACATGATTCTGCATAGCACAGCATAGTAGAAATATCATTATTAAGTGAATGGAGAGCCATTAAAAAACTTTAACCTCAAGAATACAGAGAGAAAACAGTTAAGTCCATAATATGGAAAAAAAATGAAAATATTTTTTTCATTTTTAACTGAACAAAAGTAATGCCACTCACCCAAAGAACCTCTATGCAAAGAATCAGCATCCTAATACCATTATTAAGTGAATGGTGTGCCATTATAAAACTCTAAACAAAAACTTTAACCCGAAGAATATAGAGAAAAAAGTTAAGTTCATAATATGCCAAAATTTTCAAAAAATGAAAATATTTTTTTCAGTTTTAACCGTACAAGTAATGCCACACACCCAAAGAACCTCTATGCAAAGAATCAGCATCCTTATACCATTATTAAGTGAATGGTGTGCCATTATAAAACTTTAACCAAAACTTTAACCGGACGGACGGACTGACGGACGGACGGACGCAGGCAAAACCTATATCGAAATGCCGCAGTCAAGTTGACGTGGAGTAACGTCACAAAGAGATGACGTCATTACTGATTCCCGCACTTTTTGACACTATTAATTTTTCGATGTTTTTAATTGTGTTTCGAAGTATATAAAATACATTAAAAACAGAATTGAATGGTTTCCCAATTAATATAACATATATTTCACGAGTATGACATAATATCGATCTTTTCAGGAGTGCGAAGCACGCGTGAAATCTATCGAAATATTTTGTCATACGAGTGACAGAATTCAATATCCCATTAAACCATTAATGGGATATTGAATTATATCCAAATAAATCATTCAATATTATCTATTTATTACAATTTATTAGTCTAATATCGAAAATTATTCATTCATTAAAAGTGAAATTTTTCATAGTTAATATGACGTCATAATGCAAGATAGAAAACATAACGTCACGCTTTGGCGTACCACAATGAATTCTGGGAGAGGTTGAGCTGCCTCGGTATATTTTGCCATACAATGTGATAAACAAAATATCAAAAAGTATCTTCAGTAATACCAAATGTTTCACTCGTGCGGCTAATATTTTGATATTTGAATATAAGCCCCCGCTAGTTCTGAATGTTTTATACGTACTTGCACTAGTTTGTACTTACTTACGTGGTCACGTGACCGGCAAGGGGGTCAACGTTAACACATGGTGCACCCATTTACAATATCCTATTGTGTAAACAACCATGACGTACTGCTTTAGCGTACTTATTAAAGAAAGAGAATTGCCGTCTAATCTTTCAAATATTTATTTGAAACTATGTAGCGCACAAAGAGGATCGTATTGTCAAATCGGCGCTTAATTCGCATGTTCTTTTTTTTCTTTTTTCTTTCTAATGCTATCGTCTAAAAATCTTCTTTATTACATTTTGTGAGTAATGGGGTACATTGGAACGATCTATAGAGCAAGTGTTCTTGTTCCTGTTTCGATATTTGATCTCTTAAGTGTTTCTAGTATCGAAGGTGGCATAAACACCAACAAAATGTATGAAATGGGTTGTATTTGATTAAATCAATTAGCTTTTGCAGATCATTTCCTAAATTGATCTCGCTCAGGGGGTGTAGACAGCCGGTACGCGCTAATGATGCTGATCACAATAACGTAACGTCATCATTATACGTTGAGTAACCAAGTCGTAAATGATGACGCCTTCGATGCAACTAGTCAACCCTTGTTGAAGAGTTTGGCTGGCCGGTACTCGGCAAGCCTCTTGCTGACATGACAAAACTTTTACACTAGGGTTGATATACCATCGGAACAGACCCATGTTAGATTCTATTATTCTGTACTCTGTTCTCTTAATCTGCATGTGTCCTTGACAATGATATAACTTTGTCCATTGCAAAGACGTTAAACCCCGAAAAACAAAACAAACTTTTACACGATTTCACTTATGATCAATTGAATGGTGCACAATATTTGTCCAATGCGCGTTATTCTAAAATATGTTTATATACAAAGATCTATAATATATTTAATAATGGAATTAGTTCATGTGATCTTTAATGATAAGGTTGGCTCAGAACAAAGCAGAATATTGTGGAAAATTTTCTGATTAAAAAGTTAAAGGCAGACAGACAATAAGGAATGACTCACTCGTCTGCCATGTGCAACCGACGAATATTTACTGCGCCTATATGGAATCATTTCTTTTTCTTATTTGTCTGCCCGGTTAAATTTAACAAAACTTACCGAAATGTTTAATATTTGGTGAACAAATGTTGGCTCATTCACACGATTTACATATCCGTTAATAAAAAACGTCGATTTTGGGTTATTTAACCAGTTTACCTATTCCACAAATCATGCATCTTTGATAGATTCAGTAGTTAGGGTGTTTGTATGTTTTTATGAAAGAAAAACTCGTTGGCATCGATTGAAGGAATAGATAGCTGGCATGTCATGAAGGGACAGCCTGTTGACATGTCTTTAAGGAACAGCATTTGTCCTGTATTGAATGAAGGGTCAGCTGTGTTGTCTTGAAGGTATAGCGTTTAATTGTGTTTGTATCAATAGAAGACATAGATCACCGATTCCTGAGGGGGCTAATTTTATAATAGAGACACTGATGTAAATCGCATTCAGATATCTGTATGATAAATAGGCAACGAAAATTTCAAAGCGAATATCATAGGTTAATAGAGTATTGATATGACTTATATCTACAATGACATATCTTGAATTCACTACTGTAAAAGTCAACATTAATTTGAGGCTAATTAAGCTAATTAATTGCATGACAGTTATACAAAAGCTCTTTCTTTTTGTTTTTAGCCTCCGGTGTCTACGATTTTACTACAGCAGAAGGGAGACATTTCCAGGTGTACTATGACATGGACAGTGACGATGGACCGTGGATTGTAAGTATGACTCAAGATAAAACAGGTCTAGGCAGCAATAGAGACCATCCAGCAACCCATTCTTGACATGAAACGGATTTACATTCCCCGATGGAGTTGGTGAAAACGCAACTGAATAAGAGATATCACAACAATGAATTAGTTATGTCATTGTTTTATTTAAGCGATTGTACTTATAAATTATAAAGTAAAACAATACCTGAAGGATAGATTAACCTTTCGATGGGCTTAACCATTACCTCTGGGTGATAATGGTGAGATATTGGATTATTTATGCTGTCGATATGTTCTTGTGAAAACTCCCCATGGATGAATACATCATAGTTGTGTATGATCATTCAATCGCAAAGAATATATATATTTCTACCAATCAGTGACGTGGAAATGGTACCTAGACCTCGTTTTCCACAAAATTAACACTGCCCTTATCTCCTTGTCTTCATATTAATAAACAACATTTACAAACCAAATTTCACCGAAATATTGGAAATATTGGGAAAGATCTGAATTTTGACCAATCAGGAACCTCTGTTTAATGGTGATCCTGTATCCTAAACCAGTATTTTGATGTTTAATATTTGCATTGTCACCCTTACCCTTACAAAGTTTCATCATATACCATCATTTCAAATACGTGTTTTACTAGATATATTTTCAGCCAGTCAGAAGCTGTGGCTGTCAGAGAACGGTTTACAACTATAGACATCATACTGATTATGCATACAAAGTTTGGGGGTATTATACGAGTAGCTACTTAGAGTAGTTGGTTACATTGAATCAGGATTGAATGCGCCAGTCATCGTGCCTCCAATTTTATGGCGGAGGCATGTGGATTTACGCCAACCATATTCATATTATGTGTATACCTCTATGCAGTACTTAGTCCTTAATATAAAACATTACAATTGCCAATCTTTAGTGAAGAAACGCAAAATCATAACCGATATTTTACCGAGTGACCTTGACCTTTTGTGAGTTGACTTCCGGTGTAATTTCCGCCCACGTTTTTCATATCATAGCAAACATTTCGGCAAACACCAATGAGAAGATGTAAAAATTGATAGTCAGATTTTAATATAAGTATCAGGACTCTAGACCATAGATTGAAACCTTTCTGACAACATATATATCAAAGGTCAAAGTGACTTTCATATGGAATACAGCACATCACCTTTCATGCATGTACCCACAAATAAAGATTCCTTAAAAATGTGATAATTTCATAAAAAAAAACCTTGTTACTATGGTAACACCACCTCTTTGGATTTGTAAGGTGGTTATACCGCCCGATGACAGAGAATTCAGCATAGACATACGTAGGAACTTTCTCGACAAAAAATGGTTTTACGACATAGAAATCAATAACAGCAGAATGGTATATGTAAAATAAAACCATTCTTTATCATCACTAGTTTTTTTTATATCACGAAAATCTGAAGGCCATTATAAATG
This sequence comes from Pecten maximus, assembly GCF_902652985.1. Classification (NCBI taxonomy): domain Eukaryota; kingdom Metazoa; phylum Mollusca; class Bivalvia; order Pectinida; family Pectinidae; genus Pecten; species Pecten maximus. The sequence goes on from NC_047026.1 coordinate 5,159,404, forward strand.
GTAGTGTTTATTTCAGTAGAAACTAATCTATTCAATTGGTATTCAAATTGTGACTTATGAAATTAAAGAACAAACACATATGAATATACATGAAAATTTTCATTATTTATCGCTCACAAGCTAATCGGATGGTATGGAATTTTCATATCTAGAAAGAACTGTATATTTAAACATACACTGTATATAAATTGATATTTTAATTATCCTCGTATACAAATTGTTATGATAATATTATAACAAAGTGCAATATCTCTTTAAGTTGCTGTCGAATAATTCCCATTTTCGAGAACTCGTCAGAGATCTTGTCGATTTGTGGCTGCATAGAAAGCTTCATCGTACTTGGTTGATATTCACTCCAATCATGGTGTTCATAGGACCCACAAATGATATCATCACAAAGTGCAATAACACCATAACTTTTGTTGAATAATTCCCATTTTCAAACTCCGTATGGCATCAACTCATCTTGGTCCTTCGCAGCTAATGAAATGATACACATGTAGAAAACATGATATACAATGTACAACAGTGTGTAGAGAGTGCAGAGGTGACATTTTGTCACAATCTCCTGAACCAGTTACTGAGGAAACGAATGACAAACGACTGAATGATCTGAAGAAATTGTATAAGCAAACTCGCAAATTCAGTGTTTTTTTTACCTTCGCCAATTGTTTAAGTTCCCACTATCCATATTTGTCATTATTACAATTTGCTCACCACTCACCACGCACAATAATAATGAAGTAATTTTCGTGTGATATGCGTTTATACCCGAAAATGCCAATTTCCAATCTACAATAACCTGTCATATTTTCGGGGATGTTATTTAAGTAATACAGTAACAAACAAGAAATGGTCTACCAGATATATTTATGGTTGAGCTTATTAAGCACATGCTCACCACAACTATGCTGATTAAAATCCTTACAGGTGATACAGAGACGAACAAGTGAAGATGTTGATTTCTATCGTAACTGGGCAGACTACAAGAGCGGTTTCGGGAATCTAATGGGGAATTTCTGGATTGGTAAGTGTATATTGGACTACGGGGACATTTCTAGATTGGTAAGTATTTATCGGACTACAGGGACATTTCCGGAAAGGTAGGTACATGTGTGGCTGTAGTTTTATTCATTGATAGGTTCATTTCAGAAATTTATTTTGTAAGTTCAGATTAGACAACAACACGAAATGGTGATTGATCAGACCGTATCAGACTATGGAGATTATTTTGTTTGGAGTGTAATCCATTCAAATCCGCGGAATCACCTCTCCAATCAACATACTTTCTTAATCGCCATATTGTAGCATTTCATTCGTTTTGAATGTAACTCAATTTCAACCTAGTCAGCCGTTACTTAACCTTCATTCTTAGTTCAACTCAGTCGAAGAATTAATGCAATGCGCATTTGAAAAATACTTCAAAGATCTTTTGATTTATAATATCCGCTTTTAAAGAACATTTCTTCCAACAAATAAGTCTAACTTTTACACTCTTTTACACAACCGTTTTCCATTGCAAGCATATGATCAAACGGTACAAAAGTTGTTAGAGACATTTTAACAGTTAGAACAGAAATTGCATACGAGATAAAGTCCGTGGTGAAAGTTAGTTACAGAGGGAGAGGCACGAACTGTCCTCAAATAGTGTTTTGAACAAAATAGGAACATTTTGTAGGTATTTTCCACTTTCCACAAATTTAACATTTGTTTCCAAATGATGTACTCATTCTTTCCAAATGCTGACATGTTTAAAGGGAATGCATTAAACGATTTATTTATCTCCTTGATACAAACTACTTCAACTCCTTCGACTAAATTTGGGATCTTATCTTTTCTCTTCCTTCTTAACAACTTTCTTCTTCTTAACGTCCCCCTTGACACTGCCTCACTTTTAGCCTTAAGTTTAGCGTTCGCCCCTGTGAGTAAGGCTTTGGGTTCTGTCCCCTGGCCAAGACATACCGAAGTCTTTAAAAATGGTAGTTACTGCTCCTGCTTAGCGCACAGCAAACAATGAGTGGGACGACTGGTTCGACCGTTGTCAGTATAATGTGACCGGGTGGGGTGTCCTGCTGGTTGTTTTCGGCAGTATGCTTCAGTGAGGTAGCACTATAAATCGGCAAAAGTTCCGGCCTATCACAAGGAGACTAATGTTGTGCCGTCCTTAAATGACCTTAAGTGTTGATAGGACGTTAAATAAAATAAACGAAACCAAACCTGCAACAATATGTCAGCGTTACAAAAAGTCTTTAGGCGTGTAAACTTGTCGTTTATGAACATCTATACATGCATTATTGTCGCAATGGCAGAGATACGAAAACAAATTAAATCAATTAACAGACCGTTCACATCACAGCACGTCTCGGTTTTGCTAAATAAAGTCTATTGGTTTTATTTGTTTTTCGTCCTACCATCAGCCAATGTCATTTAAGGACGGCCTCCCGTGCGTGCGACATGCATGATGTGGTGGGTGCATATGCGTGTTTGGGGAGACTGTGGTATGTTTTGGTTAAGTTTCCTTGTGAAAGTCCGGAACTGTTACGATTTATAGTACTACCTCACTGAAGCATACTGCCGAAGACACCAAGCAGAACACACCACCTGGTCACTTTATACTGACAACAGGAAAGCCAGTCGTCTCACTCTCAAATGCTGAGCGCTAAGCAGGAGTAGCAACTGCCATTTTTAAAGACTCTGGTATGTCTCGGCCAGGGGTCAAACCAAAAGCCTTCCTGATAGGAGCGAACGCTCAACTTGAATCCAAAAGTGAGGCATTGTCAAGGGAGACATTAGAAATAAGAAAGTTTTAAGAAAAAAGAGAAGAGATAATATCCAAATTTAGTCGGCTTTTACGATCATGCAATGGGAGCAGCAGATACAATTCTTACGCCCTATCTGCAGAGCAATGCAAAAGTCTAATAGGGCGACGTTGGCCTCGTTAAATTTATGATGTCACATATTTGACAATGTCAGCTCACAGGCGATATTTTCAAAAAAAATCATGATATCTCTGAAAGAAAAATGGCTATATAGAATTTCCACTGTCTTCACTTTCCTTTGATGAAATGGTGTATTTTCACATCTTTCTGGGTACATTTTAATTAAACCAGATTTGACAAAGATTTGTATGGCAGTCACTGTTAACTAGCTGAAGACGTCAATTTTTCCTGTACATTTGGCCTTATTTTACTCGTACTCTTTCAGGAGCCTCCAAACAGATTTACCACTGTTTCATGATTACAACAAAGACACTCACTGATTTATTGAAAATGTTACTATCGTTAAAATATAATATACAGAATGTATTAATGCTGTTCAGTTTATAAACGAAGTATTAAAATATATCATAATATACCTTTTTAAAAATATTCATTGAATGTGTCATTGTCATATTGTAATTAAACTGTTATATCCTGATGATTTAAGTCGAGATATTGTGACATGGAACTGAAAAATGTTGAACTGGACTAATATGTGCGCCGATACATTAACGGAGCTTCAATATTTTATTTCCTTTTCCCCAGTAATGTTCCGCTTAGGTTTATAGGTCTGGTGCCTATGAATATGGAAAATAATGTAATTATATTATAATGTATGTATTTGAGAAAGGCTTACATTCTACTTCTTTATATTAAAGGCAATGACATCCTTCATATCCTGACAAACAGCCCAAGGATACTTCGTGTTGAACTAGAGGCTTGGGATGGGACAAAAGGTTATGCCCAGTACTCGGAATTCCAGGTGGCCAATGAAGCTTTGAATTATAGACTTTCAGTGCAGGGATTCTCCGGCAACGTTTCCTGTAAGTCATCTGAATATAATACGGATTATCTAAAACGTTGCAATATTTGAAATCATAGATACCAACTTCATTGAAGGTATAGTTGGCCTATTTATGTCCCTATTGAGCATGATGTAATACATTAGAAATTCGCGCCACTTGACAGGAAGTTGCAGACCAAATTAATGCTGTTTACGATGACATCCAGACCAAATTGAAATACGGTTAAAAATGAAAAAAGTCAAATATACATGTATAACTGATTAAAAGATTATCATTACTACTGCTACACTGTCAGAAAACTGCAAATAAAAATACACGTGCATTTCCCTTTCCTTACTATCACGTGTCTGGTTTCTGAACATATCCACCAATCGATATGCATTATTTCATGTCATTACTTAACAGAAGTCATATTAAACAAAACAAGAATAATACAGCCAAGACTCTGTTACACTGACAAGTTCATTGCTTGTTTAGGACAATTTTCGATTGGTCCTATTGACATGACTACAACCAATCCGTTTTCCTATAGTATATCAAAACGGATTGATACATCTATAAGTTATTGTTTGGTAATTATTTGTTTTCATTCCTTAGATGATGTCTTTGGCAGCCATAATGGTTACGCATTCACCACCTTTAACAGAGACAACGATATCAAAGAAGATGAAAATTGTGCCCTGCAATATCGTGGCGGTTGGTGGTACTACAACTGCTTTCAGTGTAATCCCAACGGACTCTATATGACATATAGTGTAGGTGGGGATATCAAGGCAATGAGCTGGGGGTACTTCCCTGATGCGATGTCGATAGTTACACCACTGAAGGCAACCAAAATGATAATTCGATAGATACTCATCCGAGTCGGATTTACGATCTTTTGAATTTGAGTTTGTTGAATACAACTAGATGTGTTTTGCTATCAGTTAAAAGCTGTAATCTGCTATACATTATTCAAGTATAGCCTTTTTATAAGGTCGGGATATGGTTTTGTTTAACCTGAGAAAAACATCGCAAAATAATAATCCCATGTACTGACCGAAATGAATGCATCGCGATTTACTAATAGATACTACCATATGAGACATGAACTTGTGTATACCGTGTAACATACCTTGTTTAACCAATACTAGTATGATAATGTTACTGTCATACACCATACACAAATATCCGTTATCATACATCATACATACACAAAAATAACACTGTTATTTCTATACATCATACATACACAAATATAATACTGTTACTACCGTACATCATACATATACAAATGTAATACTGTTATTATCATACCTCATACATACACAAATACAATACTGTTATTATCATACATCATACATACACAAATCTGATACTGTTATTATCATTCATCATACACAAATATAAACTTTTATTAACATACATCATACATACCCAAATGTAACACTGTTATTATTGTCACCAGGTTGTTTATCATTATAAACACTGTGCGGCATAATGAATGTGGGTATAGAGTTCGTATCGTGTGTAGTGACCCGTGTCTATATATATTGTTTGTTATGTACGTGTACAGTGTCCTGTCGCAATCTTGTCGCAGTGTCCAGTCTTAAGTTGGACGTGTGTCCATGTAGGGATGATGATTGGGTATGGTTGAATATTTGTTCATATTGGGAATGAGTTTTGATTGGTTGTTAATGTAAGTGTGCGTGCGTGCATGTTACCTGTCCTTTCCCTGTCACTTTGAAGCCTGGGAATGACCTGTACGGACGTTGATACACTGTAGATACAAATACAGTCAACTCATCTCTATGCTCGCGCAAGATGGGATTATCCAGCTGTGCTGGGGTAAGTGATAGTCTTTACAAATATATTCAGAATATAAGCTAAGTAGACTGCTATGTATATCTTAATTCAATTGGTGTAAATGTAAGGTTAATAAGTTTCGTTGTCGTGCTGTAAGTTGTTAATACTTTGTCGGCGTGATTTTGTACATGTACCGCGATATACCTAGTGTTAGTCTTCGTATGTATTTCTGTATTTAGAGTTTGTCATTGTCTTATTATTTGTATTATTGTTATAGGTTGTCGAGAGGAAGGCATAAATAAATGTATAATGAAATGTATTCAAGACTTTGTCGTGAGTGAAAAAAATCCCCGGAGTCACGTGACATTATCATACATACAAAAATATAATGCTGTTATTACCGTATATCATACATACACAAATATGTTACTGTTATTACCATATATAACACATACAAAAATATAATACCGTTATTACCATACACCATACATACACAAATATAATACTGTTATTACCATACACCATATATACACAAATATAATAGTCTTATTACCATACACCACATATACACAAATATAATACTGTTATTACCATACATCATACATACACAAATATAATACTGTTATTACCATACATCATACATACACAAATATAATACTCTTATTACCATACACCATATATACACAAATATAATACTGTTATTACCATACATCATACATACACAAAAATAATACTGTTATTACCATACATTATATATACACAAATATAATACTGTTATTACCATACATCATACGCAAATATAACGTTCTTATTACTATACATCATACACAAATATAATACTGTTATTACCATACACCATATATACACAAATATAATACTGTTATTACCATACACCATATATACACAAATATAATACTGTTATTACCATACATCATACATACACAAAAATAATACTGTTATTACCATACATCATATATACACAAATATAATACTGTTATTACCATACATCATATATACACAAATATAATACTGTTATTACCATACACCATATATACACAAATATAATACTGTTATTACCATACATCATATATACACAAATATAATACTGTTATTACCATACATCATATATACACAAATATAATACTGTTATTACCATACATCATACATACACAAATATAATACTGTTATTACCATACATCATACATACATAAATATAATACTGTTATTACCATACATCGTACATAAATATAATACTGTTATTACCATACACCATATATACACAAATATAATACTGTTATTACCATACACCATATATACATAAATATAATACTGTTATTACCATACATCATACACACACAAATATAATACCGTATTCAGTAGCTGTTATTTTGTTGTATATAGTTGATAAAGCTGAAGTTCTAATTCGAAATCTATAAAATTGTAGCAAAATTGAACAAAGGATAGATATTTATATACGGACACAGGAAAAGTACAATGATTGGTGTTCCGCAAGGTTGAGCGACTTAATCAAAGACACTTGATGTATCATTGTTCCGGAAAAAGAGTGGTGACATTGGAACTACCAGTCATAGGATCCTGACTGTGGTACAAATAATTGTCAATTTCAATGAACTACTTACATCATGATACATTCCTACCTAACGTTGTTTCTTTGTTTTGACATATCTTATTACAGTCTAACGAACAGTTCAACGATAAATCGATATGCACAATATACTGTACGAGAATGTAGTTGGTGAATCAATGTTAGCCTTAGATTAATCGTTCCTTTATTAAAAAAATTTCTTTTTTTTTCTTCTTTTTTTCTTTCTAAGTACTTATATCATTGTTTATATTCAGGGAACATGTGTATGTTTATGTCATGTGTAACTTGATGGTTATGTATTGCGCAAATGATACACTTTATTCACAAATGTTTATTCATAAGAAATCCTAGATATTTTAGCGAATGTGTTACCGTTGTCCTTTCGACACATATTCTGTTGTGAATTATTTGTGTAGTTGCGTCATGAGAATTCATTTATATCAGTAATAACACACCTACAGTCAGGATAGTAAAAAAGTATTTAGATATGTTTCCAATGTGTTGTAGCTTTTACAATGATGAACATCATTTTTCAATTTAAGGAAATACCTAATTTTCTGTGTTTGAATCAATCTTTAGACTTTATCATTAATCAGACGATCATTTAAAGTCTCTGAGAGATAGGGTGGTATCTATTCGATAGCGAACTATGAACACAAGGCTTTGTGAAATAAATAATTGTCCAATACACAGGTCTGATACTGTTAAACAAATAGTGTTTTGAATACCACAGAAACTGCTATTGTTTTGATAAAAACTTTGAATCAGATCCGTGGAATACATAGAGCTTTTTGCCGCTTGACAATTGATGTCTACGTAATCTCAGATAAAAGACTGAATGGCAAACTTATCTTTTACCAGTTATGAAATGGACTTATAAAACATTGCATAGGCTAGTTTTCTGTGATAGGAAAGCTTGTCGGCATTTTAAAATTCATGATCTCCATTATCTAGGAATCCCTTGATCCCTCGCCGTTTGACGTCTAATCAATGTATTGCTAGAATATGTATATATAAATTAGTACAGACAAGGCCTAATCACAAGTAATATGATGACTCCAAGGTGTTGAGCAGTACAGTAATGACGACTCAAATGTATCGAGTATTTTAGTATAGGCGACTCAATGTATCGAGTTGTATAGTATTTGCGACTTAAATATATCGAGTTGTTAAGTACAAATGACTCCAATGTATTGATTAGTGTAGTATTGGTGACTCAAATGTATCGCGTAGTATAGTATTGGTGACTCTTCTTGTAATTGTACATATTTTAATATTTTAAGTCACGTTCTTTTATAAGGTTAAAATTATAAAAAAAAATATTTTCCTATACTTGCGACTTACGTCACGTCATGTATCTACAAGCATATGTGATATACACTCAATCAATGATAGAAACGACTTGTATGTTGACAACATCAGAAATGCTGGTCTGCGGTTTTGACGATGGACGCTTTATAAAACAAGGTGGTGAAACATTGGCATACGGTCATTACAGAATAAAAAACGAAATTATCTACCAATATTAATGTTGATTACAATCAACTTTGTATACAACCAACTCGGTTAAGACGAACTTTCACGTGTAATGAAATAAAAAGCAACCCCCGACTGCAACACTATATAATATTAGCAATATAACCACTTCTACAATTAATTTGACGTTAGGAATTTGTGTTCATAACGAACTCAATATTGTGTTCCTTTAACAAAGTTCCTCAGTCAACTTAACTGGACGAAGTTTGTATAAATAAGGTCAATACATCAACATGTCTGTTTTTAAATTGCTCAATTGTAATATCTACCAAACTTATTTCACACCTTCTAAATTACCCTAATTGGAACACAAGATGATTGGACAGGAATGCTTGTCACGTTCATTGTTTTCATAATTTTCAATAATGTCAATATATGCTTGTCGAAATGCCGAATTACAAGTTTGTTGGCGTGTACTTACTGTGCTTACTGAGGCAATCTAATTTAAATATAGATGGTCATTCTCTCTCTTTAGCTCGATTGGTCGAGTGTAAGACTAGTAAGTCAGAGGTCTCGGATTTGATCCCTAACGGAGGCAGTGATTTCAATTTAATAAATCAAACGCTCTATTACATATATTTATCAAAAAAAATCATCATTCAATGCCTTACAGTGATTCATTTCTCATTGCTATACAGAAACGTGTTAATTTTCACTGCTTAAAAAATAAAAATAAAATATTTATATACATATATATCTGTTATACGTTCAAAGAAAAACAACACTAAATTCCCTCACGTTGCATTTAAATGAAATGATAAAAAAATGTTGAGAAACGAACGGATGTCCAATGGTAACACACTCGTCGTTCACTTAGATAACCAAGATTCGATTTACCGATCGGATCTATATATTGATCATGAGTATGCGAGTGTCAGACGTGAAAAAGTATAGGATAACCTGTCCGATCACGTGGGTCGCCTCAAGTTATTCCAGTATCCTCCCACGGTAAGACAACCCGCGCGATTCCATCCGGGCCAACAATATGAATTAGTAAAGGTTAAATAACCAGTTTCGAAATTAGTGTGAAAATAAATAAAATGTACACTTTATAGTGAATAAAAATATTTCCGAGTTAGCAGATTTGAATTATTTTACAGCTTTTGATAGATAAATAGTTGTCCCTCCACACCATACATGTATTGGAACCGTAACCGCTCTATCTGTTTCCAAGCTCCTTTGGATTGCAGATCGTCAAAAACCGGGATTAGTTTGTCCGCGTACAGTCCGTAGTACAGTGTTTCAGTACGAATTATCATCAGGATAATTCCGCCTGTAAAAAAAACTTAATTCATCAATACGTCACAAAAACTATATACATTGTAATTCCACCTGTGAAAAAATAACTAGATTCATAAATACGTCACGAAAATAGAATTCAACATGTAAAAAAGGTAACTTAATTCATGAATACGTCACAAAAATTTAATTCCACATGTCAAAAAAGGTAACTTAATTCATAAATATGTCACAAAAACAAGATAATTTAACCAGTAAGAAATAACTTAACTCATAAATACGGCACAAAAACTAGATATTCAACCTGTAAAAATATTATCATTAATATTATTCTATTTATTGTTGCCACAAAGGTTCATATCAAACATTAATAAAGAAACTTTCTATGCATTTCAGGTTTAAGAATATCTGCGCCCAAACACTTGTTATACAGTCACCATTATTTTGCATCTAAATTGAACACGTACCTGATTTAGTGAGTCGTATCATCTCTTTAATATCTGAACACAATATGCCTGGTTGTACGGAACATAGAATACTGATCCCCAGAACAGCATCATAACTATCTGTAATACAATAAAGTGATAGGGATATCACCAATAACGACAAAGTCTTAAAACAACTGATATTTATTTACATTTCTAACTGTTGAAATATTTGTTGTTTCATTTCCCAAAACACAAAATTGTGATAAAAACTCATTTTTTATGTCTGTAATGGTCTAGCCGCCAAGTAGACACCAGTATAAGACGACCCAAGTGATACATTGGCAAATATGGCTGCTAATAGAATTGAATCTGTTCGACTATCTACATGCAGTATGTAATATAACTAAGCTTAATCCACACACGCAGGAAGACGAGAACACATGTGTAAGCCGTTTTATGGGTCGACAGATGGTCCATATTCAACCTCCTATTTCTAAAACTGTCAGTATTCAGTCACCGTTACTAAATAGCGCTGCCAACATGGAGAATTGTAATGTTTGATGTTAGAATATTTCTACATTGTTATTTCATCTAACGATTTCAGTTCGAGAAGGTGATTAAATAAAATGACAGGAGAAAAACAACTTAAAACTGAGTCTTATCACACACACTTTTTTTAATGACCCAAAATCAAAGATTTAACATATATATTAAATTAATGGTTTATTGCACCTTGCTATCTATTGTAGCATATGTTATGGCCCATTATGCCTTTTCTGACTTATCCAACATTTTGGTTCCTTGGATCACCAAGTCTAAGAAACACAAAACAGCTGTATGATCTAACAATATTTTTATTATTCTGTGTACTATGTCGTTGTTAAAATGCGCCATTAATCTGTATGGATAGTCTACAACATGAAGATTTGCAGGCACCGATTTGATTGGCTAAATGCAAATGTCAGATAGATTCAAAAGGAAAGTTGCAGGGGAAGAGTTTAATGAATATCTATTAAATGATATTGCGGTGTTTGTTGCACTGAAGTGGTGATAAGCATCCCCTAAATAGTAAATCAGCAAAGGTGGTTCCTACCTCCTGTTAGTGGTATAGAGTTAAGTCCCTTTACTTCCGCTGTAACTACATTCCGGTAAACACGTTTTTCTCGTGCGATGTCTAGCATCTTTTCAGATGAATCAAGAATGTCGATTATCTCAAATCCTTCCTTCTTCAACTGTGAAAAATCATCAGACCGATATTTAAGAGACACAATTAATGAGGCTTGTGTTCTATATATAGACTAATACACTAAGAAAGACAAAGGGAGATAATAATCATATTCGGCAATTTGTTCTGATTCTATTATAGTATATAAACGTATATAATTATTTAATTGAAGTGTCTTGGCAGTCAAAGATTAATATTAAAAGATATTTGACAAAATACTTTTAGCTTGTGATATATTTACGTTGAATGCCCAAAGAAGCCTCACTCAAAGATTTAATGTGTGTATATCTGTAAACGATTTTGTTCATTAGAGGAAAAATCAGATGCAATGATAATTAACAGCTGAATGATGCCAAGACATATAAAAATTACCTCTTCTCCAACTAACCCAGTGCCTCCCCCAATATCTAAAATGATTTTCTCCTTCATGTTATCTTGAAAAATCTTGGCCAGAGTCTTCGCAGCAACAGATGGTCCCTGATAGCCCAAAGCCCTCGATTCCTGCGGGAAAACAATTACAAGATCGTGTGGATAACCTTCCATTGGTATATGATTTCTTCTTGGGATATTTCTTACAAATATACTTGGTTAAAGTTTGGATATTTGAAAATGCGTTTAAATTATAGCTACCATGCCATACTTCAGCGCCTTATCATCATGTTTCGATTAAAATACAGTTTTAATAATTCATGTAATATTTCATCATATAGAAATAAGAAACGGGACAAGTTTGGAATTCTTGTCGTTCCAAGATCAATTAATGGGAAATTTAGAGTATGAAATAAAACAAGGTTTGACATATTTCGATGATTGAGAATAACCGAATTATGTAGATAGTTAAACAACACCATGCAACTCACGCTAATTATGTGCGCTGTCCTAACATGATATATATGGTATTCTTTATCAGGGTATTAAAGGGTTAAAATAATCACTACAATATGAAAGTTTGGAAAAGCCAATATTTATTATACATATTTTTCAATATCTTTATTAGTATCGACTTTATGTTAACTACCTCAAAGCATCTTAATATTTGAGTCTTACAGCACGATGTTGACATTGTGTTATTTCTTCTTGTTCATATAAATAATGTCAGAAAAAAACAATAAATAGTTAAAGTTACTAAATGTAGCTGTTCTGCCACCATATGCTTGACAAAATATGGTTTACTTTAGACAAGAAATAACATCAATGACCATTCATTGCTGCAAATTCAGATACATGCATCTTACCTGAGCAATTGCTGTAATAGACATTAAGGTATTCATTTTTAGATAATGCAATAAAACCAAGAAAATCAATACATTTAATGTGCTAATTACCTAGTTGGTTATAGTCCGTTTCTCAATTAAGGTGAAATATACATCAAGTTTGGTAATTTTGTTAAACTTTGCATGGCATGGAAATTTCAACCTTTGCAGTATATGAACTGGTTTGGAATAACACGACGGAATGCGGCAATATATAATTTACATAAAAATAAATGAAAGTATAAGATATGTATAAATGTAGGAGAATCCAGGATTTGATAACCGGCTTGTATGGTACATTTACCAGGTTATTTGATCTGCGACAACCCCATTTGCAAGGGGATGTAAGTATGATAATAATTTGTTAATTACATAAAATGTAATGTACAATTATCAGTAAATATTGTAACAAATTTAAATGTCAGACATTGTGCAATGTTAAAACAAAATGGCTGTTTTGTTCGTAAACTATACCAAACGATAATATTGACATTAGACGACGTTTTCTGATGAAGCATTTAGTAACAAATGAAAGAAAAGGGGAAACATTAGATTATGTATTAGTAAGACGGTCATGTTTGTGGAATGATATACTAGATATTTCACCAAATTATATTGTTCAATCAATCTTGCAGAAGGACATTTTCAGATAAATCCCAATATAAATGTCATGTTACCTCGTCATAGTTGCAAGCTTTCCCATGATAGTATAGTGCAGATTTGCATGTCGACTGGTCTACTTTGCAAACATCCATGATCACGCGCAGAAAATTGTCTGAAATGCACAAACTGCACAAATGTGGGGGAAAAACCTTAAACCTCCTTACACAGTCTCTTTAACATAGTGTCACTTCACTAGTGAATTAAACAAGAATACAGTGGCAACATTTTGTATAATATTTCTCAGTTTCAAACGATCGTAAAACATTTGTAGTAATAAAACGGAGAACTATCCCTTTGATATCACTACAGATTTTGTCGATAACGTATTTCATTTGAAACTAGTACTTTCCGTTGACGAAAGCAGGATAAATTGTATCATACAACCAACCAGAGATAATACTCTTTGTAGGACCAGTGTTGGGAATGTATTTTCTTCTATCAGACACATGATACGGTAAGTAAAACACGTGTCATCTGTTTTTATAGGATAGCAGATTTACATTCTCATGACATGATATAAATGAGCCATATCAATACCATCCATTGCATGGCTGTTATGACGTCATAATTGTATCTAAAGAGACAGTAATATTTCACCATCAAAATGATCGCGCTGTCGGTACTTGATAGCTTATCTTGCTTTAAGTAGTATAGGTGTATCTTTGACCCTAAGTATTACAATTCTCGGTCACCATTTTGCATTTCATACATCACGGTATCAGAGCCCATCATTTTGTTTACAGTTGAAGTCTAGGTGTTGATACAGAATGCTCAGAAGAGTCGAGAAGTTTGTTGACTTTTATTCGACTACTTAATAATAGGATGGATTTTTCATTTTTCTCTATCGTTAACGTTTAAAAATTGGCCATGTTTTGTTACTCTTATTCAACAAATAATTCATACAAAATTAATTGATTTGTTTTTTTTTATAACTATCATATATTTTGAGGGTTTCCCCTAAGCCACTGATATTGCTCCCTTTTCATCACTAAAATAATAGAAATACAAATATGTAGTATAATATATAATAGTTAATTAAGTTACAAGTGTTATATCAGGGTGGTCGACATCGTGTTGTCGATGGAGCAGAAGACGCTTTCCCTGTCGGTCACATATTCCTAGCCTCCTTTTACTTTCTCAATGGTCTCGATGTAAATCTCCAATTTTGTGTTCCATATAATGTCATCGTTTTAGCGATTTGAATTTGGATTAAGGGTTTCGTAATCATGTCGATATTTTTGTTTTTATTGTTGTAGGTAGTATCGTAGACTACATGGTAAGTTAAATCTAAAGAGTTTACATACAGGTAATTTTTGATATCATTTTGTATAAACTAACCTCGCCCAGTTCAATAAGTATCATAAGGTGAAAGTGTTTACCTTTCAGTCCATGTGAATATATCTTTAATGTATTCAAATTATTGTGTAATAAAATAGCCTCACTCTAGGATCAAAGGATTCAACAAAATATATAAAAAGGAAAAGCAACGTTTAAAATCAAATCAGTAATAAATTTCCGTTTATCTTGAATAATGTATATAATATTTACCATACAACTGTGCGTTCTTTTTCAATGTCTCTCTGCCTCCTGTTTCTGCCGTTGACAATGTATCTCTGTCCCGTTTCTGTCGTTGACAATGTATCTCTGTCCTGTTTCTGTCGTTGACAATGTCTCTCTGTCCTTTTTTTGTCGTTGACTATGTCTCTCTGACCTGTTTCTGTCGTTGACAATGTATCTCTGTCCTGTTTCTGTCGTTGACAATGTCTCTCTGCCCCCTGTTTCTGTCGTTGACAATGTCTCTCTGCCCCTTGTTTCTGTCGTTGACACTGTCTCTCTGCCCCCTGTTTCTGTCGTTCACAATATCTCTCTGCCCCCTGCTTCTGCCGTTGACAATGTCTCTCTGCACCCTGTTTCTATAGTTGACAATGTCTCTCTTCCCCCTTTTTCTATAGTTGACAATGTCTCTCTGCCCCCTGTTTCTGTCGTTGACAATGTCTCTCTGTCCTGTTTCTGCCGTTGACAATGTCTCTCTGTCCTGTTTCTGCCGTTGACAATGTCTCTCTGCCCCCTGTTTCTGTCGCTGACAATGTCTCTCTGCCCTGTTTCTGTCGTTGATAATGTCTCTCTGTCCTGTTTCTGTCGTTGACAATGTCTCTCTGTCCTGTTTCTGTCGTTGACAATGTCTCTCTGTCCTGTTTCTGTCGTTGACAATGTCTCTCTGCCCCCTGTTTTTGTCGTTGACAATGTCTCTCTGCCCCCTGTTTTTGTCGTTGACAATGTCTCTCTGCCCTGTTTCTCTCGTTGACAATGTCTCTCAGCCCCCTGTTTCTGTCGCTGACAATGTCTCTCTGCCCCCTGTTTCTGTCGTTGACAATGTCTCTCTGTCCTGTTTCTGTCGTTGACAATGTCTCTCTGACCTGTTTCTGTCGTTGACAATGTCTCTCTGCCCCCTGTTTCTGTCGTTGACAATGTCTCTCTGACCTGTTTCTGTTGTCGACAATGTCTCTCTGCTGTTTCTGTCGTTGACAATGTCTCTCTGACCTGTTTCTCTCGTTGACAATGTCTCTCTGCCCCCTGTTTCTCTCGTTGACAACGTCTCTCTGTCCCCTGTTTCTGTCGTTGACAATGTCTCTCTGCCCTGTTTCTCTCGTTGACAATGTCTCTCTGCCCCCTGTTTCTCTCGTTGACAATGTCTCTCTGTCCCCTGTTTCTGTCGTTGACGATGTCTCTCTGCCCTGTTTCTCTCGTTGACAATGTCTCTCTGACCTGTTTCTCTCGTTGACAATGTCTCTCTGCCCCCTGTTTCTCTCGTTGACAACGTCTCTCTGTCCCCTGTTTCTGTCGTTGACGATGTCTCTCTGCCCTGTTTCTCTCGTTGACAATGTCTCTCTGCCCCCTGTTTTTGTCGTTGACAATGTATCTCTTCCCCCTATTTCTGTCGTTGAAAATGTCTCTCTGAACTGTTTCTGTCGTTGACAATGTCTCTCTGCCCCCTGTTTCTGTCGTTGACGATGTCTCTCTGCCCTGTTTCTTTCGTTGACAATGTCTCTCTGCCCCCTGTTTTTGTCGTTGACAATGTATCTCTTCCCCCTATTTCTGTCGTTGACAATGTCTCTCTGACCTGTTTCTGTTGTTGACAATGTCTCTGTCCCCTGTTTCTGCGTTGACAATGTCTCTCTGTCCCCTGTTTCTGTCGTTGACGATGTCTCTCTGCCCTGTTTCTCTCGTTGACAATGTCTCTCTGCCCCCTGTTTTTGTCGTTGACAATGTATCTCTTCCCCCTATTTCTGTCGTTGACAATATCTCTCTTCCCCCTGTTTTTGTCGTTGACAATGTCTCTCTGTCCCCTGTTTCTGTCGTTGACAATGTTTCTCTTCCCCCTATTTCTGTCGTTGACAATGTCTCTCTGACCTGTTTCTGTCGTTGACAATGTCTCTCTGACCTGTTTCTGTCGTTGACAATGTCTCTCTGACCTGTTTCTGTCGTTGACACTGTCTCTCTGTTTCTGTCGTTGACAATGTCCCCCTGTTTCTGTCGTTGACACTGTCTCTCTGATCCCCGTTCCTGTCCACCAGGGGATGAAGGTCTACCCGTTTCATGCTTAAAACTTTACACCGGCCAAGATAATCTCAATACCAAGATTTCAAAATTCATTTAGCCATTCACGACTAGTTGGGATTACAACAGATCAAGCGGGCGTGCTATGTTAGGTATGTTATCGATATATTTTATAAATCAAATATTCTTGGACGAGGCATTGAAGGTAAATCGTGAAAATATTTTTGGACAGTCGAATCTTTTTTCGGTGTCCAGTATCAGAACGGTATAGTGAAAGGGTCAAGTCACACTTTCGCCACCGTGATCTATTATTTCCTTTTTAATGCGTGATATGAAGGCAGGCTTTTGTTTCATACTAATAACTGTACCTTTTAGGGTAGTTCATTAATACTACTCCGGTTTTCACTTTGAGGAGATGGCATTACTTGGGTTTTACTTAAATTTTCGTGTGTTTTACCATGGACACAAAACCAAACGTTTACCCTTTCAGATTATCCAAGGTATAGGCGGAAGTCTTCCTTTACTGATATTGTTCACTTGTTACATCAATTTTCAACATGAATTTCAGGTTGTTTTTTTCCTGGTGTTCGTCTCAAACACTGTGATCAGTTGTTTTTGATAACCTTTAACCAAAGTGAGCATGACCATAATAGTACAACAATGAATAGCAAGAAAATAAAAGTTAAGTGGTTTCTAATTACTTTTAGTATTCAACATGACTCGACGCAGAAACCAACTATTGAAACATAATCAATGAAACTTTCATTTTCTCACCAAAAATGTATTTTTCCTTCGATAGGCTTATCATTTACAAGTTTTCAATCCATAGGGAAGTTGTATAGTCATTACCACGATCTCTTTCTCATTGTGTGATATAAAGTCAGATGTGTTTGGTGCTTGTTGATGTACCTAGTGGTTCCGCATCGTCGCATACCCACGGTTGACTGCACTACGCTACGCTATACTGATATGTGTAGCGAGGCGTAATGCAATCAGTCGTGGATATCCGTTGCCACTCGTTTTGATAATGTGATGCAACGCGGATTTGCATGACGGGTGTCATCGATGTACAGTAATAGAAGACGCTTATCTTTATTCTTTAAATCATGGCTGTGATATTATGGCGGTATTCTCTGAATAAATATTTTACCTATGACAGGCCTTCTTTCGTTTCCTTTATCATATTCTATGCTGAAATGTTCATTATCTCCTGCGTTAGAAATTTCTACGGTTTTTTGTTTGTTGGTTTATTTTTTTTTTCATTTTGGCATGTCTATAACCTTTCCTTATTTTCTATGTTATCTTAATATGCTTCTTAATCCATCAGCTTTTATATAGTTACTGTTAAATATACTTTGTCGGAAAATAGCTCAGTAAGATAACGATCTTTGTTTTCATAAAACCGACTTTTAAATAAACTTCTTGCATCTTATTCAGATACGTGGGAGTCAAGTAATAGTTTTGTCTACTGTTGCAGTTCAACAGAATAACTTATTGCATCTTATTCAGATACGTGGGAATTTCGTAGTCATTTTTTCTTCTTTTGCAGATAAACAGAATATCTTCTTCAAAAGTAGAGAAAATTACTAATAAACACCCACATATCTGAACAAAATAAAGAAGATATTCTGATTAAAAGCAAAATAATTACATCAAAACAAGAGGCCCAATGGGCCTGTATCGCTCACCTGGCTCTTCAGCAACTTTGAAGTTGATGAGGTCATTTCTAAAGATACTATGTTGATTACCTCTTTATTCAAATATCATTGTAAGCTAGTTTTATTCATATTAAAAATTTTCTAGTCCTTCATTCCAGCATTCTATTGGCCAAATATCAGGTCTTGGAGGCTCTTGGCTATCGCAAATTTCACCCCTGTGACCTTGAATGTAGGTCAAGGTCATTTATTTGAACAAAATTGGTAGCCCTTCACCCCAGCATGCTACAGGCCCAATATCAAGTCCCTGGGCCTCTTGGTTATTGAGAAGAAGTCGTTTGAAGATTATAGCCTATTTGACCCATGTGACCTTGAATGAAGGTCAGGGTCATTTATTTAAACAAACTTTGTAGCCCTTCACCCCAGCAAGCTACAGACCCAATACCAAGTCCCTGGGCCTCTTGGTTATTGAGAAGTCATTTGAAGATTATAGCCTATTTGATCCATGTGACCTTGAATGAAGGTCAAGGTCATTTATTTGAACAAACTTTGTAGCCCTTCACCCCAGCAAGCTATAGGCCCAATATCAAGTTGCTGGGCCTCTTGGTTATTGAGAAGAAGTCGTTTGAAGATTATAGCCTATTTGACCCATGTGACCTTGAATGAAGGTCAAGGTCATTTATTTGAACAAACTTTGTAGCCCTTCATCCCAGCATGCTATAGGCCCAATATCAAGTCGCTGGGCCTCTTGGTTATTGAGAAGAAGTCGTTTGAAGATTATAGCCTATTTGAACCATGTGACCTTGAATGAAGGTCAAGGTCATTTATTTGAACAAACTTTGTAGCCCTTCACCCCAGCATGCTACAGGCCCAATATCAGGTCCCTGTGCCTCTTGGTTATTGAGAAGAAGTCATTTGAAGATTATAGCCTATTTGATCCATGTGACCTTGAATGAAGGTCAAGGTCATTTATTTGAACAAACTTTGTAGCCCTTCACCCCAGCAAGCTATAGGCCCAATATCAAGTCGCTGGGCCTCTTGGTTATTGAGAAGAAGTCGTTTGAAGATTATAGCCTATTTGACCCATGTGACCTTGAATGAAGGTCAAGGTCATTTATTTGAACAAACTTTGTAGCCCTTAATTCCAGCATGCTACATGCCCAATATCAAGTCCCTGGGCCTCTTGGTTATTGAGAAGAAGTCGTTTGAAGATTATAGCCTATTTGATCCATGTGACCTTGAATAAAGGTCAAGGTCATTTATTTGAACAAACTTTGTAGCCCTTCACCCCAGCATGCTACAGGCCCAATATCAAGTCCCTGGGCCTCTTGGTTATTGAGAAGAAGTCGTTTGAAGATTATAGCCTATTTGATCCATGTGACCTTGAATGAAGGTCAAGGTCATTTATTTGAACAAACTTTGCAGCCTTTCACTCCAGCATGCTACATGCCCAATATCAAGTCCCTGGGCCTCTTGGTTATTGAGAAGAAGTCGTTTGAAGATTTTAGCCTATTTGACCCCTGTGACCTTGAATGAAGGTCAAGGTCATTTATTTGAACAAACTTTGTAGCCCTTTACCCCAGCATGCTACAGGCCCAATATCAAGTCCCTGGGCCTCTTGGTTATTGAGAAGATGTTGTTTAAATGAAAAAGTTGACGCCGGACGGCCGGACGGACGGACGGACGACGGACGCCGCACCACGGCATAAGCTCACTTGCCCTTCGGGCAGGTGAGCTAAAAAAGACAAACATACATATACGTTTTGTAATTCCTGTTTATTACATGTAACCACATGTTCCACGACTGATGTGAACAGTCACACCCTAACTCATAAATAAAATAATTGCACTGATCAGCTGTCATTAGTAACAGCTGTGTATGATAATAACAACAATGGAATCCCACATTACAATATCCTATTTCAATTACACTACGCCGGTTTACTAGAGTTATCTCCCTTCTTTACATAAACTAACCACTAGAGGGCGTTACTAATACATTTATGTAGACTTCATTATAATCATCTGCGCTAGTCTACTTTCCATTTGGCTTTGATTCGAAAAAACAATGCAGCCTAACAGAGAAAATGGTACAAAAACAGATAATCCAGTCCAACACTTATCCCTCTTGTGAGAGAAAACAAGGGGCCACAACTCCACAATAAATAACAATACTCACAACTGTTATGGTAGGAAAGAGCAGAAGACAGGTTTGTCAAAGCATAAAAATCATCATTAATTGCATAGACAAACATATCATGATGTAATAAAATTATTATCATAAATAAATTTCAAATTATTTTTAAACAATTATTAAGCTTATCTGTTCCATAATCACCAGCAGCGATATGTATTATTCATACCTCTGACAATAAATGAATAACGCATGTGTCAACGAGATATACCTGCCAATTGGCAGTTTCTTTATTTTTGTGACTGGAATTCAACAGATTATAATGCATATACGTAAGCATTTTGTTAAAAATAGAAATTTACAACAAAAAAAAAAAAAAAATGTATCAATAATTTATATATCGACTGTATGATACAGCCTTTCTTTCCATGCATCTGATGACACCATACATTAGACCGTTATCAATAAATCATATGTATTTCCCTCTATAGCTAGTGGTAATATCGTTATATACTAAAAATTGATATCAATATATATTTTTAAAACAATGAGGTGTCACAATCACATATCTATTTTTCTTTTTGTTATGTTCCCGACGACTTGTATGGATTTCTAGGGTGAATCAATCTTTTTTAAAATCATAGAATATCTATTACCATTTCTATTATCTAATATCATAGCTGTTTTCTTCATCACTACAACAAGAAGTATAAATGTGGCCAAGCTGTTAGTTACATCCCAAATATTTTTCAAAATGATGGTTAATAACATCTAATGATTTTATATTCTAAATCAGATGATCTTTTGAATTGATATACAAAAAAAAAATGTACATGTAATTTTAGCTTTAAAATTCAATTAATGTTACATGTAAAACAAAAGTTCAGTATTCAAAAGTTTTTATCATCCAGACAATACTCGAGAATTCTCCAAAGTAAACCTGATGGGAATTCCAACATGAAGATGTGTCCTTAATAAGACAGATGGTTAGAGGATGAAATTTATAGTCTGTAGAATAAACTCCATCAGGTACAGTCATACAGTCATACCAAGTTTTAACTATCTTTAATTCAAGGTTCAGCAACATTCTTTACTGAAGGAAGTTCCTTAACTTAAAATTTCCCATAGGAAAGCATTTCTAAACTAAGAAAATTAACATTTCCCATAGGAAAGCATTCCTTACTAAGAAAATTAACATTTCCCATAGGAAAGCATTTCTAAACTAAGAAAATTAACATTTCCCATAGGAAGGTCTTTCTAAAGTAAAATTGTTTTTCTTAACTCCTACAAAGCTCTCCAATAGAAAATTTGAAGTGAAGAAATTTTCTTAATTTCATGAACCTCGATGAATCAGGGACCCGAGTACTTTACCCTTACAAGGCCTATACAGACAGGGCATACTGTTTTATTAATACGATTTTTTCAAAATCATCTTTGTTTCAATTGACGCAATTTTATCAAAATCAAAACAATTCACTTACAACCAATCTACATGTACCATGACTGGGCAGACAATTAAGACTAGTTGTTAGCCTGAGTTTCCTCTAGTTCTAACTAACGCCAGACTGGGTGTGAGGGTCAGAGGAAACTCAGGCTAATAGAGTGTGTACCCACACTTGAGGTTTTTGATATGTGAACACTACATAGGAAGCTGACTAAATCACATGAACATATGTTGGTGAATATCTTTGAACGTACAGCCAATTTTATATGAACATTAGTTTGTCCATGAACATTAGTTTGTCAATGAATGATGTTGAACATTACACACTATATTTTGTCCGGGAACAAAAAAATTGTCGATAACGTAAGTTTGTCAGGGAACAAAACTTTCTGGGCGAAAAAAAATTAGCTTGCAAGAAGCAAACAAAATATTACAAAATGATCAATTTCATAAAGTTCTCTGACAGATATGCCTTAACTCTGATACAAATTACAATCGGGGTAAAACAAAATATAAAATGAAGAAATGTGTCAGGACCCGACGTTTAGGATCTGTTTATCACCATGGCAACACAGCTAAGTCATGTATGTTTACATTGCCATGGCAACACAGGTCATGCAGTAAGTCACATGGGTCCTGCACTTTGACCTTTTATTTGGTTACTTCTGTAACCAGTATGACAACTTCTAACATGTACAGTGTAATATCTATTATATATTATTACATCTATTTTGACAAAATATCACATTCAAGCATTTCATTCTTATACATCTAGAATCTCAAGTGAACCTTTATTTCAAATACGATTTATATATGCAGAGTTCCTGTGGTAAAATTTATTGAAAAAAAATTTGTGTTTCATAATTCTTGAATGACATGAAAACAAATGCAAGATTCTGTTTATCAAATTAAATGACTTTATTAAATTCTTAACTTTCATGAAAGCCTTATTTTATCAACCTGATATTAGATCTAAAACGGTGACATTTTTATTCATTGTTTTTGGTGAGGTCACAATGCGTGTGATGACATGAAATTATAATTCATGTATATGAAACAATAAGAACCTATACAACATTGTCATTACACATGTGTTGGTATATTACAATGATTATTACCTTATACAAAACATATAATAACTAATAGTTACGGCGTAAAAATTAGCACTACAACGTTGTATACTGCAGGTTACAGTGATGGGGAGCTTTTCATGGGAGCATTTTAATTGGGGCTGATAATTAGTCCATTCTAAACTAAAGTGGTTTAAAGTTAATTCTTTTTTTCTTTTCTGTTTACTCCTGAAAATTAGCTGCAATTCTTAATTTACCAATTTTCTCCCAAAATTGAGACAAAAAGGCCACTTTTCAAAAGATTAAAAAACCTAAGGTGAATATTTACAGAAAGAATTCCAGGGTCCTCGTCCACAACCTTGTCCACAGTTGTAACATTCAGTACGTTCCAGAACAAAACAAAAAAATACCTAACAATATCAAAAGTCGAAACCCACATTTAGACATCAAAATCAAATCATATTTGATTACAGAGAGTATGAAGATAACAAAGGTCAAAGTTTGACAATAGTGATACACACACACATATATATATTATATATATATATACATCTCCTTCGTAGCAATATCAACAATATACTTGTATATACATGGAACAGTTAGATCACATCAAACTATATCACCATTTGACAGAGGAATGCAATTTCTGCATCACATTTTACTTTCCTTTTCCTGACCCAGTCAAAGCTCACAACTTAAGTCAGAAAAAGAGGCCGCTGGAATTATCCACTTACAACAAAAATGAATGTATGATGAAATTAAACATTTCATATTTCTGCAGAAGTTTTCTAAAAGCAAAGATCTCTATACCATTTGAAGCGTAACAAAGAAAGTTCTGAAGGGAATGGAGATATCAACTGGCCAAACTACACCACATGAATTAATATTATCAAACTTTTATTAAGAAAATAATTTTGTATTATCTATTATTGCTCTATGGATGCAGACATGCACAGAAAATTAGTCAACTCAATACTATTAAAAAGTAAACTCATTTTTCTGAAATGTGATTCTGATAATATTTCTTAAATAAGAGTTGTCAGAAGACGACATAACTTGCCGAGTGGGTTGAAATCCTGAATTAGTTTTTTAAAAGTAGGTCAAAGGCCACAGTCAAGGTCAGCAGGTTGAAAATGTAGTACCAATTGAAAGGTCTTGTCACAAGGAACACACCTATCAAATATGAAACCCCTATCTTGTACATAGTAAACATACTGTGGCCAGCTTAAAATTTTTTTGAAGTAGGTCAAAGGTCATGGTCAAGGTCAGCATATCCGCAATTGTACCAATGGAAAATCAAAGGTCTTGTCAAAAGGGAAAAACACGTCAAATACTTAAGCGGTATCCTCATTAGTATTGACACGACACTGTTTTATAAAACTTTAACCTTGCTGTCCATGGCTGACACAACACTGTTTTATAAAACTTTAACCTCGCTGTCCGTGGCTGACACAACACTGTTTTATAAAACTTTAACCTCGCTGTCCATGGCAGACACCAACTAGGGTATATAGCTATAAGCCTATAACTCCACTGGACTTTATCTCCGGGGAGCTGAAAACCTTATTGAATAACAGATTTTAAACAAACATTTACAACAAGTTTATAAATTACATATTCAAACACATTTAACCCATAATACTTTTTAATAGGTCACCAATCGGAATAGAACTTTCTTCTAAATTTTTAAATTATCAGAAAACTAGTTATTCATTGAATATCATTCTTAAGTTGAAATTATTGAAATTTTATAAACAATAATTAAGTAAACATACTATTGGATGGTCCCACTTCACTTACAAATGTACAGCTTTGTATAATGTACATCTTTTATAATGTACATCTTTTATAATGTACATCTCCATCTTTTATAATGTACATCTTTTATAATGTACATCTCCCTCTTTTATAATGTACATCTTTTATAATGTACATCTCCATCTTTTATAATGTACATCTCCATCTTTTATAATGTACATATCTAACACCTTTATATCATATTAGTTATCAAATGAGATTCTTGTTACAATTGTGGAAATAAATCCCATTTCTCCCTTAACATTTATGTTAAATACAATATTTATCCTCAGATATGCCCCCTTTCCTAGTGTTAAAATTTTAGAACATGTACCGTATTTATCCTCAAATGAGCCCACTACAAATAACAATATGTGGATAGAGAGAAAATTCACATACTTGTGAGTCTAACACTCAGAGTGGACAGAGGAGGGAGAAAATTCACATAATTGTGTGTCTAACACTTAGAGAAAAAATTCACAAACATGTGTGTCTAACACTTAGAGTGGGTAGAGAGAAAATTCACAAACTTGTGTGTCTAACACTAAGAGTGAATAGAGAGAAAATTCACATATTTATCTGTCTAACACTAGAGTGGATAGAGGAGGGAGAAATTCACATATTTATGTGTCTAACGTTAAAAGTGGATATAGAGAAAATTCACTTACTTGTGTGTCTAACACTAAGACTGGATAGAGAGAAAATTCACATAATTGTGTGTCTAACACTTAGAGTGGATATAGAGAAAATTCACATAATTGTGTGTCTAACACTTAGAGTGGATATAGAGAAAATTCACATAATTGTGTGTCTAACACTTAGAGTGGATATAGAGAAAATTCACTTACTTGTGTGTCTAACACTAAGACTGGATAGAGAGAAAATTCACATACTTTTGTGCCTAACACTACAAATAAAATTTTTTAAAAAATCACATTTTTTATATCTGATTGTCAAATGTTACATAAACTCTAGTATTTCTATACTCAGTATATCAACAATAATAACAACTCCCACAGTAATAATCTCAGATATGTTCATGAATCAATGTATTTTTTGGAATTAAACAACAATCTCTAGAAGACTGACAGATTTTTACCATGTTCATCAGTGATCTTTAAAATGTGATAAATCTGTTTTTTTAAACTCATGCTGCAGTGAATGCTATGTGGTGGTTTAAATGTGTAAAACTGTCAAAATTCCTTGAGATTTTGTAAATAAATACAAACTTAATCATTCAGATTATTTAAATCTTCTAAACAGCTTCCAGTATGCATGAATTGGTAAATGATCTATAATTAATACCTGGTAATCAACAATGTGCAAATAAAAATAAATAGTGTTCACAGCCATCTTTACTATGATAATAATAAATGAAATTTAGCAATATGATTTTGTATATAAATAGCTATATAGGTTAATATGATTTTTTTTCTTCATATTTTTGACAACATCCAATGTGCACATTTTCCCTAAAGCAAGAAATATATACATAGCTAATCTTGTAGATATATATATGATCAATAATATATGATTCTGAACTCCCTTATAGCTCAGATCAAATTTTTGAAGATTGTTTTTCTCTGTATATTTTTAATGTAATCAACACACCCATGGCCACCGTACATACATAGTATCTATGTGATGCTGGACTAGAATTCACTATTTCTGAGAATAAGTGAAAAATTCCAGTATAAATTATTTTTTTAGTTTACATTCACTTATATAGATCTACAATTCAATCTACTAATGTGCAGTTGGCTTGTTACAGCACTAGAATACTGAATTCCCAAAAGTATACATATCGTAAACATCAAATCAGACTGAATCTTATAATGACCTGTAATATAAGTCTAACATAAGTGTCTTTTCCTGATGGTATAGAACATTCATCAACACAGTATAATCTGTCTCAACCAGACATTTCTAGGACAGCTGGTCTTTTTATCTTTGAATTGTTTGTGATTTTTTAGCTTACATTCACTAATTATCTACTTGTCTACAGTTTGCACTTGTTACAGCACTAGACTACTGATTTCCCAAAAGTATACACTCTAACTATAAAACATTGAGTAAGTCAGACTGAATCTTATTATATAATAGTGAGCTTTAATATATAACATGGGTGACTTTTCCTGATGATATACAGAACATTCATCAACACAGTGTACTGCCTCAACAAGACACCTCTATCACAGCTAGACTATAGTCAAATTTTTGTTTTTTCTTTTTGTCTTTGCTTGAACCAACTCATTAAATTGTCTGAACTTGACCTTGATATAAACATGGATGTGTCATCAACGGAGTAGGAGACACTTATGCTTTTGGAACACCTGGTCAGATTTTCATAACATTTTTACAAATCCTCTTGTTTAGTTAAGACACCAATAGCGTTGAGACAGCGGTCAGTTCAGAGTCTGAACAGACTGTCCTGTGTTATATTGACCATGTAACACTTCATAATGTTTATAAAATCTGATGACCATCCTGATATTTTTATTTATTCAACAGGTTTTACGTGCGCTATTATGGCCTTACAGCCATTCAGCTGCAAGATGAGCATCCTGATAGTCTATCACAAAATATCTACTGACCATCTTATAAGTCTGACTTAAGTATTGTTGATCATCAACCATTGAATATTTTATGTCAATAATTACAATATAATAATATACATTATATGTTTACTGACAAACATACATAACTACTGTTTCTATTACAGAGGTTAAAGTTCAACTTTAAACATGGATTCTGTCAACAACCAATCACAGTGCTTACATCCGCTACATATGCAGAACAAGAAACAAAATTTCAACATCTCTGGTACATTGGGCAAGCGTGTCAAAGTTAATGTATTCAAAGGAAAAGGTCAAATTACAAGCAAATTTACACCTGTCTATCGGGCAAGTAGTCACTAATACTTACTTAACAACACACACCCCCCCCCCTCCGACCAAATCTACTGGTCTAAATCCATCAGACCTGGGTTTTTTCTTGCCCTGAATTGTGCACAGTCGTACATCAGTTAGACTTCTGCTTGTCATGTTAATTTTATTGCTGTCCAGCATTTTACCCAAATTGACCAGCAGTTGGCAGTCTTTTGACCATGACTGGTCGACACTGACCTACGTTCAGTTCCGAACGATCATCACATTTGACCTTGAGCTGACATTTCCTAAGTAGCCGGAGGATACAGAGCCACTCTTGCCATAAAGTCAGTTGGGCAAGTCCATACAAAGCAGAGAAACGTTCCTTTCCTCTTTGTTGTTCACAGTTATGGTCAAACAATGATAGCACAACCATTTCTGTAGTTGAAACTACATATAGCACAGAAGGCCTGCGTCAGTGAAGGACATACGATGGTGACCTTGACCCTTCAACTTGATCTCAAGGTAAACAGATCACAACTCACACAACCTCTGTCGATCCGTCACCGGGCTGGTTTTTTCCTTGACTGTGTTGAGAGTTGCAATTGTCTATTTTCCTGTGAGAGTCTGGAAATTTCTTCTCCAAGTGTATCAAGGCTTTCCTGCAAGAAACATGATTTGTCAGAACTGTGACAGTGGCAGATATAACCTCAAACTCTCATCATGATATTATTTCAATTATCTTATGCATAAAATGGAAAAACAAGATATTTCATTCTTGTTGGTTTGGATGACCCAAAAACCCTGAAACTCAAATTTGAGATATTATGGCCCTTTATTATTGTGTGAAGTTTGATCAAAATCCCCCAAGGAATGAAGTCACAATCTTTGGCATTACATATAGATGGAGAGGAAATTTATGGATATGACTACCCATAGCTAGGGAAGGAATTTTATTTAGTTACTGGTTTACCACCTATATGACTCTGCCCATTGCTAGGGAAGGAATTTTATTTAGTTTCTGGCTTACCACCTAATGACTCTGCCCATTCCTAGGGGAGGCTTTTAGATGGTTACTGGTTTACCACCTACATGACTCTGCCCATAGCTAGGAGAGGAATTCATTTAGTTACTGGTTTACCACCTTCATGACCCTGCCCATAGCTAGGGGAGGAATTGTTGTCCCTTTTTACCACCTACATGACTCTGCCCATAGCTAGGGAAGGAATTTTAGATAGTTACTGGTTTACCACTTACATGACTCTGCCCATTGCTAGGGGAGGAATTTTAGTCCCTTGTTTACCACCTTCATGACTCTGCCTATTGTTAGGGGAGGAGTTTTATTTAGTTACTGGTTTACCACCTTCATGACCCTGCCCAATGCTAGGGAAGGAATTGTTGTCCCTTTTAACCACCTACATGACTCTGCCCATAGCTAGGGGAGGAATTCATTTAGGTACTGGTTTACCACCTTCATGACCCTGCCCATAGCTAGGGGAGGAATTGTTGTCCCTTTTTACCACCTACATGACTCTGCCCATAGCTAGGGGAGGAATTTTAGATGGTTATTGGTTTACCACCTACATGACTCTGCCCATAGCTAGGAAAGGAATTTTAGATAGTTACTGGTTTACCACTTACATGACTCTGCCCATTGCTAGGGGAGGAATTTTAGTCCCTTGTTTACCACCTTCATGACTCTGCCTATTGTTAGGGGAGGAGTTGTTTTGGTCATGATCACTGGTTTACCACCTATATGACTCTGCCCATAGCTAGGGGAGGAATTTTATTTAGTTACTGGTTTACCACCTTCATGACCCTGCCCAATGCTAGGGAAGGAATTGTTGTCCCTTTTAACCACCTACATGACTCTGCCCATAGCTAGGGGAGAGATTTTATTTAGTTACTGGTTTACCACCTTCATGACTCTGCCCATAGCTAGGGAAGGAATTGTATTTAGTTACTGGTTTACCACCTTCATGACCCTGCCCATAGCTAGGGGAGGAATTGTTGTCCCTTTTTACCACCTACATGACACTGCCCATAGCTAGGGGAGGAATTTTATTTAGTTACTGGTTTACCACCTACATGACTCTGCCCATAGCTAGGGGAGGAATTTTATTTAGTTACTGGTTTACCACCTACATGACTCTGCCCATAGCTAGGGAAGGAATTTTATTTAGTTACTGGTTTACCACTTACATGACTCTGCCTATAGCTAGGAGAGAAATTCATTTAGTTACTGGTTTACCACCTTCATGACTCTGCCCATAGCTAGGAGAGAAATTAATTTAGTTACTGGTTTACCACCTACATGACTCTGCCTATAGCTAGGAGAGAAATTCATTTAGTTACTGGTTTACCACCTACATGACTCTGCCTATAGCTAGGAGAGAAATTCATTTAGTTACTGGTTTACCACCTACATGACTGCCTATAGCTAGGAGAGAAATTCATTTAGTTACTGGTTTACCACCTTCATGACTCTGCCCATAGCTAGGAGAGGAATTTTATTTAGTTACTGGTTTACCACCTACATGACTCTGCCAATTGTTGGGGAGAATTTTATTTAGTTACTGGTTTACCACCTACATGACCCTGCCCATAGCTAGGGAAGGAATTGTTGTCCCTTTTTACCACCTACATGACTCTGCCCTAGCTAGGGAAGGAAGCAGTTTTACCTTAAGCGTAATGTTCTTCAGTAAGGTGTCTTCTAAGACAGCCTGCAGTTTTTTGTTGATCTCGAGTGACAGGTCCAGTGTCATGGTCCCGTCGTTTTGGTGCGAGCTGTACAGGGATCCCATGATGCTGTGTTTCTTTGATATCTTTGCCTGAAAATAGAGAAAATATGTAATTAAAGGTTAATTCATCAAAAAACAAAAATTGTTCCTTTTCTTGTTGAATTTCAACTGCAAATAGACATAGAAAGGTTATACAGCGCCTCACGTTAGAAAATTGATAAACATACTGTTGGGTCAAATGGAATCTTAATTTTTCAATGTTTTTATTTTAAATGTATTGCCCTGGTGTTAATGATGGTTTTCTATTTCTCGCTTAAATATTGAATTTTTGAAAGTAAATGTAGAAAGAAGTGTTTTTTTATATATACTAATGAACAAGTGATTTTTGTAGATATAAAATCTACTTTGCTTTTGTCTTCAATAATACATCAGATCTGCACACTTTTATATTTAAAGTAAAAAAAAAAACTGGATACACATTTGGGAAATCTCAATTGGACTCAGTCTGACAAAGCCAAATTGTACTATCACACACCTGATAAGTTATTGTGATGTCACCAACACAAAGACAATATTATGTGACTGTGACATCCAATCATGTATCCAAACGAAACACTGTATTTTATTTCAAGAAGTATCTCATTAACACACCCAAATCCTTTTAATGGTGTAATTATCTTCTATTTAAATTTCTTACCTGATTGGGTTATATAGTGGAAGTGCGAAATTATAAGAAGACTATCATAATGGATATTCGATAAAGAAATCTATAGTGAAGCCATGCTATTTGGGATCAAGAAGAACTTATGGTAGAGATATAGGACAACACAGCTCACTAGTTCAAATATAGAGGTGTCAGAGAACATAGCTCACTTGTTCAAATATAGAGGTGTCAGAGAACATAGCTCACTTGTTCAAATATAGAGGTGTCCGACAACATAGCTCACTTGTTCAAATATAGAGGTGTCCGACAACCTAGCTCACTTGTTCAAATATAGAGGTGTCGGACAACATAGCTCACTTATTGACAATCATACATTGTTATATACCTGGTAATTATAAGGTATACATACATATGTAAAAAGTACAAGTATATAACAACAAGATCTTTCACAGCTTCAATTTGTTTCTAGAATGATTTTTGTGTACAAAAAAGTATTTTTTCATCTGTAAGAGCACATATATATGTATTATTTGTGGACATATACTTGTACAGCGTTATATTTATTTAATTAAAACTCTGGAAGAAATACAATAGATATTTTCCGGTTACAATGTATTTCCTTCACCCATTTGTATATGTAACTCTCTACCACCACCCCTACCTACAATGCCAGTGATGAGGTTAGTTACAACTAATTAGCTGCTACGTATATGTACAGTGTAGTTAGTTCAAGGATTCATATTAATTAGATTTTATGTCATATCCAATATATCACATCGTAAGTACCCTAATTATGACACTATGGCTAGTGTAGCCGGGTTTACCGGGATATATGTAACAATTAACCCGAAAGGCGACAACCCAAACCGGGATATATGTAACAATTAACCCGACAAGGCGACAACCCAAATACCCTAATTATGACACAACGGCTAGTGTAGCCAGGTTTAATGGGTTATATGTAACATGTATCCCGACAATCCAACTACCCTAATTATGACACAATCCAATGACGACACAGACACACAACATTTTATAGGATTGTGAACATCAAGGAGAAAATGAATATCCTTGCATAGGAAACACTTCATAATCAAAATTTTTCGTCGGACAATCTCTAAGTTATCTAAGATACATTTGTATAATGTTTCCGGAGGAAAGCTACAACAGAAATAATCTAACCAAATACAAATGAAAGTCGTCAAGTGGAACCAACATAAAATCACAAGGTCAAATCAAGGTCAACTCAAGGTCATTCAAGGTTACCAAACTAAGAACAATGACATTGGCGCTATATACAGAAGTAGAGACTACTTTCTACAGACATGATATCAGTACCATATCATGTTCTTACTTATATCATGACAGTTTCATTGAGTTGAGTCAATCATATTATTATCGATATTATTTTCATTATCTATAGACTATAAGTTTCCTCCTAAAAAGGTTTTAATTTTAAACAAAAATTATTGAAACTTCAATATTTAGTTTTCTTAATTACATCTGACTCAAAAAATTCTACATTTTAATGTTGTGCTTTCTAAATATCAATTTTCATAATGAAAATAACAAAGCTTGAACAAAATCTTATCAACAAAAGCTCCAAGTTAATAGAATCAAATAAAAATATGCCATTTATGTAATACAGTGTTGAAATACATGTGTCTTGTCTGATGAATACAGAAGTGTATATCAAGCTCTACAAAGAGTTCTATACAAAATCAATACAACTGAAAGGCAGACACAAATGTGCAAGGGTCAAGGAATCCATGCTGCAACACTGAACTGGAGAGTTCTGGAAAAGGGAGGCTACTGTACCTGGATTGACTGGCGTCTGCTGTCGATCTATAGAATACACAGTACATGTGAACATACAAGGTAGAAGAGGCGTTTGATGATGTATAGGCAGATATTTCAGCAAAAATCAAAGCAGGGTTCATAGAATTTAAATGAATATTGGACGAAAACTGATACATTTAAAGTTAAATTATGTTTGATAAGGACTAAACAAAATTTGGGACTGTGTATGCATGTGTAGTGAAATGAGTTTTAAAAAGTTGCATGATATTCGAAAATATTATTTAACCGAACTTTAACAAAAAATCATCTAGTTTTCATGCAGGATTTATTTTTAGCCTTTAATATACATGTACAAAGATTCCATGATCCTCTGTCCTGTCAGTATAAGCTATATACTCTAGAGTCTTGACTCTACCCTATCATTTTATAATACCACTGAACCCTACTCTGTCATTATAAGATAACCTTGGCTTGTAAGAGACAAAGTTGAACTAATTCATATAAGTATACCAGTATAGATACATGTATATAATACAGACTAACTTTGGCCTCAACCTCTTGTGTATACCACTATAATTTTAGCCAATTTTAGAGATTACTAATTTACACATCTGTATATAGTGCTGGGACCATGCCAAATAGTCAACATTTACAAATACTTGTGAGGCTGCATGCTAAATCAACGTTAACTTAAACTTAATAGTTTAAACAACACGACTATTATTGAAATTCTTCAGATTTATCAAGAAAAAACACTGCAGGCTAGGTTTCCACCCTCATTAATTATCCCTCATTAATTATAACTTGTCAAGTGTACACAGCATTTACCTTGTCGATCCAACTTTGCTTTCAACTTTACATTTAGAAGTATTTTCCATCAATAACACTAGGTAATTCTATTCTTCCACCAAAAATATCCAGTAATTCTTTTTTTCCACCAATAATATCAGGTAATTCTATTTTTACATCAATAATACCACGTAATTCTATTTTTCCATCAATAATACTGTTGTTTTACACAGAGGTTCTTTTGGAGTCTAATATTGATATAATGTATGAATTAACAGTGGAGTTGTAGCAAAAAAAAGTCAATTTAGTTACACTTTAAACACTCAACTATTAATACTGTACAATTACCACAAATGAAACATGAATCAACAATCCGATTCATTTACAAGAGTGTAAGAGTCATAGCAGGCAAATTTTCAATAAAGACGAGGGTTGATAGACTCTCATACTGGGTTTATTGTGATGAAGTATTATGACATCACAACAAATTCCTGACTGCCACAGGCAACGAAAAACCCTCCTTGTATATGACACTACTGACGTATGTGAAAATATTACATGGACGAATTCAGTGGATAACAGGCGGAGTATATGATATACTGATGATGTGATAAATGTTTTTTCCAATACATCTCAAGTTTAAGCCTAATTCACTTGTAGCAGACCAAAATGGTGTTTTAAATTTAAAATACTGTTAATACTGTTATTTTGAGGAAGTTTTATGCAGACGTTTTGTCGAAGGCAATAAATATATCACAATTCACACAAGCATTAGGCAAACATCACAATTAATTGTTACCAACTCAGATAGAGAATTCCAATGCAACAACATCAAACATACTGAACAAAACTGAACTACAATGCGTATCATACTATAAACTAGCATAAACTAACGTGATCCCTAGTTGTTTGAAGAAAACCCCTTTGGGAGTCACAGTCAAACTAGTAGCTAGTGTATTAAAAGTATATCACTATTACTGTAACAGTATGTTAAGATTAAATCTAAATTCATAGCTATGTATTAAATCATTTTAAAATTGAGTAAAAATGTTGATATTCATGTTGCGCACAAATCTCCCTTATTTTAGGTAAAACTCCCTTTAAATAATCATCAATCTCCCTTTTTGGTCTCCTGAAAGTATGGCATGTATGTAAATGACTTGACTTTTGGATACTGTAAATATCATGTGCGCTAACCTAATTCTACAACAATCATGACTCGCTACAATGTCTACCATTAAAGTAAATCAGGCTACACCTAGATTTTTTCTAGTTATTCAAAAAGATGGCCGTTATGATCAAAAAAGTTCTGTTCTAGAAGGTTTCGCAAGATCAATGGAAGAAATGGTCAGTTTTCATCGGAGATGGTCCTATTCAATGAATGAAGGCAATATATCAATGATTTTCTATGAGAAGACTGCAGCTTGAAAAAGTCAGCGGATGATTTCTTAAGTACATAAAGAGGGTTTAAATGTTCATAATTGGAGTATGATACTTGTTATAGATTTGATGTATAGATGTACAGGAGGGAGGTTAGGCTGTTTGTTATGTTGTATATACGTGATAGGGAAGCCATTTATGTCCTTTACCTTGTGAACATCCACAGCTTCCGGCGTCAATGTCCCCGATTCCTCTCGTAGGGCATAACTCTGAATTATCCTACAAAAAACAGAACATATCACTGCTAGTGCTATATTTACTATATAATCTTGTCTAAAATCTCTTATATTCCAGATAATTCATGACCATGGGAGAAAGTGTCACTGAATTCTGAAACAGCTGTTTTAGGATATTTAACCAGGCAAATAAGGCAGAATTCAAACTGAATTCTGAAATAGCTCTTTTAGGATATTTAACCTGGTAAATATGGCAGAATTCAAACTGAATTCTGAAAAAGCTGTTTTAGGATATTTAACCAGGCAAATATGGCAGAATTCAAACTGAATATTGAAACCTGTTTTAGGCGATTTAACAGAGACATATTTGCTGAATTCAGACTGAATACTGTAATTTCTTGCGTATTGCCCGCGGGCTATACGATTTTAAACATTGAAAATTGCCTTCTGCGGGCTATCTGATGAAGCGGGCTATCAGACGAAATGTTTTCAAAAACCATTGAAAACTGCAGGCTATATGACATATATTAAAAGCATGATATGAATACATACAGATTTTCACAAAATTTAATAAAAAAAATGAACATACATTGTAATTGTCCGTCATCACAGTACATCCACCGGAATATCAAATCACGTTTACTGCTGATCAAATCTACTCCCACCCATCGAAACCAGATGACTCTGAATCACTCACAAATAATCCTAACTGATCCCTGTCCCGTCGCATTGCCCGCGGGTTATCTGCTATATATATATATATGTATATACAAATAAACAACAAGAGCTGCGAAAGCGCTCGGGACAAAGCAGAAATGTTTTACTGTTTTTATTTTTAATATTTTCAACCAATTACAAGGACATACTATATATTTTACTTATATATACCGGGTAGCTATATAAAATGTATATCAATCGTAAAACATGTAAACTGAGCGGGCTATCTGCAGAATTAAAAACATAAATACCAAATTTTGGTAATTACGGTACTGAAATAGCTGTGTAATATATTAAGAAATTCAACACAGGCATATAATAATCATGCACTCTGTTTCACTGGGGACCAGGGGAAATCATGGATCTATTCAGTACTTTCTGAGAAATAGCTGTAACAAGATTTTTTTCCTACGAATGGACAGAAGAACGGAAGGAGGGATGGATGACAGACGATGGGCCACAAACGAAAGGCAATTTGAAAAGCCCATCTAGCGATGGCGATCAAAAAAATTTACCTATATTTTTCGACATCTAGATCATACTAACAAAGATTTCTATTGAATGTATCTTACTTATTCTTCCTGTGTATTTCGTCAATAAGCTGCGAGATGTGATCGTCCATGAACTCTATCTTTTCATTTTTACGAGCATGAGATCGCTGTAATTTGACGATTCTTTCAATAAGGAGTTGTCGGTCTGGCTCCACCTGCTCAGTAATTACTGGATATTCCTACAACAAACCGAACAATAAACAAACATTATGAAACATTAGTTTTCCAAATGGCTCAGTCAAAATCAAGTATGTTTTGTCTCCCCCGTCGCCATCCCCTCCAGTCAGAATCAAGTATGATTTGTACCTCCCCCCCCCCCCCCCCCCCCCAAATTGTCATCCCCTCCAGTCAGAATCAAGAATCTTTTGTCTCCCCCACCCCCATTGCCACCCCCTCCAGCCAATAAATAGGTAAACTTCTTAATTATGTTGGCCTAATAGGATTAAGTTTATTTAATCTGTTAATATCAGATCTTCTCTTCATGGAAAAAAGGATAAAGTTAAAGAAATATACTGATACTATAGGTATTCTTAAAGCTGCTACATTAAAGACAACGAGTAATCATGATTGACTGAAAACAAAAAAACTGTTACAGATTTATATACACTACCTAAAGTTAATAGTGTCTTTTAACTTAAAAGTGGAATTAATTGCATCCCAAAGACGTTCTATAATGCTCTGTCTCTATATTTTTTAGGTAACGTTTGGTCTGACAAGCTTTTATTATTTAGATGATGTTATAATCTTTTTCAGTGTTTGGTGTAAATTAGATATATTTCTATACTGTAATTATCATTGTTTGCATTTCTGTGAGATGACCTTATATACTGTCAGTGATGAGGCATCAACAGACAAAAAAATAATTTCTTTTAAGAATTTTTAAGGTTGGGATTCTTTTAAACATGTAGGGAGTATAATTATGTGGCTCTGTTTTAAAGTGAATATGTCACTCAGTCGAACACGTCACACAGTCGAACACGTCACTCAGTCCAACACGTCACTCAGTCAAACATGTCACTCAGTCTGTTCTGGGTACCTGTTCCTGAGGGCTGTAGTGTCGCACAGCTGGGACTCCCTGTATATTAGGTGTCATGGCCCCGTTCTGGGTGTCTGCCATGGTGTTGAGGGAGCCATTAGAACTAGTCCGTGACCCCATACTGGTTGTATCTCGTTCTCCATTCATCTCTACTGCCTCCAACCGCTTCTTAGCCTGTTGAAGCTGCCGAGTCAGGTCCTGAACAAAAATAACACGCCACATACATACAATCAGTACCCTCAATTGTCATATAGCCAATCATGACTCTAGTTATAATTCATCTTCAGCCAATCGACAAGTCTGTTACAAACCAACACTAAATCTTTCTGAAGTTAACACAACATAAACTGTCTTACACCCTTAAATTCATTTATACTTTGTACAATACTGTAGCATATCTATCATTGGTAAAAGAATAAACAATGATCTGTCTTCTAATTTTGTATTATTTGATTCTAGTTAAATATTATTTTAAAAGTTGAGGAATTTTTTTTTTCAAAATGTCCCAGATATCATACCTTCACATTATTAGTATGTTTCCTCTTTAAAGTTTTGATTTCGTCTTTTTCATCTTCAATCCTCTGCGACATTTCATCGGCTGTAAAAGAAAAGTCTGCATCATGAGACACTTTAAAAAAACTTTGACATCACCATGGTACCTAGAATCTGTTAATAT
Organism: Pecten maximus; assembly: GCF_902652985.1. Taxonomy (NCBI): domain Eukaryota; kingdom Metazoa; phylum Mollusca; class Bivalvia; order Pectinida; family Pectinidae; genus Pecten; species Pecten maximus. The sequence continues at coordinate 5,198,038 of NC_047026.1, forward strand.
GAAACCAAACCTAGAATTCACTCTTCATTACACAACGAAACTTACCAAGGTGTAACATTGGCATCTACCACTTTAAATCATTTTACGTTTGTCTCATCAAATCTAGAAATTTCACAATGTGAACATGTTGCGGAAATATTTATCACAGATAAGATAGTCTATTTATAGCTCACCAGCTTTTGTCTTTTCTGCGAGGCTTGTTGTAAGATGAGTTACCTCCACTTGCCTAAGGCGTCGCTCTTCCTCCAGGTCAGTTGTCTAGAGATAAATAAAATTTAGTAGTAGATAAAAGACTGTTAATAGTTAAGGGTCAGGTAGACGTTTTAATGGAATAGCCCTTAAATGCTTGATAACGTTCCATAATTTTATTTCCTGAATTACAACATGCTTACCAATTCCTTGACCTTTGACTCGAGAGACTGAACTTCCACTCTCAGACTTTGTACTTCACTTGACAGATTAAGACACTGTAATAAAACAATATAATAATCATACAATACTTTAAATGTGGATATGTCCACAGGGGTTTGGGACTATTTCTGCAAATTTTTCAACCTGCTCCATAAATACTTCATACATCAAAAAATAATGTGGGGGAACTTATTGCGGCAAAATTGCCTTTGCCTATTTCGCATAAATTTTCCCCTTGTTTAAATGCCCAAGCTAACAGTATGCTTATAGAAGTCTCTCAAAATTAATTTACAACTTTTTAAGATTGAATTATAGATACCAAATCAAATTGGTTTAATGATGAATTTCAGGTAAACATCAGCTTGTATTGACATTGAACTGTCATTCTGTGTAACAGCCTACACCTGATATTTCTAAGACTATCACATACTCTATACAGTTAAGTCGACTAGAACCAACAAATTGAAGTAAATTGTTCAAGTACACAGCACAGCGCCCATGTTGGGACTCAAGGTAGAGACTCAAGGTCCTGTAGCCCTGTTCCCTACCAACAGACCACAGTGCCTGTACAGGGATTCAAAGTAACGACCCTTCGGTCCCATAGCCCTGGGACTCAAAGTAGCAATCTTTGCTTCTGTAGCTCTGTGTCTTATCACTAGACCGAAATGCCCATACTGGGACTCAAACTAGCGACCCATCGTTTACCTTATTCTGAAGTAGAGTGTTCTCCGATTGTAATTCAGCATTTTTGGCACTAAGTTTCTCAGTAAGTTCAAGTTTCTCCGTCTCCCGTTTGTAGCAAGCCTCACTTTCAATCTTCAGATCTTTGTTACTGATTTTCAGTTCAGCAATCTCAGCATCTAAGGACTTTATTGTGGTCTGGGCCCTGGAGAAAATCAAGTCATAATTTAAAATAAAATGTTAGAATATCAATTTAATATACAAACTATTTTTCATTTATTGCAGTGCTTGTTTTAATTTCTTATTTTACGATATATTTTTCCACATTCATTTTAATTAGTAACCCTTGTTTGCAGGTCTAAATCAACATTTTTCTAGAAGTCAAATCAAGGAATTAAACATCAGAACCCTGTTTTCAAACTCAACCAAACAAAGACAAGGAATTTACATGTGATATCACACATCTGTCTTGGTAATATAAACATAAATTAGAAAATGTATGTAAAATTTTAAGACATAAATGACCCCGCTGCCACTTGACATCCTGAAACCTCATCAAAAATTGTCATTTGATCAGATTATCTTAAAACATATATCGTTTTACAATGCTTTTCATAGGCAGTAAAGGAAGATTTAAAAACAGCAGCATATTCAACTTTTTCATTTCATAGAAGTTTCAATTTTGTGAAATGCAAACCCAGATTTCTATTTTGACCTAAAAATGTCCCAGCTTATCTGTGTTGTAATCAAACATGCCCTATTCTGTGAGGAAATGTACCATACTCCTTTAAGTCACTATGAGCGCAGCTTACCTGTGTTGTAACACAATATGTCCTATTTTATACAGAAATGTACCATACCTCTTTAAGTCACTCTGTAGTGGTACCAGCTGTTCTATCCGTGTTTGCAGTTCTTTGTTTTCCTTCTTCTGTCTCTGTAGCATGGCTGTGTACTTGTTCATAGTATCCTCGTTCTGATGGAGCTCAGTCTCCATACGGGTACTTTTGTCGTGGAATGTCCCAAGCTCTGCTATAAGCTCAGACTGTTTCCGCTTCAACTGTTCGATCTCCTGGCATGCGGCTTGGTATGCCTTGATAAGAGAATTAAAAACTTACACCAGGGCATTATGCCAAATGATTCTGAATATCAAGCAAAATCCAATATATACTGTATACCTGGTAATTTTCGCCCCCGTTTAATTTTCGCCCTTTGATGATAGGGCGAATTTAAGATGACGGCGAAAATGACAAGCTCAATTGCAGGATTTACAAGTTATCGTACATAGGCTATTTGTAGTCTGATCCAAAACATACCCTCGTACTTTTCAAGTGTGCTTTATCCTATACAATTACAAGCAACACATGTTATATATTTACACTAAATTTATAAAATAATCTATTGTTTTATTCCAATCTATGCATGTGAATTAAAATCTAGATCTAAATCTAGGGCTAGTAAATTTGCAATATGACGTGGAGTTAAATTGAGAATATGGGCTAAGACAGCATACTAGGTTTAGTATATTTGATTTTTAAAAAAGCTATAAATGCTAAGTAACTTTTAAAATCCAATCAGTTTTTAAAATGATGCACACAAAATAGCATCAAATTCTTGTCATTGTGAACTGATTTTATGAGTTCACTGTCACTTGCGGCTTCCATCGATGACAAATGAACAAAAGAAAACACAATATTAATGTTATTCCACAGCTCAAAAAATGTGTACATTTAAGTGGTTAAAGTCCTGGTTTCAATACTCTCATTGCTTGGAAGTTTCATTATCATCCACAGTCTATGTTTATGCTTTTATTATGGTGTTTCATCAATATAAAATATCACCACATTTATTTTTGAACATATCAACTGCCATTCCTTCCAAAATTCTCTAGTTACCTCCTCTTGGCTTGATTTCTGCTGCTGTTGGTGTAATAACTCACTCTCCTTAATCTTCAGTTTGTTGTCCAGATTATTGGACTTGATCTCCTCAGATTCCTGTAAGTAGTTACACAGAATATAGTATGCTGTAACTATGAACGGGAAATGTTCATCAACTTATTTTATAGAATACAGTATGCTGTAACTATGAACGGGAAATGTTCATCAACTTGTTTTATAGGAAACAGTATGCTGTAACTATGAACGGGAAATGTTCATCAACTTGTTTTATAGGAAACAGTATGCTGTAACTGTGTACAGGAAATGTTCATCAACTTGTTATATAGGATACAGTATGCTGTAACTATGAACAGGAAATGTTCATCAACTTGTTTTATAGGATACAGTATGCTGTAACTATGAACGGGAAATGTTCATCAACTTGTTATATAGGATACAGTATGCTGTAACTATGAACAGGAAATGTTCAACTTGTTTTATAGGATACAGTATGCTGTAACTGTGTACAGGAAATGTTCATCAACCTGTAATACAGGATACAGTATGCTGTAACTTTGTAAGGGAAATATTCATCACAATTTTAAGTTAAAATGTACCTCTAGATCATAAATATAGTTTGAGAAAACATACCTGATATGTTTTGACAATCTCCTGACAGTTTCGGCGGATTTGTTCAGTTTCCTCCTTGGCTTCCTTTAGTTTCTGGTGAGTTTTGTCCAGCACAACCTTGGTGTCCTGAAGAAACACAATCAAGTCAGTTCTCTTATTCAATAGAACCGAAAGCCACAGGCTAACTAATACACAAAACCTCCATCCACATCTAACCCTCACCCAGAGAGAGATAGGAAAGACATACAAGCTGGTTCCAGAATTCTCTCCAAACTTCGTTGCAGTTATATAATGATACCAAAAACACATAAACCAACTAGGTTATTTATATAATTTGTGCAACATTTCGTTGATAAAAGTAGAAATATTTTGGACGAAATGCGAAATCAGAAAAGGGGGAGCAACTCCTATGAAAAAAAGTCAAAATCAACTTTAATTTCCTTGAAATAAACGCTTAAAACATGTCATGAACTCATCCTGGATAACCACATCAGTCCCCCACATACAAAAACTGACCTTGTGGGCTTCAAGCTCTGCCTTCAGTTTATTCTGGGCCCACTTAATCCGGACGTCTGCTGACACCAACATTTCTTTCTCTTTCTCCAACTCCTTTGTCATACTGTGCACCTCGGATGTCTAAAATATGGACGATATTAATATTATGAGTGACACTTCATGCTACAGATTATTTTTCCTCTTCAAATTTTTACTTATTAATAAATTAAATATACCTATTTTCAAAATAAATGTTTTAACAGTGCTACACAAATTGATCAAAATAATGAATTTTCCTGAATTAACTTATCACAGATTATTCAATGTAATGATTTTGGTGGGATTGACAGAGTTCTGTTTTACCATTTTTTTTAACATCCTTAATTTTTTCATTTGTTGGTGTTTATATATTTCTATCCCATGGGTGTAATTTTGGGGATTTTTGTGACAAACAATGTATATACTGTTGGGAGTATAGCATTTATATTAAGTAGTATTGAGAGAATCGCACTTTGCCATCAATCTCGGTCTGCAGACGTTTTCTCTCCGTTTTCGCTTCTTTGACTTTGTTGTTGAGACCATCCCTCTCCCGCGTAATCTCTCTGACCTTGACCTCTAGTCTCTCTACGGCCTTGTGGGCCCCCATGAAGTTTTTCTCCGCCTGGGCATACTTAACTACCATGTCGGCCTTGTCTCTGTTTGCCTCTTCATACATCTTAGTCACCTGGAATCACAAGGGTGAAAAGTTCATTGTTTGTGACAAATATAGCCTGTCTGACTTAGTCACCTGGAATCACAAGGGTGAAAAGTTAATTGCTTGTGACAAATATAGCCTATCACACTTTGTCACCTGGAATCACAAGGGTGAAAAGTTCATTGTTTGTGACAAATATAGCCCGACTCATTTAGATGGAAATATGTTTTGAGTTAAATGCAAAATGTAACCACATTTCATTTCAAAACTTTTACATATCATGCTAACAATTAGGGAAAAATCAATAATCCAATATTATACATGGTAATGAAGTTTGATTCCAGGAAAAAACTTTTTTACAAAATATTGGTATCCTATCACTATTGAGCTGTGAAACAGAAGCGTGTAAAGCATTATGACGTGTTGAAGCTATTTTTATCATTACCTGGTCCACTCGTCTATGACTTGTTGAAGCCATCTTTATCATGATTCATTACCTGGTCCACTCGTCTATGACTTGTTGAAGCCATCTTTATCATGATTAATTACCTGGTCCACTAGTTTATGACGTGTTGAAGCCATCTTTATCATGATTCATTACCTGGTCCACTAGTTTATGACATGTTGCAGCCATCTTTATCATGATTCATTACCTGGTCCACTAGTTTATGACATGTTGAAGCCATCTTTATCATGATTCATTACCTGGTCCACTAGTTTATGACATGTTGAAGCTATCTTTATCATGATTCATTACCTGGTCCACTAGTTTATGACATGTTGAAGCCATCTTTATCATGATTCATAACCTGGTCCACTAGTTTATGACATGTTGAAGCCATCTTTATCATGATTCATTACCTGGTCCACTAGTTTATGACATGTTGAAGCCATCTTTATCATGATTCATTACCTGGTCCACTAGTTTATGACATGTTGAAGCCATCTTTATCATGATTCATTACCTGGTCCACTAGTTTATGACATGTTGAAGCTATCTTTATCATGATTCATTACCTGGTCAACTAGTTTATGACGTGTTGAAGCCATCTTTATCATGATTCATTACCTGGTCCACTAGTTTATGACATGTTGAAGCCATCTTTATCATGATTCATTACCTGGTCCACTAGTTTATGACGTGTTGAAGCCATCTTTATCATGATTCATTACCTGGTCCACTAGTTTATGACGTGTTGAAGCTATCTTTATCATGATTAATTACCTGGTCCACTAGTTTATGACATGTTGAAGCCATCTTTATCATGATTAATTACCTTGTTCACTAGTTTATGACGTGTTGAAGCCATCTTTATCATGATTCATTACCTGGTCCACTCGTCTATGACTTGTTGAAGCCATCTTTATCATGATTCATTACCTGGTCCACTAGTTTATGACGTGTTGAAGCCATCTTTATCATGATTCATTGCCTGGTCCACTAGTTTATGACATGTTGAAGCCATCTTTATCATGATTCATTACCTGGTCCACTAGTTTATGACATGTTGAAGCCATCTTTATCATGATTCATTACCTGGTCCACTAGTTTATGACATGTTGAAGCCATCTTTATCATGATTCATTGCCTGGTCCACTAGTTTATGACGTGTTGAAGCTATCTTTATCATGATTCATTACCTGGTCCACTAGTTTATGACATGTTAAAGCCATCTTTATCATGATTCATTACCTGGTCCACTAGTTTATGATGTGTTGAAGCTATCTTTATCATGATTCATTACCTGGTCCACTAGTTTATGACGTGTTGAAGCCATCTTTATCATGATTCATTACCTGGTCCACTAGTTTATGACGTGTTGAAGCCATCTTTATCATGATTCATTACCTGGTCCACTAGTTTATGACGTGTTGAAGCCATCTTTATCATGATTTATTACCTGGTCCACTAGTTTATGACGTGTTGAAGCCATCTTTATCATGATTCATTACCTGGTCCACTAGTTTATGACGTGTTGAAGCCATCTTTATCATGATTCATTACCTGGTCCACTAGTTTATGACGTGTTGAAGCCATCTTTATCATGATTCATTACCTGGTCCACTAGTTTATGACGTGTTGAAGCCATCTTTATCATGATTCATTACCTGGTCCACTAGTTTATGACATGTTGAAGCTATCTTTATCATGATTCATTACCTGGTCCACTAGTTTATGACGTGTTGAAGCCATCTTTATCATGATTCATTACCTGGTCCACTAGTTTATGACATGTTGAAGCCATCTTTATCATGATTAATTACCTGGTCCACTCGGTGCTTCATCTCCGTCTGAAGACCAGCTATACACTTCTTGGCTGCTGCATCGTGACTAGCAAGTTTGTCTCTCAGACCACGTACATCGTTCTGCTGTTGTGCTATTGTAAACTCCAGCTAAAGAAAGATATGACACACAATACAGAAACTGAACTCTGTACAGAAAATCATAAAAATTTGATATTCATTCAGATATTTTGATTTTACCTAACATAACATATACCAAAGAATCACACAGGAATTAAAATATTCTACAAGTTTAAGTCATCAAATATTTTCTTATGTTACAACACTAGTAGTGATGTCTCTGGTCTCACATTTAAAATGTACCCTGAATAGCTGGTAGTGCTATATTGTATAGCTAGGAAAATTACCTACAATGGCCTTTGGCATATATATCAATATATGATCTACAATTTTCTAACCTCATGACTTTTGAACTTTCACATTTATTTAATTTCTCATCTCTTGAATTGGTGACCTTTGGTCTATGACATGACTTTTTCAATCCCTTGTGACCTTTAGCCTATATATATATGACATTACAAAACTTTCTCATCTTGTGAATTTGTTCTATAACATGCCATTGTCATCTCCTTGCGAGTGACCTTTGATCAATGACAGGACCATGTAATTACATCCATGTGACATTTGGTCTACAGGGTTTTTTTCTGATGTCTTTTTAGGTTTGTTAATGAGCCCCATTAATTCTCAATTGAAATTATTTCAAATTGAAGTCAAAATCCCAAAATTGCAGTTTACTCAAAAAAAAAAATATCTTTCTCAATTAAGCAATTTGCATCCCAAAATGAGAAAAAAAAATGCCCCATTCCAAATTTAAACCAGTCAGAATAAAACCCTGGTCTATTACACAGCCCTCTCACCTCTTTGATCTGAGGGATATAAAGTTCATCAGCATTGTGTTCCTTAGCAGTTTTGAGTTCACGGAGGTAGGAGTCCCTCTCTTTTATAGCTGTTCCCATCTGGTCCTCGCAATCCTCCGCATGGCTCTTCCATCTATAAAACATAACAATTTTTGTATTTTTTTTATCCTCCGCATGGCTCTTCTATCTATAAAACACAACAATTTTTGTAGTTTCAATCTCCGCATGGCTCTTCTATCTATAAAACACAACAATTTTTGTAGTTTCAATCCTCCGCATGGCTCTTACAGCTATAAAACACAACAATTTTTGTAGTTTCAATTCTTCGCATGGCTCTTCCATCCATAAAAAGAAACATTTGAAGTTTTCCCCTCTGATAACTATAATACAACCACAATCATTCTGTTCTTTAAATTGAACTCTGTTGATCATGAAAAGTTAGCAATTCAAGTATTTTCAAACTTTGGTTGTACCAGGTTCATGCATATGTACATGTAATGCACAATATGCTAGAATGTACGATTCCAATGAACTGCTAAATGATCACAAGAAGATAATTTGGAGACATCGCTTCTGAAAATGTTTTTTTGATAAAAATTTAGCATGGTAACCTTGTATATATAAGGGTTAAAGATCTACACTTACATATTTGTTTACTTTCATTAAGCTATAGCTATATAGCTATACCATGATATTCAGAATATACCCTGCAGGATATATATATATAACATATGATTTAATTTAGCATCTGAAAATGCCTTAAGCTATCTGTATATGTTATCCTTGCAATGCAAACCAACACATGTACTATACTGCATATGTACACATCTAATAGATGTGTACACATGCAGTATAGTACATGTGTTGGTTTTTATAAATTTATGCCCGTCAAACCTGACAGGAGTATCACAGTATTTTATATGGTATCCCCTGAAAGGAATTTTCATTTGACTATTTTTGCCAAAGTGTTTGCCCTTTATATTTTGCTATTTGATATTGTTGTCTGGAGATCTCCTCCTTTATTTATGCATTATATTATAATCATGATATACGTAGCTGTACATTCCCTGAAAGGAATATATTAATTTCATCCATCAACTATTTTTGCAAAATTTTTTTCCAATTTTTTTTCATTGTTTGATTTTTTCCTACATTTTTTTCCGAAAGATTTCTTTAAAACTTGGTAATTATATAAGCTTAATAACCAAGATATGAAATTGTATTAATGAGTTAGTTATAATTACGGACACTATTTTGCTAACTCCTATTTACTGGTATTCCTATAAGACTGTTGCAAAATTTTGACTTTGAAGTAAAAAAGGTGAGAGTTAAAATAAGCCACATCACCTTTAACCATATATAAGGTGAAGGAAATCTATGACATTACAAATATAGGGCCACAAAGAGTTGATACCCAAACTAAGATGATGATAATGATTGTTAAAACAATGTCACACAAGTAGTAATAACGACAGTACGTACTAGTACAGACAAGTAAATTGTCAAATTTCCGAGGCAATCTGTCCCTTTATCATGATCATGATCAAGACACAGGTAAATTACATATATACAATCACATATATAGAACATGGAACAGTTATAATTACACAACTATAGTGGGTATTCGTATAAACAACAATAAATATTGTTATGTTGTGAAAACGATCCCCTCGGCCGATAATTAATTCGCAGAGGGCCCATTATGATTAATTAGAAAACACCTTAGATGGTGTATATATACGTACAAATGGTAAAAATAAATGAATAAATTAATAAACTGCAGTGGCAGCTTTTGTTGTTCCAGACAATTATACATTCTCTAAGCTTATATATATCTAGAAGTCAATTTTTATCTATTTACATTTTAGCAGAACGAGAAGTGCCCTCGTCCATCAATAATTCACATAGGTTTTTCGACTTGAGTAAGCCAACAGAAATCAATGCCCATTTGTAGGTAGAGTATTTGTAAGGACTAACTCCGGCACAGCTGGAGACAGCATGGTATTGACATGTCCAGCCAATCTGGTTTAATTTACAGGTTTATATACATACCAGCATGTTATATACTTATACACACATGCATATATATGTAAGACATGGATCTACATTTTGTCTAAACTATCCATGTTATAACAGTGGAGGCCAGCCATAGTGTAATATTGCCACACAATAAAGATGGTAAATGTTGTTTAATTATATATATATGCATGTATACATGTATTATATATATCTAGAGGCAATTAATCTGTAGTGTAATATTGCCATACAATAAAGATGGTAAACGTTGTTTAATTATATATATATACATGTATACATGTATTATATATATCTAGAGGCAATTAATCTGTAGCGTAATATTGCTGTACAATAAAGATGACAACGCATTTACACAATAAACCTGTAAACAAGCCATGATGTTATATTTACTTCGATTCGTCATCACCATTGCAATGCCATATATATGATCATACGTATATATATGCTATATATGTCATGCAAAGTTACATGATGCCATGCCTTGATAGTGAAATGTACATTGTGTTATATAAAAATCTACTCTCACAAAAAATGTACACTCATGATCATGTTCATTTGACTTGTTTTTTAAATATCTACAAAACTCACAAAAGGTTTGATTTTTTGTTTCAATAAGAGTCATATTGAAATTTTTAATAATCTTGTTCAAAATATAAATAACTCTCATTTAGATTGTCTATCTATATATACTGTAATTACATGTATTTTGTATTATATGTAATCTTAATGTTTTCAGCCTTAATCACGTAGTTTAATAATATACTTTATTTAATCAATTAATTTATACAATGTTACATGTATACTTTGTGTTGAAGATATTAACATCCCAAGGCCTATAGCCTTAGCTTTTGATGATGCATAGAAAGTAAAAAGGGTCATATATACATGTAGTTATATTCAGAAACTTAGATCAAATTAAACTAAACAGATGAACCCTGTTTAATGTGAAAAGGACCCATGTTTCATTAAATATCCTGTTGTGTATAAGTATTTATATACATGCTAACCCTGGGCCTGAGTACCATTAATCAATACCAGTGTTTAATCATTTCATTGTAGACCAGAGTTTTTTCAAATACATATATAGCTGTACTCTAAAAATATGGATTCAATATTTTCTGGATATTTTCTGGCCAGTATATATATAATCCAACATGTATGCCTGAATGTCAATGAAGCAGAAAGGGTGAAAATTACAGATCGGCCAGGTTCACTCCAGTGGAGAATTGATTAAGTAACAAAATGTTCATTCTGCACACGTACAGGTTTTGATCCTCGAGAAAACATCCATTCTCCATTGTACCTACATGTGCATTTGTTTTTGATTCCACTCGTTTAACTTTTTTTTCATATTACACTGATTGGTTTAGGACAATCTATACATGTTTGATGCACTAAGCAAGATCCAATTTGTTTTAATTTTATAAAATTTCTCTGAAATGGCTAAACATTTGTGCACATGTACAACCCACAGGAGCAAAAATATAACCGCAAACTTTTGAATTAGGCCCACGGCCATTTAGTTTTATGAAGGGCCAGTAGATCTTACACTGGGCTGGTCCGTTAACGTTGGCTTGTTTAATTTACATTTGATACGCACCATGCCCATAATAGTGGAGAACAATCTCTGCATGGCTTGATGTGCATTTGGGTTATTTTTTATAATTTTCAGTCCAGATTGCCAAAAAATTGTTTTTTTTTTTCATGAATTGAGCTTATATATAATTACCTGAAATAATATGATTAAAGCTTCTAAAATCAGAAAGCACAGGTAACTTTATATCAAAATATTGAGGCTCAAATACAAAATATATCAAAATCTTTTCACTTTCTTCTTTAAATTTGTAGTAATATATAATGTATGCAGTAATACACAAACTCAGAGCAGAGCAGACTGGCAGAGCAATTCGGTTTGAGCTAGCTATATATAGTACATATCTACTCCTATAAGCTAGCTATATATAGTATATATATATATCTACTCCTATAAACTCGCTGCAGCTGTAGCAAATTGATTTGTTTTAGCAATATAATGACAATAAATCATTAGAATAGGATATTGTGTGTTCTTATATAATTATTTGTAGTTAAAGCAGTGGGGTAGGAGATGGGAGGGGTTATTTACCTAAATCCAATTGTTTTATAATACCCAAGCAACATACCTATATATATACCTATATATACTGCCCCATGACATGTACATGATCTAGATCTATTGTATTGGCTATGGTTTTACCTGTAGCTTTCCTGTTGTTCTTTCTGTAGGTCTGCTTTCGATCGCTTTATTTCTAGCTGTAAGGCCTGTAACTTCTGTACCAGCTTCGAGTGGACGTCCATATGGACAAAACCGTTAGGAGGCACCGGACTTCTTCGACCCGTTGGGGTGGCATCTCCACTTTCACTGTCTACAGTTAATGTCAAATCTGGGTCTCTAACGGTCGACCCTTCTGGATTCTGATTGGTCAATTCTGATTCCAGCTCATCTAAAAGATCATCATCTACTGAACCTAGCTGGCCATGCAAATGTGGTTGAACTATATCACAGTTTTGTTGTGGCGCTTTATTAAACTGTTTGTTTTTATTTGGACTAAGGTTCGAATTAGCATCCTTACCACATGTATTTGAATTATCTCCCTTGACTTTATTGTTCGAGTCATCCTCCTCATGTTTGTCAACAATTCTACAAGCTGAGTCTGTATTTGAGTCTTTATCACTGTTCAAGGCCTGAGAATCCTTACCGGAATGTTTTTCATTGATGTCAGCTATAATACATATGGAATTATCGGTGTCTGTATCTACAGTACCTTCAGACACAGAGTTACTTCCCCTATTTGTAGAGCATTGGGTACTACCATTTTCTAATCCCTGACTAGCTGTACAGTCTCCATTGCCAGGAGTCTCAGAAAAGTTTGACACAGTGCTGTTGAAACTTGTTGACCCGATTTCATTTTGACTAGAATATTGATTTTGTGGACACACAGACACAGATTGGTGATTTGAAGTTTCTACAGTCCCATCCGATTCTATACTATCCACAGTCACAAGAGATTTAGATATCACACAATTATTTGATGGTCCCTGATTTATATTACTAGTTCCTTGGCTCACACTTTCACAATCATTTGGCTGACTATGAGAATCAGATGGTTCTGTAGACCCGCGCACTTCATCGGAGTCTTGATCACATTCTGGCTCCCAAGACTCTCCGCTTTCACCACGCTCAAGCTTCTTTTTAACATTGAGTAATTGTTTGTCATGGACACTACCCAATTCATCCTCCAAAAGAACATTACTGGCACCTTTAGTCACATCTCCCTGTACACTGACCGCTTCCTCTACCTCTTCATTATTTGCTTCCTTGCATGCCCCTGCTGGGAGACTTGACCTCTCTAGACTGCTCTCTGGCAAGTCCTGGTCAGTTATGGCCTGATTTCCACTGACCATATCGGAATCTGCTTCGACAGACTCACTTACCACATCAGAATCTGCCTCAACCAAATCTCTAGCTGATTCAACCATAGGGATATTTTCCTCTGCATAATTATCTCCCCTTGTTCTGCAGGACAAATCATTTTCAACCAGATGTCTGTCCGATTCTGTTTCCATTTCTCTGTCTCCAAGGTTACCTTTAACCTTTATCACACCAACATCCGCCTCAGCTAAATCACATGCCAATGGGGATTGTTCATTGTTTGCTATAGATTCCACATTATCATCTCCCCCAGTAGAATAGCTTGGGTCTACTCCTTCATTACGATTATCTCCCCTTTCTTCATAGTTCCTATTTTGCTGTCCTTCTACAAGGGATGCCCCTTCAGCTGTTGGCATAACAAAATCCTCTGTTTCAGAGTCAGAATCTGCTTCCTCCCCTGTTTCAGTTTGGCTCTTCTCATCTTGATTGTCAGCCACTGACTCGGCAACAACCTGATGAGCTCCTGCCTCATCCTCTGCCTCCAGCTCAGCCTCTGTACCCTCCTCTATGCTATCCTCACTCTCAGCCTCATTCCTGTCCTGTCCTTCTGCACCATCTTCACCTTCAGCTCCCTCTGGAAGGTAAACTTCTGCTTCATCTTCAGGGTGTGGGTTTTCTGTTACATCTTCATTCTCCTTGTCAACGCCGGACATGATCAGTGAACCTGACAAACAAGAAAATTTTAAATCAAAACATTTTAATTTCCTGCAAAAATAACCAATGGCCTAATGATCTATGAATGGATAGTTTAGGAACTGTGTCATGGCAGAATATTCTTATTTTAAACAATGTAGTTATGGAATTTTGAAAAGAAAAGAAATCGAATTTAGGCCTAAAAATACCTGTGTTTTCACTAACACTAGGTCTGTTTTAATTTAATATCCTATATTTTTGTGCAATTTTCACGAAAGGACTATATAGCTACTAAAGTCAAGATTCTTCGCCTATATAACCTATGAAAAAAACTATCTGAAAAATCAAAAGATTTTCCCACCTTTATGCTATATACAGTATATATATACATGTATACCTACTCTGTTTTTTCTGGCATGTATATATAGTATAGTAGAAACGCATGTACTATTTTTAGGCCTTGTGTCACTCTTCATAGAAAAGCAGTTGTGGACAAGCATTGAATATAGTTATATGAATTTCTGTCATTTCTTTTAATTACACACAAGCCATAGTAACATTTAAGGATCCCCATTTTATACATATACTTATATGTCAGTGTGTTGTTAAAACATTTTACAGCAAATTATATTTAACACAATTTTTTATGCCGAAACTACTTTCATCCAGCTTTTTAGTCAAGTTTATAAGCAAACGATAAAATCTCGTTCGCTCAGGTAAGAGGCCTTACTCTTGATTTTTCATTTCAATATATAACAGCAGCAATGATCAAGACCATGTCATATACACATGAGGGGCCCTGTGCTGTTACATTTGTTAAGAAAACTCAATTTTAGTTAACCTGTTATAAGAGTTGTTTCCCTTTGACTGTAAAATGCGTTTTTGGTATTTTCGCGCCACCGAGAACTCTTTAGTGAAGAAGGTGAGAAAAAGTGATAGTAAACTAAACCATGATGTGATAAGCTGTGCGGCGAGCGATTGGGAAAGTTTTCGGAAGTTTGGGAGACCATAATGTAAGTTTTATAGGTATTGTTATTATGAACATGTTGCAATATGCTGCAATAGAGAATGTTGTAATGTTACTGTCAGAAATCAGTCATAATAAGCCCTGGCATTTGTCGCGATAAACAATGCCATGTGGTGGAGTCATTTCGCCCATATATTTCCTGTCATAATTTGTGTAGATTTTGGGTCGAGTTGACCTAGTCATATGGAAGTGATATGATATGGAGTACTGTGTAAGCTTTACCAATGTATGAGAATTGTATGTTTTCGTCTCGAATAATATTCAGATGAAGTAAATTAGGTTTGGTTTGGAATTAATCAGTTTATAGTATAGAATATGTGATGAATACAAAGGCACATTGTCATTAATGATCAAGTCACATTGATAGTCGATCTACTTGTAGTTAAGTACTTTTCAAGTACATTTCAAGTTTGTTCAAGTACATTTCAAGTTTGTTCAAGTACATTTCAAGTTGAGCTGTATTGTGAAATATCAGTCAAGATGCTTTGTAAGTCTATTCATTATTCTAAAACAGCTTTATTTCTGTTTGTTACAGTCCTTTACTACTACTATGGAATAAATTACTACGCACTTAAAGCAGCTGTCTCGGGTATTTTGTTATCGCCCTGATCTCGTGCAAGTACAGTAAAGGAATTACCAATTACCTCCCCTTTTGCTGTCCGGAACTCTCTCGAGTAAATGGAACACAGATGTCATGGCCAGCAATTCAGGAAAAGAAACTGACTTTGCTCAACATCAGTCGGCTACTAGTGAACGACGACTCATAACCATGACTGAAAAGGCTGCAGAATTGTTCTCAGAAAGAGTCAGAACATTTCAAGATAAATTACACACAGCATGGGTCGCAGTCCAAAATGAATTGGAACTAGGATCAAAATGTGAGGGTAACGCAGAACTCTTAAAGAAAGCTCACTCTTCAATATGCTTAGCATACGCAAGTTATCGCTTAGTATCTCGTGAGTATGTTTCCTTCCTTGGCGGCGCAAGGTCAAAGAAGGGCGAAGAACTTTTACAACGACATGATGTTGATGACAAACTCAATGATGATCTTGTCAGTAAATTTCTGCAGGGAATTGAGACAAAAAGGACACAAATGGACATTGATGAAACTAGGTCAACATCAAGAAGGTCACGAGGTTCAAGGACATCAGCAAGGTCACAGGGCTCAAGTACAAACTCATTTATTAAAGCAAAAGCAAAGGCTGAAGCTGCTAGAGCAGGGGTTGCATTTACTGAGAAAAGGGCTTTGCTTCTCAAGCAGCAGGCTATTTTAAAGGAACAAGAAGCCCTATCAGTAGCACAGGCAGAAAGAAAATGCCAAGAAATTGAGGCTGATCTACAACTGTTGCAGGATCAAAAGATGTGTGCAGAGGCAGAAGCCGAGCTGGAAGCATTGGAGACAGTTGATGGGTGGGACGACGACGGACAGACGTCGGGTCTGGAAAGGAAAAATGTTGTTCCGTCAGATGTGAATCCTAGGGAACGTGTTCAACAGTATATAAATGAACATTCAACAACTTATGAGTCAAACAGTCCCATAACTCATGACCAGCCAAATACACATTTGAATAACATGTCTCGACAACCAACTAGATTTATTAGTCCTCAATTGCCCACAGAGTCAGCAGTCGAGGGTCAACAACAACCATCTACAGATTTGGGTTATCGGTCGTCTCATAGAGCTTTAAACCCCATGGTAGAAAACTTTGTTCCTGCAACTATAACAACAGAAATTTCAAGATTTATGCTGAGAAAGGACTTGTTGTTTTCAAGACTCACATCTTTTAATGACTCTCCAGAAAATTTTCTCCCCTGGAAAGCTGGATTCTTAAATGTTGTTAAAGAACTTGGTGTTTCCCCCACAGAGGAATTAGATCTATTAGTTAAGTGGTTAGGTCCAGAATCATCAAAACACGCAATCAGCATTAGGTCGTCCAATATAAGCAATCCAGAGAGAGGATTACAGAGAACTTGGGAGAGACTAGAGGAGCGTTATGGTTCTCCAGCATTGATAGAGTCGACGTTAAAAAAGAAAATAACTGCACTGCCAAAGATAACTAACAAAGATTGTGCAAAACTTTATGTACTTCATGATACACTTATGGAAGTTTCATCGGCCATGGAAAATGAGAAGTACACTGAACTCCTTAGCTACTTCAACTCATCGACTGGGGTCAACCCAATTGTACAAAAGCTTCCTTATCACCTCCAAGGAAAATGGACTCAGAAAGCAACGAAATACATGAAGGCATATGGTGTCAACTATCCACCATTCTCAGTATTTTGTGACTTTGTGAACGAGATGAGTTCTATGCTTAATAATCCAAGCTTCATGTATGATGACACATCTGTCACCAGAGACAGCACAAACAAGAACAATGTCAATAGTACCAGACCATCAAAGGTCAAGTCCTATAAAACAGAAGTTGAAACCGTTAAAGATGTTCATGCGAAGGGCAAGAATAAACCTACGTGTCCATTTCACAACACTGAGGGGCATTCACTAAATTATTGTCGTACCTTTAAATCAAAACCATTGAATGTGAGGAAAAGGTTTATCAGAGACAAGGGTTTATGTTTCAAATGCTGTGAGAAATCAGACCATATTGCCAAAATGTGTGGAGTGAATGTAACATGTAGTGTTTGTGACAGCAACAGTCATCCGACAGCCTTACACGTTCATGGCGGGGAGAGAAAAGAAAATACAGAGACCAGCAGTACATACGGTCAACGAGTTGAGGATATTAAGACGGCATGCTCCAGAGTTTGTGGTGAGGTCAACTCATCTGGGAAATCCTGTGCTAAAGTAGTACTAGTCAAAGTTCACCCAAAGGATTCTCCAGAGAGAACTTTCCAAATGTATGCCTTGATCGATGATCAAAGTAACAGATCTCTTGCCAAACCAGAATTCTTCTCTATGTTTCACGATGAGAATTATAGCGAGGTACGCTATTCCTTGTCGTCCTGTGCAGGAGTGATTGAAACATCAGGCCGTAGGACGGAAACTGCAGGATTCATTATCCAAGACCTTGAGGGCAAATCATCTATTGAGCTACCCAGCCTAACAGAGTGTAGTGAAATTCCAGATGTCAGAGAAGAAATACCAACACCAAATGCTGCCAGAAATCATTCACACCTTCAGGAAATTGCATCGAAAATCCCAGAGCTCGATGACAAATCTCAAATACTATTACTTTTAGGGAGAGATCTACCTGAAGCCCACCACGTTCTAGAACAGAAGACTGGTTGCAGAGGATCACCATACGCACATAGATTGCATCTTGGCTGGGTTGTCGTTGGCGAGACTTGCCTGGGCCAAGTTCATAGATCTGGATCAGATGTTTTCAATGTTAAGAAAACATATGTGCTTAAAGATGGAAGACATTCTGTGTTTTCACCCTGTGAAAACCGCTTTGAACTTAAGGAAAACAAAAACAGTGATGACGTGTTTAAGATAACAAAGCACGACAACAAGGTGGGATTGTCGGTGGACGACAAACAATTCCTGGAAACTATGGACAAAGATTTCAGGAAAGAACACAACGGTAATTGGAGTGCTCCACTTCCGTTTCGCACAATGAGGCCCAGATTGCCAAACAATAGGAACATGGCATTGAACAGGGCGCGCAACTTGTCAGCTAGCTTAAGGAGGGATCCTGCAAAAATGGAACATTTCGTAACATTTATGAAACGAATGTTTGACAACAACCACGCAGAGTTAGCTCCCCTTATGACTTCAGATGAGGAAGGTTGGTATCTGCCTATCTTTGGGGTGTACCACCCAAAGAAAAGAGACCAAATACGTGTTGTATTTGATTCATCAGCAAAATACAACGGTCTATCATTGAACAACGTTTTGATGTCCGGGCCAGATCTCACCAACAACTTATTAGGAGTTCTCATGAGGTTTAGACGAGAACCTATTGGTGTGACAGCAGATATTCAACAGATGTTTTATCAGTTTAGGGTAGAAGAAGAACATCGTAACTTCCTGCGATTCTTCTGGTTTAAAGACAACAATCCCGACCTAGAACTTGTAGAATATCGCATGTGTGTACATGTCTTTGGAAATAGTCCGTCTCCCGCGATAGCTACATATGGCCTCCACAAAAGTGCGGAAGCGGTTGAGGAGATCTACGGTGAGGATGTGACAGCGTTTGTACATAAGGACTTTTATGTCGATGACGGTCTGGCTTCGTTTTCAAATGTTGAAACTGCTATAGATGTGATGCAACGTACACAGAATGCATTGGCTTTCGGAGGAAACTTGCGCCTACATAAGATAGCATCAAATAGTATGGATGTCATGAGTGCATTTCCAAAGGAAGATTTAGCTGGGGATCTAAAAAACTTGGACATATGTCAACAAGGCTTACCCCTACAAAGGAGCTTAGGGTTGACATGGGATTTGAACTCTGATAACTTTAAGTTCATTATACCGGAAGAGGTAGCTAACAGGAAGTACACCAGGAGAGGAGTTTTATCCACACTCAACAGCATTTACGATCCTCTGGGTTTCATCTCGCCAGTAGTGGTTCATGGAAGGATCTTAATGAGGGATATGATAACAGAACAGACAGACTGGGATGAACCATTGGACATAAAATACAAAGAAGGTTGGGTTAAATGGTGTCAATCATTGAAGGATTTGGAGGACTTGTCAATTTCTCGAACATACCTCCCAATTTCCCTGTCTAGCACTTCAGAACAGGAAGTCCACATATTTTCGGATGCTTCAGAGAAGGCAATTTGCGCAGTGGCATATATGAAAGCAACAGACATAAATGGAGATACACATGTTGGATTCATTATTGGAAAATCCAAAGTATCACCTAAGCACGGTCACACGATACCTAGGCTAGAATTATGCGCAGCAGTCATTGCGGTAGAGCTTTCAGAGACTGTGTCGGAACATTTGTGCTTTCCTGTGGAGCAGATGAAGTTCTATACCGATAGTAAAGTCGTGTTAGGGTACATCAATAACCGCGTCAGGCGTTTCTATGTTTATGTTGAGAATCGTGTCAACAGGATTCTGAGGACGACTCTACCTAAACAGTGGAGTTACGTGTCAACCAATGACAACCCGGCAGACTTAGGAACACGACCAGTCTCATCTCATCTGCTAGATTGTAGTGATTGGATTCGAGGCCCAGAATGTATTCATACCTGCGAATTGACCTCTGATGAAACATTTCAGCTCCAATACCCTGAAAAGGACTCAGAAATTCGTCCTGAAGATGAAGTGCATTGTTTAAAACTCTCAGTTCGTGGACACCATGAGTATGATCTTGGCACCAAACGTTTTGAGAAATTTTCGCATTGGGAAAATTTGGTACATGCTATCATGTTCCTGAAGAGTTTTGCCCAGAGACTATCAGTTCAGAAATGCAGCATGAGATCTACACTGGGAGAGAAGCCGATTGCACAGGATTTGAGAGCTTCCGTCGAGAGACTCATTATAATAGAAATACAGAGAGAGGCATTCAGTAGGGAAATAAATTGTTTACTGAATGGCAAGGAGCTCCAGAAGGACAGTAGTATCCGGAGTTTGAATCCTTTCATTGACAATGATGGTATTGTTAGGGTTGGAGGACGCTTGAACAATGCTGACCTCAGCAAAATGGAGAAAAATCCTGTTTTGATCCCTAGACGTCATCATGTAGCAACATTATTAATTCGTCACTATCACGACAAAGTCAGACACCAAGGCCGCCTTCTGACTGAAGGAGCAATACGAAACGCTGGGTTTTGGATCGTTGGATGTCGACGCATGATAAACTCGTATCTTCGTAAGTGTGTCCGGTGTTTGAAATTACGAGGAAAGCAACACTTTCCTAAGATGGCCGATCTTCCATGCGATCGGTTGGATCCAGCTCCCCCATTCAGTTTCATTGGAATAGACGTTTTCGGACCATGGACTGTCCTCAGTAGGAAAACGCGTGGTGGGCAGGCTCATTCGAAGAGATGGGCTGTGATTTTTACATGTTTAGTCATCCGTGCTATTCATATAGAGGTGATTCAAGAAATGACATCATCCAGTTTCATAAACGCACTTCGTCGTTTCATTTCATTAAGAGGAGAGATCAAACTCATTCGATCGGATTGTGGAACCAACTTTGTTGGAGCAGCAAAAGATATTGGTGCAAACATTATTGATATCGAAGAACCCAATCTTAAAGCCTTCTTAGCACAGAAAGGCATCTCTTGGAGGTTCAACCCGCCTCATTCATCCCACATGGGTGGGGTCTGGGAGCGTCTGATTGGCATTTCGCGGAGAATTCTTGATTCACTCCTTTTGGATGTTCCGCACAAAAACCTTACACATGAAGTCCTCTCTACATTCATGGCAGAGGTTTGTTCCATTATAAACGCGAGGCCCCTTACAGGTGTTCCATCGGACCCGGAGTCTCCTATGCCACTGACACCATCAACCTTGTTGACATTGAAGACGAATCATACAGTGGAGTCCTTCTGTATTGAGGAATTCTCTCCGATGGATCTTTACAAAAGTCAGTGGAGGTGCGTTCAACAACTCGCGAACTGCTTCTGGAAAAGGTGGAAGAATGAATTTCTTTCATCTCTACAGGCAAGACGGAAGTGGCAGAGCGAAAGCAAAAATGTTACTGAAGGGGACGTTGTCCTCGTCCGAGACAAAACGCTACATCGTAACGAGTGGCCAATGGCTGTCATTAGTAAAGCCATTCCTAGTGAAGATGGTCGTGTCCGCAAGGTGGAAGTGCGTGTTGGGAGAGATAAATTTTACCTCCGACCTGTCACTGAGGTGGTAGTTCTTGTGCCCAAAGGATTGGAGTAGACACTTTATTGTCTAATTAGATGGCAAAACTTTAATAGTGAGAACTGTTGTGTAATTTGTCAACATGAGTGGTATTCGTATACTAGAACTCTGTGATTTTTTTGTTGATCAATATGTAAGAGAGTGGTAGTTGTATACCAGACGGGGAGTGTGCTGTTACATTTGTTAAGAAAACTCAATTTTAGTTAACCTGTTATAAGAGTTGTTTCCCTTTGACTGTAAAATGCGTTTTTGGTATTTTCGCGCCACCGAGAACTCTTTAGTGAAGAAGGTGAGAAAAAGTGATAGTAAACTAAACCATGATGTGATAAGCTGTGCGGCGAGCGATTGGGAAAGTTTTCGGAAGTTTGGGAGACCATAATGTAAGTTTTATAGGTATTGTTATTATGAACATGTTGCAATATGCTGCAATAGAGAATGTTGTAATGTTACTGTCAGAAATCAGTCATAATAAGCCCTGGCATTTGTCGCGATAAACAATGCCATGTGGTGGAGTCATTTCGCCCATATATTTCCTGTCATAATTTGTGTAGATTTTGGGTCGAGTTGACCTAGTCATATGGAAGTGATATGATATGGAGTACTGTGTAAGCTTTACCAATGTATGAGAATTGTATGTTTTCGTCTCGAATAATATTCAGATGAAGTAAATTAGGTTTGGTTTGGAATTAATCAGTTTATAGTATAGAATATGTGATGAATACAAAGGCACATTGTCATTAATGATCAAGTCACATTGATAGTCGATCTACTTGTAGTTAAGTACTTTTCAAGTACATTTCAAGTTTGTTCAAGTACATTTCAAGTTTGTTCAAGTACATTTCAAGTTGAGCTGTATTGTGAAATATCAGTCAAGATGCTTTGTAAGTCTATTCATTATTCTAAAACAGCTTTATTTCTGTTTGTTACAGTCCTTTACTACTACTATGGAATAAATTACTACGCACTTAAAGCAGCTGTCTCGGGTATTTTGTTATCGCCCTGATCTCGTGCAAGTACAGGCCCCCTTGGCTTGAGGCTTTTAAATGACAGAATGACAACACGCCTGACTATTCGATTTCCTCAGGCAATTCATTACCTTACCAACAAATCATAAATATCCGGTTTCACGGAAATTGCAGGACTTTGCGTTGATGGTGGTGAAGATACGAGAGATGTATATTCCAAACAGGGAAAACGCAACGCCTGTCATTTGTTGTCAATCAGCGGAAACACTGCCAACACAATACAAAATGGCGATAAATACATGTTGGTCACATGATCATGTTTTGATCTTGGCACTTGAGCGCTTGCTGGTCAACATATTAAGGAGGCCTGCCCCAAAGAATTAAAATTGCTACTTACGTACTTTATATTTTTATTTATTTCAAACCAATTTGTCATAAAAGAAAATGCAACATAATGTATAAAAGCACGATGTGTTTTAACGTCAAATTTACCATGACATGGTAAAAATCGCGTCAAGTGTCCATCAATTGACTGATCAAAATGAACTATTAAAAAATAATCTTCAAAAATACTAGTATAGTCTTTCATCATGACAGCTTTTTATTATGACTTAATGCTACTTAATATAAACAACGTATCCGTATTGCTGTATCCGTGTTTCGGTTCCTTTAGTGCAGTCTACATATAGTCTGAATCAATTACACGCTCACTTCCTATAATCGTTTGATGGAGTGAGAGGAGGTAGGGGAGAATGAGTTCTAATTCGATCCAATGGAATGCTGAGACGAAAACGCGACTTAATGAGAAGGTCGCACAGAACATTGGAGATCTTGGGTCTTTGACCAGATATGTGGTCAGGTCGTCGAAATCCAGCGAGGTATGTTGTCCGTTAACTACTGCTTCATGTGCTGTAAAGCGTCTCCCGTTTTGACGGATTCACGAAATAAATATTTTTTCTGTAATTTCGTGACCCGTTCCTAGGAAAAGCAAAGGCCCCCCTAATGTCATGAATGAACATGAAAGGACCTGAATGGTTTTAAGATGTTTATTGCTTTAAGGATCCAAAAGCAAAGATATCAATTTAAAAAAAGCCATTTAAAAGTGAATATATCGAATGCTAATTCTGTTCACATCGTTTAACATTAACAGTAACACAGACCTAGTTGATAAGCTTTTAAAATCAAAAGGTCCATGTGACCTGCTTAATGGTGGCAAAAGCAAATAACAATTTTCTGATTAGATGGAACATTAAGTCTATATCCCTGATTAAATTTCATGTAGCAATCATATAATGCGCAGAGTGAAAGTTTATGATGCTTAAAAGAAAACATTAAATTATCAGAGTCTGCCACAAACAGAGAAAAAGAATATGGCACAGTGAGACAATTAAGTTTCTTAGCAGGCAACACTTTCAGTAAACAGCTGTTAGTAAAATATCATTGTCTTAATAATGTATTGCAAAATTGATTGTTTAGCGACTTTGGCTATTTTTAGTGATCAATTCATACTCCAACTAGCGTACGTATGATATGCATATTTGCGTATTATATGAAAGTTGGCGTTTTCTCCAACTTGATTCATTCTGGAACAGATGGGTGAAAGTCCACTTTGTTGTACGCTACATGTAAACCCTGTCATGTATAGCTTTAAATTTCTAATGCCTCTTATTCTTTTTCAAAATGTATGAACTTATAATTGATTAATGGTTATTTATTATCTCAATATAGCCAAGGGCTTAATGAATGAAATCAAACTATCATTGTGTCAATTACTTAAATAGTCTTTAAACAGAGCTTTTTATATAAGAAAGTATTTTCTTGGTCAATGTGGACAATATATACACTGTATATAGATTGTCCAATAAAGTCAATTGCAATGAAAGAATATAATTCGAAGGAATGAACATCTGGAGGCAAAATCATATATTATGTGTGAAATTTCATATCTTCCCCATATTTTATTAGGCCAGTGATCATGATGACTACCTTTAAGATATTGTAACTCTATGATATGATGGTTTGCATATGAAAGTTAATTGTCTTATGTGATCTAGCAGGTGTCGGGTATGAACATGTTTACCTGTAATACATTTGTAGATATCAATAGAATCTTTCACTTGTGATGCTTCCTAACTCAGTGCTCTTTGCACTTTAAATTCTGTCAAATCATCCCTTGTGTGTTAAACAATTTGTTGATTTATACATGATTTACATTTTCTCATCCTCAATTTCCTTTCAGCTTTTAGCACAGGCTGAAAAGAATTTTACCTACCAAGAAAACATCATTCAAAATTCATCAGAGGTAAGTTTTATTCTGAAGACACTTCCATCGCTAAATTATTAAATTTACTGTTGATATTTTAACTCTTGTTATAGTTTAGAGGTCAGATTATGTAATTGGATGAAAACTGCTGCAAAATAATGTTTCTAAATTACATGATTAATCATTACTTTCAGAACAAAACTGTTTAAGATCAATTTCTCTTGTTACTTAGATTTATAGGAAACCTCTCAGCTTTTCTGTGTCATATAGATGTACCGGAACATTGACCTGGACCTTGACCCAACAACCTTAAAACTCCATCTTATTTAATATATTTTTGTCCATTGTAATTGTGGGTAGTTTGATTAAAATACCTGAAGGAATGAAGTCACTAGAGTACTGAAAGGGATTTTTTTTTTTAAATAGCAATGATGACCTTGACCACACGACCTTGAAACTTGAACTTGACAACCTTGAAACTTGAACTTGATTGAGATATTATTGTTCTTTGTATTTGTGTGAAGTTTCACTAAAGTCCCTGAAGGAATGAAAATCATTGGTGTTACGTATTTTATACATGCCAAGATGTACTGAGAGGAAAACTATAGACCTCTCTCCTCTCCCATTTCTCCAGTAGGGACTAATAATAGTTTTATTGACCCGAGAATAGTTTGCACAATTTAAGCCAGTAAGGAAGTGTTCAAAATATAACTTCATAATGGTAATGTTTCCCACATATATGGTAAAACAGGGTAATAGCATCATTAGTAGGCATCACTATTGATATTGATTTATAGATTAATGTTTATTTGTATTTACAGTCATTGAAGAAAATGATGAACATCAAAAATCAGCTTGAATTCCAGTAAGTCGATCTCTAAACTCAGATTTGCACAAGAAAAGGCCATTAAATTCAGTTCAGCATACTAGTATGAAGTCAGTTAATATAAGCTTTGTGTCGATGTCATTTCTGTCAGTCAGATGTTAGGAAAAAATATCATGATAGTTCTCTACTTTTATTATTATTATACTAGATAAGACTCTTTTTTATATTTGTATGTTTTAGTTCTCTACTTTTATTTCTATACTAGGTAAGACTCCGTTCTACAACTGTGAGTTTTAGGGGTTTTTTGGCGAAAAGTATATAAACTGTATTATATTATTGTTTTATTCATGTTTCAGACAAGCAGCCATGGTTCGAAGGTAGGTACAAGTGTCTATATCATGACCTACATAAAATTATGTACAATGTCCTTTAAGTAAAGAATATATATCCAAGTGTTCATCAATTACGTAAATGAAATGATACCGTAATTCCTGCCAAAGAGGTGAATGCCCTTACACCAATATATTATAACAGTTGTTTACCAAATCAAAGGTGATTTTGTTGGCTTGTGGTAAGAGGCATGAAAGCTAGATCATTAGTTTCAAGGTTTGTATCTAGAATATAAATCTCTGTTTCTGTACGAGTTAATTCAGTCTTGAAAATGAAGGAATACATTTGAAAGAAAAGGGTTTTTTGACATTCTAGGGCTTTTTCTGAGGGCTTTTTTGGGGCCTTGAATAGGCCCCATTCCCTATTGAAATTATTTCATATTTAGCCAAATTCCCAAAATTTGCAGTTTACTCCTGAAAAAATCTTTCCCAATTCATCAATTTTCTTACCAAAATGAGACAAAAATACTCCTTCCCAAATCAGTGAGGAAAAGCCCTGCATTCTCTTACTGAAGTAAACAATTAAATTGAATATATTGATAATGACTCTAATTATTATATATATATATATATATAAAAGATGATTTCTCATTAATTAAAATAGGCCCTCTACAAATTAATTATCGACCGAGGGGATCGTTTTCAGAAACATAACAATATTTTTCGCTGTTTACCTAGCTACTACATTTGTGTAACTGTTCCATGTTCTATGTCTATATGTGATCATTTTGAATTTACTTGTGCCTTGATAAAGGGACAGATTGTCTAAAAAATTTGATAACTGTCTGTACTGTCATTATTACTACTTGACAAATTTTATACATGTATATATATATATACCATATTCATTCTTTCAAAGTGTCATCCTTGTGTTTCAGCATGAGTACAATTGATGACATTCAGGATATCCTCAAGACTATACAACGTTGATGCAGGAATCACCTGAGCTGATAAAAAGACCCTCGTGTTAATGAATTACTGAAAAATGTCTCACTAATACCGTGGACAGAACCAAACAATGCAAATGTGTGCATGACAAGTCGACCATATTTACCGAGTTTCTTGTCATTCTCCAAAGAAATTTGTTGTGATGAAAATACAATGGATTTTCAGATTTAACAACATTGTCTTTTTCAAACCCGGATTGATTTGTCGCCTGTCCCTCATTTTATTTATGGTGTGATCATATTAAGACAAGATAATATCTTAAATCTGAATTGTTGTCAAAGAAGGGATTTTTTTTCCTTTAATGATATTTAAAGTTATTTATTGTTAATTTATTTTACAATGTATGTCTTAATTTCTCTTGTAGAAATGTGTTTGTTATAGTATTTCATAATGAAAAAATAATAAAACATTCAATAAAAATTTTACCTTTTATTTTGCATAAAACCCAACAGTACCTACATAAATTATTGTGACAATGAATGAGGGCTGTTACAGAGAAAACCCAACTGAACATTACATAATTAAATCATTGTGACAATGAATGAGGGCTGTTCCAAACAATTTAAATTCTGTAGGTGGCCATTCCAAGCAATAATTCAGAATATGTAGGTGGTGGTGGTAAAAAAAAAGTGCCTTCTTGGTGGGGGGGGGGGGGGGGGGGAGGTCATTTTTTCTGGAACAGCCCTGAGAAATACTTCCATAAAATCAAGAAGTATTCATATATGTCATTTCTGTTGGTTAAATTAATATATTACGAGTAAAGCAGTTTAAATTAAGGACACCAAAAGATTACAAACATAAACAAGCCATGTACATGTGTAGTTGATGCCATAACACCATAAACAGTAAGTATAAAACAAATATATTGGCATCCAAACAATACATACGAAAACAAGAAATGTTAAAAAGGAATGTTTATAGAACTAATCAAGTTTCGGTGTCATTAGACTTGTCTGTCTCTGTGTCTGTCTGTCTCTGTGTCTGTCTATCCTTCTTAACTTTGTCTGTCTGTGCCCTCCGTGTACACTTGTTTTTTCTCGGCTTTACCTATAATAATCCCCTTTCCTTTTCAATTAATTAAAAAGTTGGTTTTTCTTCCTGTCTGGATCTTATACTATGTAAACAAGAGGCCCAATGGGCCTGTATCGCTCACCTGACACTACAGCAACTTTGAAGTGGATTTAGGTTATTTCTGCAGATACTATGCTGATAACCACTTAATTCAAATATCAGTGAGGCTAAGTTTCCTCCTGTGAATATATATTCTACTTCTTCATTCCAGTACACAACTGGCCTAATATCTGGTCTCTTTGCTAACAAGAAATCATTGTTTAAAGAATTCAGCCTATTTGACCTTGAATGTAGGTCAAGGTCATTCATTTGAAAAAACTTGGTAGCCCTTCACCACACATGCTACAGGCCTAATATTAAGTCCCTGGGCTTCTTAGTTATTGAGAAGTCGTTAGAAGATTTTAGCCTATTTGACCGATGTGACCTTGAATGAAGGTCAAGATCATTCATTTGAATAAACTTGGTAGCCCTTCACCTAAGCATGCTACAGGCCTAACATTAAGTCTGTGGGCTTCTTGGTTATTGAGAAGAAGTTGTTTGAATATTTAAGCCTATATTAGCCTATTTGACACATGTGACCTTGAATGAAGGTCAAGGTCATTCATTTGAATAAACTCGGTAGCCCTTTGCCCTAGCATGCTACAGGCCTAATATTAAGTCTGTGGGCTTCTTGGTTATTGAGAAGTCGTTTGCAGATTTTAGCCTATTTGACCCATGTGACCTTGAATGAAGGTCAAGGTCATTCATTTGAACAAACTTTGTAGCCCTCCACCAAGGCAAGCTACATGCCTAATATTAAGTCCCTTGGCCTCTTGGTAATTGGTAAGAAGTTGTTTAAAGATTTTAGCCATTTTGAGCCATGTGACCTTGAATGAAGGTCAATGTCATTCATTTGAACAAACTTGATAGCCCTTCATCCCAGCATGCTACAGGCCCAATATCAAGTCCCTGGACCTCTTGGTTATTGAGAAGTTGTTTGATTTTAGCCTATTTGACCCAAATGACCTTGAATGAAGGTCGAGATCATTTATTTGAACAAACTTGGTAGCCCTTCATCCAGCATGCTACAGGCCCAATATCAAGTCCCTGGGCCTCTTGGTTATTGAGAAGAAGTTGTTTGACGATTATAGCCTATTTGACCCGTGTGACCTTGAATGAAGGTCAGGGTCATTCATTTGAACAACTTAGTAGTCCTTCTACCCAGCATGCTACAGGCCCAATATCAAGTCCCTGGACCTCTTGGTTATGGAGAAGAAGTTGTTTGAAGATTATAGCCTATTTGACCCATGTGACCTTGAATGGAGGTCAAGGTCATTTATTTTGAACAAATTTGGTAGCCCTTCACCCCAGCATGCTACAGGTCCAATATCAAGTCCCTTGGCCTCTTGGTTATTGAGAAGAAGTTGTTTAAATGAAAAGTTGACGCCTGACAGACGGACGGACGCCGCACCACGGCATAAGCTCACTTGCCCTTCGGGCAGGTGAGCTTAAAATGACATTTCTGTTTTAGAAAACATCTAAATATCTACAAATCAGTCTGGATGAAATGTGTTTAAGGTTTCTACATGTAATATACTTTGTAATTTGCATTAGTAATTTGTATGAATGAAATGAACTATATTGCGAGACTTGTTAATGTATGTATGTAGTTAAGAGGTTTGCTATGAAAAGACAGATGTTGGTATGGAGGACTAGTATTACTATGTCTTGTAAAAATTTGCTTGGAAAAATTATAAGTTACAACAACAAAAATCAGTGTTTACCAGACAAAACCTGAAGAAACTTGATACCAAGAGTTCACAAATTTTCACATCTTGTAACATTGCCAACAATTTTTTTAAAACATTTTTAATACCAGAATTATTTCAATAAATACACCTCAATATGCAATAGGGTTAAAATTCAGCTGTGACATGGCTCTGTTGATATCTGATACATGTAACAAGGATTTTGTCAATTTTTGATACACACTATGTTAGTGTATATATCTGTCAATTTTTACAATTTGCTATATTAGCATATATGTATTATTTGCTATATTAGCATATATGTAAATTACACTCTGATAGTGTTTTCACGCCTGTCTTTAGTAACACCTGTGTGATATACCTGTGTTCGTTATTAAATACTATTTACTTGTATAACTCCAAGGTAACCACAATTTTAATTATTTAGTTATAATTGCACGTCTGTGACTTGTTACAATTATATTCATATTTAATATACAGTGCTCATGTTACTATGATATCCAAAATGTGACTTTAAACAAAATTTCTTGATGTTTACACGTGATACAGACAGTAAACAAAGCCATGTAAGAGCAGATTTTTATCAGAATAAATCTTGATATCTTTATTTGTGAATATCATAGCTTTACGCATTTAAAGTAAATTTGGAACATTTAAATAATAATAAATAATCAAAAGTCTTTGGAAATGTATAGTGGAGCATAGTCCTAAGAGTATCTGCTGGTCATGGTTTACGCTGATAGTGAGAACCTCTCGGACATAATGTAGCCTGGATGATACTGCTACTGTACTAACAGAGATTGGATTATAAATTTTTTTTACAGAGACAAATAAATGTTAAAATGACGATTCATCCTCTGAAACAAAGTCTTGCTAGGAAATGCTTTTAACTACGATCAGAGATGATGGATAAATGGGGTTCGACTCCACATCTGTACAACAAAAAAACAGTATTTCTCTCCTTTGCTTCATATGATGAAAATGAATATTCTAGATCATAATTATAATTTAATAACAAAATTTAACAAGGTAACAATCAATGTCCTTAATAATATCCAAAACATGTATACATAATGTATCAAGTTTTAAGGACATGGAATGATTTAAACAAAGACTTTAGCTCACCTGGTCCGAAGGACCAATGTGAGCTTATAATGCCAGCATGTTCTTCTTTCAATTCTTCCTATTAATCATTAGATAACATGGGGAACCTATACATAGGAAATACAGTGTATAAGAAAGATCCAAGTAAAATGTATCGGTAACAAATTTTAACTGTCAAATCAAAGATGGCCGCCTGTTGGCCATTTTGTTTTTGCAATCTGACCCAAAAAATTAATGGGCACAAAAAAAGGACCCAGAGAAACCTACAAGTGAAGTTTAAAAAATCCCTCAAGTAGCCTACTTAAAAAATAGCTTTAACAAACTACATCTGTCAAAATCCAAGATGGTGGTCTATAGGCCATTTTGTTTTCCCAATCAGACTTGAGGTAAAATGGGCATAACAAGACACAAAGGGAAACCTATGTGTCAATTATGAGAAATATCCCTCCAGTACCATTCAGGAAATGGTGATCTGCAGCAACAAGACCAAGCTGCTCAGCAGATGGAATCTTTATCATATAGTAAAAACTTAAATACAAAGTAAAGCATAATTTACATTGGTCTCAAAATGACAAGGGCACAACTAGGGCCAAGTGGGAACCTACATGTGAAGTACATGGGTGGCACAGTGGTATCAACACACTTGCCTTTCACCTAGGTGTCCAGGGTTCAATACCCAGAATGCACGTGAAAAGGTATGGGGTCACCTTCCCAACCATGTGGGTTTCCCCTGGGTACTGGTCTGGTTTCCTCCTACAGTAAGGCCCCTTGGTACGCTTCAATCTGGGCAACAAGCGTGATTAACATAAGATATAACTTGTTTCGCAATTGCTGTAAAAAAAGATAAAGTTTATATTTATACATTTGAAGTTTGAGAAATATATCCCTTCAATACTCCTCAAGAAATAGTGATAACAATGATTGTTTATGGATGGACCAGGGACATAGGTCGATTTGAATAGTCACATCCTCATATGGTCAGCTAAAAACATTACTAACACTAGAATTTATATACCTTTTGTATACTTCTAAAGACTGTACATATTCATGTTAAGCAAGCATTAACATTTTATGATATGAAACTGTTGCTGAATATATGAAGTAAAGAAAGACTTCAATATCTCTAAATACTTCTAAAGACAACCATTGACATCAATACGGATATGTTTACCTCTACATTGTACATGTACCAAAGTCAATAGAATTCAAACCCTACAAACCCTACATCTGTCGTGATTGTACAAAATGTAACCAAATCTCTATGAACACACCAACAAAAATAAGTATATTATGCCATAGCATTGTTTCGTAACCCCTTTACAGTTTTTTGACTGCAACTTGTCCACCAGTTTGCACCCATATTTTTTGAAGATTTGGTGGATAACAAATTTGTGTAATACATATACATAGTATAGATTTGTAAAACTTCCTTGTTGTATTGATTTTTATCAGAGTTATCGCCCTTTGTCCAATCAATATTCTCTGAATGTAATAAGTTATATATTAGCATATATGATTTTACATACTGATCAAATGTCTGGACTAAACCAAAAATAATCAATATAAGAAGCTGGACAGCCAAAAAAGTTACAAAAGACATATGGGGATCAGAAATCATAGTCAAACCTGTCTATAAAGGACAGATAAAAAGTTTCCTTTATAGACAGGTGTCCTTTATACAGAGGAAAATATAAATTATATGGTAAATTGCAATGAGTGGAATAATATAAATTGCAATGAGTGGAATAATATAAATTGCAATGAGTGGAATAATATAAGATCTTTTGTATAAAGATTTTTTCCCTCGCAGTCATACACACACCACCAAATTGAGAGATTGCAATGATGTGGAGTTCATAGAACAAGAATTAACATTTCAGCAAAAATATCTTTTTAAAAAAATCTGCGACATAAATATATACACAAGACAATGTGAAGTAAAGCTTCATATGGCAATATTCAGATCTCCCGAAATGTATGTATATCATAAAGAACATGGTTCCATAAAATAACTATATTATATAAGTCTCTGGGTACAATCAGCACTATCTCAAAATGTCAACAGCACAGTGAATATATTTCAACTCAAAAGAACAACATGAAAATCTTTCCCATTAGGATTTCGCAAATGTAATTTTACAGAAATAACAGACCCCTGTGAATATTTAGTTTTTCCAGCAGTTTGAATTCATCGTTAGTGTAGTTTTCTGACTTCCTTATAAGGAAGTAAAATGTTCACCCACATGTGACCAAAATCGATTCATATCTAGGTAATTAAGCCTTGCTTACAGCTGGTGGAAGACAGGAATAACAGATTGTAAATTTAAACTTTGGTTTGGTTAATTAGTTTAACGTCCTATTAACAGCCAGGGTCACTTAAGGACGTGCCATATTTTGGAGGTGGAGGAAAGCCAGAAATCCACCGGCCTACGGTCAGTACCTGGCAATTGCCCCACATAGGTTTCGAACTCGCAACCCAGAGGTGGAGGGCTAGTGATAAAGTGTTAAATTTAAACAAATTGACTCCTTAATTTATTGCAAGCTTTTGGTGTCCAGTCTTGACTTCTTGCATATTTCAACTTTTCAAGTGAGATTCAATGTCACTCATTAATGATAAAAGATTTCCGACAATCACATTTCAAAACTTGGTTTAAACTTTTGTTTTTATCCTCAAAATTCCAGTCTCAACATATCAACAGTTCAACTCCATATTTATTGAAGTAACAAAGACTACCCAGGTATTTTGGAATTTTTTTTGAACTCATAAACAATAACAAAGATGTTGAAATTAACCAGAGATACAAGAGGGATCTTGGCGCTCACCATTGATTTATCTTCACTTGTTCTATTTATGATCTTTTCTCTATTTTAATGATTTTATAACAAGGAGAACATACACATAAAATCTAAGAGATATATCAGAGGACAATTTTCTGGGAATTAGAAATAATGAAGCAATATAAATTTCAACAGTCAGCCATTTTGCTTATAAGATCGGACTCAAAATCAAATGGGTAAAACTAAGGTCCAAGGGAAACCATCATATGAAATCTAAGAGATATTGAACTTTTTGTGAACACTGATCTCATGACAGAATAAGACAATATATATATATATGATATTTGTTGTTTATCTACTGAACTTGTGTAACTGTTCCATGTTCTATGTCTATATGCGAACATTTGTAATTTACTTGTCTTGAAAAAGGGACAGATTGCCTCGAAAATTTGACTATTAGCTTTTTTCTACTGGTTATTACTACACATGGCCAATGATACATATACTGTATATATATATATATATATGATTATTATTATACACATTCACCTCCATATTTGCTGGTCTAATGGAAATGAAAATACTGGGATAAAACCCTTTTGCATGATTTGATTTGTTTAATTTTCAAATCCTAAATACCTCCCCTACTAAGAACCAGGGTGGGTCATAGTCAGAGATCAACTTTGTCCTTGACCTTTGGAACCAAATGGACCATGGGAAATCTACCTGTGAAGTTTGCAAAAAATTATTCCAGTATACTTCTCAAGAAATAAAGATAACAAACTTTCAATTGTCTAGATCAAAGATGGCTGGTTAGCAGCCATTTTGTTTTCTGGATCAAACTTCAAATAAAATTGGCACAACTAGGGACCAAGAGGAACCTACATTTGAAGTTTGAGAAAAATCACTCCATATCTCTTAAGAAAGAGCGATAGCAAGTTTTATTTACAGACAGATAGATGACGAACCATAGACGCATAAAGAACGATTAAATATAAAAGCCCACCAACTGATGATGGTACGCTAAAAAAATGTAAAATGCACATTGTGGATTTGTGATCGATCTTAAGAGAAATAAAATGGTAATCAATATATATATAATACAATAAATTGTACACATCAACTGTGATGTATATTCCTATACATGCAGCAGATATCAGGACATACAAAATATATCCATGTACATGTGGTACCCAAGCCAGTTTTTATAATTTCTGGAGGGGATATCATGTTATCTAATAGACTGGAATCTATCTCAAATAAGATGTATACTATTGCAGACTTGACATAGATATTAAGAGTTTTAGTTTGGGAAGAAGTACTTTGTGGTCAAATGTTCTTTTTCAAATCTATGAAGATTTCTCTGTTGTCTACCCCTTTAATCCAGGTATCTATATAATAATTATCATATTTATAATTATAAAGAGCCTAATTCTGACAGGAGTGTCGAGATCGGAAACCAGACTGAGAACTATGCAATAATTGTTAATTGGTCAAATATTTGTAGAAATGTTTTGATACATGTTTTTTTTTCCCCAAATCATGTTGAAAGAGTAACTAAAGTTGAAATTAGTCAAAAATTGTCTGGATTTCTTTATCATTTCATTTAAATTTTGACTAGTGTGGCTTCTATAAGTATTATTTATCTTTAAACATTACTTAATGAA
Organism: Pecten maximus; assembly: GCF_902652985.1. Classification (NCBI taxonomy): domain Eukaryota; kingdom Metazoa; phylum Mollusca; class Bivalvia; order Pectinida; family Pectinidae; genus Pecten; species Pecten maximus. The sequence goes on from NC_047026.1 coordinate 5,233,708, forward strand.
ATCTTGTGAGTCTTAGCAAAGTTAATGCATCATACTTCGCCCAAGGAAGTACAGCTCAATGTCTTCTAAGGACTTTCCTTTAGTTTCTGGCAGATGTTTATTCACAAACATCACAGCAAACAAGCAACAGGCACCAAACAACCAGAACGTTCCTGCTTGTCCGAAAACGTCGTTTAGGAAAGCGAATTCCTTTGTGATAATGAAGGCAGTGAACCAACTGGTGAAGGCTGCAAGCCCACTTGCGGTACCACGAGCTCTGGCCGGGAATATTTCAGACATCACTAACATTGGTATGGGTCCCCAACCCAGTGAAAATCCAATAATGTATATCACTAGACTTGTTATTGCAAGCCAACTCACGTTTTGAGAATTTATCATGAAGTATAGGCCAAATAAGCCACAGGCAAAAACCATGACTGACCCAGCAATAATGAGAAGTTTACGACGTCCAGCTCTGTCCATCAGGACGCAGGCCACTGCTGTGGCAACGACTTGAACAGCACCAATTATTACAGTGGCTTCTGCACTCTTCTTGAAGCCAGCGCTGTTGAATATTGACACAGTATAAAACATTACAGCGTTGATACCACTGAATTGTTGGAATGCCATTATGGCAAGGGAAATGCAGAGTGGACGCAATAGTTCTGGCTTCTGAAATTCTGCGAAAGAAAATGATTCTTGATTGTCTAGTCCTTCTTCAATATCACGACACTCCTCTTCGACAGCAGCATGTGGTCCCCTGATGTTACTCAATGCACTCAATGCAGCCTGTCGACGATTTTTCATCAGAAGCCATCTCGGTGTTTCGGGCAGGAAATACATGGCAATTATTGTCGCAAGTGCAGGTACAGATCCAACGACTGCTAATCTGCTCCATCCAAGTGTCATGCCACCCATGTACGCCATCAGTATTCCTATGGTGACGGAAAGCTGAACGCACGAACCTAAGAAGCCTCGAAGTGACTTGGTGGCGATCTCTGCAATATAAACAGGGACACACACAGTTGTCTGTCCACTGGCCCACCCTACTAGGAAACGGCCGATATACAAGGATGATACATAATTAGCATTTGCAATAATCATGCCACCAGTTGCGAAAATAATCGAGGAAAGGGTTATTGTGAACTTCCGTCCAAATCTCTCAATGCAATACCCCGCAAATGGACCTCCAAATATTGCACCAACTGTCAACAGAGAACCGAACCAGGCTTGCGATTTCCCATCTAGTAAACCTGCCTTCTCAAGGTCTGGGATGGCTGGAGAACTGTACCCAATAGTAAAGCCAAAGGAAAGTGTACATAAACAAGCACATGCAACTGCCAAATACAGGCGTGTCGGAGAACTTTCAAATTTCGAGTTTGTCAATCGTGGCGAACCACTTTCCAGGGACTCCATTTTTTACTAGATACACGTAGGCATCACTCAGACGCTTGAAAAAGGTAATAACAAAATGGGTCGCGCACCATTAATCATCCGGAAATATTTCTATGCAAATAATTAGAATATGATGTTTTTGTTGATTTTTTTCAAAGTGGTGCATTAAACATCCAGTCTTTTTTGGATGAAAATAATCTTTACCGAACATCCCTTCGATTAAACCATATTTTCAACAGTTTTCAAGCTATACATGGAAAATACGGCGTTGGAATATGCCTTGAAAATAGGCGTTCGTGTACTGTACTGTACCCATTATCGTGATTTATTTCAAAAAAAATATATATATATTAACAAGAAATATCTTTAAAAAAAAGATAAATTGCATAGTTTTAATGCTGGTGGTTATGAATATAAAACTGCTGGTGAAATACATTAACGAAATAATGTGTCTCAGCACGGATTACACAATTATATCAGTTTGAATCATTTTTGGTGATAAAAAGACTGCATTTGAATCAGGAATATAATTCTATTAATGTGTCATTTAAATAGATACATCCACTTATTCAGCTTGCATTCAATCTTAATTTTGTTTCGTCTTAAACTGCATATCTGCATTTTGCATTTACCGCTACATTGACCAATCACAAACTTCAATTTGACAACTAACGCCACCTGTCGCGTCATATCCGGGCCAAAAGAAAATTATACGGCTATGCCGAAAAATAGTTCCGCAAAACATTTTTCAACAAAACACCAGTCAATGGAAAGATGGGTACTTAAATTTAAAAAATACAATCATGTTGGATTCCCGTGTTTTGGGTGAAGCATCGTGGCTTGTTTGTGACGAATCAAATTGTTGGGGCATGGCTCCGAGAAGAAACGTAATGTCCGCCTCTGAAAGAAACATCTTTTGGCAAAATGACATATATTTTCACGTGTTTCTGTAAACCTTGAGCATGCTGAATATAATGTGTCTATACATGTGCTCAGTATGTCTAGGAAAGTACTCTATATACATGTATATCATTATAAATTTGAATCCATATAGTATCATTGTATGTGTATACTAATTTTTAGGTCCGTGGTGGTACACCTACAGTAAAATTGCGATTTACCCCACGTGCATCCTGTGAAAAATGACCGCCTGCTTTGGAACCCTCATTTTCGCATGAGCAAATCATTTCAGACAAGATTTTACACTTTTTTTTATTACCACGGACTTCGATATACTGAGAAAGGTTGTGCAATATACATGCATTTTCCCATCCTCGAAATTCGCGTAAGTGATCTATATATAGTACATCATTTATGCTTTACGGGAGAGTACCTGACCGATTTGTATATTTGCATATAAATATGTTTAAATCAAGCGTAAAATCTCTGGAAATATGTGTAACGTAATTCAACCAATGGAATTCAAACGTAACATACATGTATTGTATTCGACCATGCCGTCCATCTCAGTCTGTGATTCGACCTATTCAAGATGTTCGGAAGTTCGATGGAGAGTAATTTATTTATCTATTTTATTTTATGTTTATGTGAATAAGTATTCCAAATGATTTTGCAGCTACCCTACCTTGAAGAGACGTTTAAAGAATCTTGGTCTCAAGAAACGGGAACATTGGAGTTTAAGTGAAATTGTCACCGCTATTAAGGTTAATATACAATCTATTCAATAGTATGTTCCACGTCTTATAGTATTTCGACTGATCCTATTTTATGTATATATGTATCTTATCCATCTTAAAGTTGAAAAATTGGCTCAATGAACCGAACTATTTATGAAAACTTCTCTCCGCCCACACTTTATTTAACTTTCAGTTTAAAATATAGTTATCTTATTGCTGTTTTCCATTTGGGAAAATACATGTACCACTGAAATCTTTGGAAAACACCTTTTTTTGTCTAGGGGAAACTGTACTGAAAGTCGACAGAAAAATAGGACTAAAGCTAACTGAATTGAAAGTGTTGATTAACCATTTATGAAAATTGTAGAGTCTATATGATAAAACAACAATATTTAAAATTTAGTGTTTGCGGTTTTTTTTTGGGGGTTTTTTTTATGTAAAACTCTAACGATTTGGTTGCCTGATAAGGTATTTAAGGCTTCATTTATAAACACTATTAAATCTTCATATCAAAAGAAGGAAATCGAAGGGAGTGGACAGGTTTTGGGATGCCGGAGCATGGCATAGCTGCTGGAAGGTACCTTACACTACATAATCAATAATTCGTTATAGTTGCAGGGGATATATATACTTATATAGGTGGTGTTATTCTGAAATGATTGTTTTCCAAATCTCTGGTGCCGTCACGTGATTAAGTCAGCGTTTCTAAATATAATATATGGTCGTTATTACTATACATGGAAGTAGATTAACATATTTAATTAAGGATCAAATCATAGATAGAAAAGTAATATTTCTGAATGTTTGAAAGCTACAAATGTATATGTATTTCATTGTGATGAACGATTACATTTTGTTCCTGTTCTTTGCAATACTATTCTCATTCAGAATCAAAGAGTCGAGCACAAAATTAATTTTGAACCTTAAAGTTGTGTACATTCAAATATACATGTATGCACATGAATTGGTAGTTCTTGTAGGTGAATTTTGTGCAACTTAATTCATTAAAATAATGTCGTATATCAATATATAGTGTACTAGAGACATTTTTCTAATTTCTGAAACCACTGAACATAAATCAGGGAATGGAAAAAACGGACACTTTTCGAAACTACGTATACCTCCAAACGCGAAGGAGCGAAAACACGATGGCGAAGGAGCGAAAACACGATGGCGAAGGAGCAAAGGAGCGAAAACACGATGGCGAAGGAGCGAACTTCGCTCCTTCGCCATCGTGTTTTCGCTCCTTCGCCATCGTATTTTCGCTCCTTTGCTCCTTCGCCATCGTGTATTCGCTCCTTCGCCATCGTGTTTTCGCTCCTTCGCGTTTAGGTCGAAGGAGCGATATTGGAACTTTGCAATTGGCCCTAACGGAACACCGTAGTTTTCTCAAATAATTGTCTTATCAGATCAGTTGTGGTGTTAACCATAAATCTTTCAACAAAGATGTATCGGCTCTGAGAGTTAAGCACTGGTCATGATTCTCGTTGTTTGTTATACGTGTACAGTATATGCATGGTTTAGGTTTATTAGGTTGACACCTAGCCCTAGCTTGGAGGTGGCCGATTTTCACTTGCAAAAGCAGAGTATTCAGGACCGTTTTGGTCATTTTGATCCATCGCTCAGTAGCGTACTGATTTTGTGTCTTCCTCATCACGTGAAAGTGCACGTTTTATGTCTAATATAAAAAAAAAAAAAATTCTAAACGTCTGACCAACTTGAAATTAGTATCCTGGACCGTTTGGGTACTTTTGACCCACAGCTTAAATAGCAGGCTAATTTGTGTTTTTCTAGAAATTAAATGCCAGTGCAAACGGGATACACGAAAGAAAGAAATAATGGCTCCCGTTGGCGGTTGGGGGAGAGAGCGAATCATAGATTTATGTGACATTATATATAAATTATGTGTGTAAGTGTTTCTGTTCTTTTTTTAAAGCAGACAATGGAATTCGATTTTAAACATTGAAAGGTCAAGGCAATCGAGGAAGACCTTGAAATATACTGTACACAAAATTTATGCCCCAGCAGTATCGAGGACGACTAGATCTGATTAATTTCCTATTTTTTCTACCGAGAGACTTGTGCAATATTTTAGTCGACAATCCCCAATTTGCTAACCGTTGCATTAAATCACATTTCTACGGTCATTAGTGCAGTAAGTTTCAATAAGAAAATTACCTCTATATAACAGGTTCTAAATTACGCAAAGTGGTTTTTTTTTATGACAATGATATTCCTTAGGATATTCGCACAATAATGGTGTACCACGTATGTGTGTTACGAGCTGACGGAACCTCCAGCTGTTGGCTACAATACACATTCACAAAGTTGACTGAAGATATACATCAATATTTTTAAGTGAATAAGAGATCCAAGCGGGATCTTGGCGCCCAGCATTGAATGATGTATATCAGTCAAATGAAAGACTGATATTTTCTTTTCTTTCACTCTTCCTTCAAAACATTTAATAGCTTTATATGACAGAGTAGCAACCTTCAACTGTCAAAATCCGAGATGGCTTTTCAACCAGACTTAAATGTACAACTAGGGACCAAGGGCAACCTCTACATTCAAAGTTGAGAAAGTCCCTTATTAGCTATTTAGTACATAAATTTGAAAACTGGCAGTAAGAAACTTCAATTATCAAAATACAAGATGGCCGCTAGTCGTCTGATCGGTCCTAAAATGCACTATGCATAACTAGGGACCAATGAAAACCAACATAAGAAATTTGAGAAAATTCCTTCAGTACTTTTTGCGATCTAGCGGTAAAAACTTCAACTTGTCAAAATGCAACAAGGCTGCTTGTTTGCCATTTTGTATTCTGATCGGTCCCAAAATGCAACATGCTAAACTACGTACGGACTTTCTGAGGAATAGCAATAACAAACTTCAATTTTCAAAATCCAAGATGGCCGCCCGTCTGCCATGTTGTTTTTCGATCAGTCCAAAAATGAAATATGCATAACGTGAGACTAAGGGCAACTTACATGTGAAATTTGAGAAAGACCCTTTCAGTACTTTCTGAGAAATAGCAATGAAAAATTCACGTCAAAATCCAAGATGGCCGCCTGTCCGCCATGTTGTTTTCCGATCAGTACCAAAATGCAATATGCATAACTAGGGACCAAGGGGAACAAAACACTTCCATATGAAATTTGAGAAAGATCCCTTCAGTACTTTCTGAGAAATAGCGATAACAAGAATTGTTTACCAAGGGAAGGACCATACATCAATTCTGGTAATTTTTTCATTGGCAAAATGCATTTAGTACTCAAATTTACATGGGCTAATGGCCCGGTGAACTTCTTGTATTTCCCCACCAAAGAAAACACCAAAACAGTGAGGGCATCTGTAAACAGCTGTACATATATATATATATATACCTATACAAAAACAACGCAAATTATCACAGATCACTTTATTAAGGAACAAAAATCAACATCACTTGACAAAAAATATCTACAAAGCAAACTTTGCAATTTATAGAATACCATCATGGCCAAGTTGTTCAAAAGGTTATTAGGCTAATCACAGATACAACAATTTTAAGATTCTTAAAACTAACATGACAAAAAATTTTGAAATTATAACACTCGTCAGTTTCTTCCTACCTGGCTATTTTAAGAATACACACACTCAGGTTTTGAAGTAAAGGAGATATATTTACTAAGAAAGTAATTAAGCTAATCACAGTGACATTTTGAACAACTGGGCCCTGGTCACTATCATTGTGTTATAACAACTTGGGATGAGGCATATTCAATTATTATAAAACAAACCTATGATTGATAAACACAAGCAGGGTTATCAAACAGTATAGGACTCGCTAAAATTTTAAAACAACTTGCTAAAATCATTCAAAACTTTCCAAAATAATTTTTCTTTGTACAAATGAAGTCATATACATTACATACAATACTTATTGCATTTACTTTGTGATTTTTAATAGTGAATACACTAAATAAAAAAAAATGAGAAGTTTACATACATATATGTGCTATGATAAGCAGATTTTAATTTTTTATTAACAACATCATTTGGACTTATTTTATACTCTTTCCTAAATCATATCAAAATTAAGAGGTACTAAAATACACATGTTCAATGATACATGGATGACAATATCATTCTCAAACGTAGGAGGTGTTTACTGTTATACTATCTGGAACAATTATATCTGTCAGTATTGTGTACATCAACAACCAGTTTCGCTAATCTTATCTATAAAGCAATAAACCATTGATATGAACCATACAAAAAATGAACTCTGTAGTAGATGTTTTAATATCAGTAAACATGATTGATTGTTATTTCATATGTTCAAACTGAAACATTTACAATTCTCTTTGGTTATAACCACGGAAATGTAAGGGTTTTGAATAGCCCGAGTTTCCTCTGGCCCCAACACCAGACATGGTGCTAGGGCCAGAGGAAACTCGGGCTGGCCCTGACACCATGTCTGGTGTAGATAAACGATGACTGAAGGACTGGTGTACACCAGACATGGTGCTAGGGCCAGAGGAAACTCAGGCTGGCCCTGACACCATGTCTGGTGTAGATAAACGATGACTGAAGGACTGGTGTACACCAGACATGGTGCTAGGGCTAGAGGAAACTCGGGTTAGGTTTTGAGGTGGATGGATTCTTTCTTTACTTACAGCTCTCTGAACTAGGCCTATAAGTCAACTGTTCATGTTTTCCCCATTTCGGCATTTGAGAAAATTCAGGCTATTCATACCATAATAAAGTCTAGAGTTTCACTCACAACAAAATTTAAATGTCATCCAATTACAGCATTATTCATTGAGGAATTCCTGAGTAACACAATTTAATCAAGTAGGCAGCATTCCTGATGAAAAGGAGATTGTAAAACACTTATCTAACTCTCTGGTTGTATAGGTAGCTAGCTAGCTATGAATGGTATATGTCTGTACTAGAAAGATATATTCGAGACTTAAACTATCAAATGTGTCATGGAATATTCAGAGAAGGTCCTGTGTAATCCATAGTGTCACACCAGAAGCTGTTTGGAGGAGGGACACACCGAAACCAATGGACCTGTCCGTTGGAACTGTTGGACGTGCCATCTTCCGAACTGTTTTCCTGGTAATACTGACATACCCTTTCACCAGTCGTATGGTCATATGGAGGAGCCAGAATGTCGATAAACGCTACTGGACCATCCACCGACACCATCTCGTGGATGTTCCCAGCTGAGGGCGACAACACACAAGCAGGATCGTCTTTTGTCAGAGTGATGCTCGAGTGCGTTGTCACAGGTGAAAATTGCGATTGTTCTTTTTTCCTTAGTAAGGGTAGTAGCGATTGTTTTGCATTCTGACTTATGTGTTTTGGTATGTCGAGACCAACTGGAGACATTGGTGTGAAACTGTTTACGCGTACAGTGCCTTGAATGACCTTACAGATGCCGTGCATGTCGGGGTGGTTGTGGAGAGGAATACGACAGCCTTGTCGGACGACAAAGATCCCCATTGATAGTACACGATCTTCCCACAGATGTACATAAACTGCTGGGGCCACATTGCCTTGCTCAACTTGACGTTGGGTTTCCGGGTCGTCATGAAAACTAAAGTTTACATCGGTTGCTGTTAATTTTGAAGCCAACACTGTGACTTCCCGAAGATGTTCATTAAAGCTACTTGACCCCACTGTCACTCTTGAAAACAACTTATACGCAGACTGGAAGACTTTCTGTACGGGGGTCGCCATTTTTATGCACAACTAAACGCAGAACGAAAGTAGGACCGGAATGTATTTATTAAGGATCCGTGTGCCGTATTGGCGACATAATTTGTATCGTCTTATTTTTTTTCTTTTACATGTAAAAGGTAACTTACAGTTACTTACTGCCATTTTTATACTTGGTATTAACTGTATTACGGGACCTGATAATTTGCCTATATATACATGTACAGTTGAGTGTCAGCTAACCTTTACACCTAGTGCACTAGCCTACGTTTAAACTAGTAGTGCACTACATTTAACTACAGGTAAACAAGAAGTACCAAAAGCTACTTGCGATTTTTACCTGTACTGTATATATAAGGCTATCTAGCAGTTACATTTGTATATAAAAATACTATTCAATAGCGGACGTAAAACCCGTTCGATAAATCAGAGACTTGTATATCAGGGAGACTGGTAACTATGGCAAGCCGTTTTAACATTTAATCCTATTTCCTCTTTTGTAAGGTAAAATATGCTTCAAATTTATTTCACTTCAGTGAAATACTTTTTACCTTAAGGTTAAAAGACTTTTTTTTTTTTGCATTATGTTTTATTTCACTTAAGTGAAAAAGAATTTCACTTAAGTGAAATAAATTTTATTCATCTTAAGGGAAAATCTTTTTCACTTAAGTGAAATAAAACATAATGCAAACGCTGCTGTTGAGTGTCAAAGTTAAAGTTTACTCAAGCTGGTTCTTAGTTGACATAGCATTGGATTAGTGTTTAATGGTTTTAACAACATCTTCTTTGTCAAAATCGGTTATTTTGTTTAATTTACTTTTAGAAATAAAAAATGAAGGCGTTTCTTAAACATGATTTCTAATTAATTCCAATATTTCAGTATTTTAGGAAAAAATCTGTTCATAGTTATTAGTATGTATAAGCGAAAGGTTTACACTGAAGGTATAAATCATAAGTGAAATAAAACATAATGAAAATAGAATATAATGGAAATAAACCATAAGTGAAATAAAACATAATGGAAATATTTTTTTTTTACCTTGGAGAAAATAAAACTTAATGGAAATGAAACATAACCTATATTGATATCTGTTTCACTTTACTTTCATGATGATAAAAAAGTATCTTCAAGTTATGGTTGTGGATATACAAATGTGGTATAAAACCGGTTTGGAGACAGGTCCAAGGGGAGGGTTCATTCCATGGGGTGGATAGGAGGACAGAGTGACTTTATGAACATATGGTCAGTTTTATTTACCTTGAGATGAAAAGAATTTCACTTAAGGGACAAGTATTTTGCATTATGTCTGCACATAATTTTTTTTCACTTAAGTGAAATTCTTTTTGTCTTACGGGATATTAACATTTAGCCTATTTGCATTATGTTTTATTTCACTTAAGTGAAATTCTTTTCACCTTTTATTATTATTATTATTCTCTTTATTTAATTAAATAAGAATTTCACTTAAGTGTAAAAATATCCCCTTAAGAGGAAATGGGATTAAATGTTAAAACGGCTTGCCATAGGTAACAGTCTATATATCTTTTAAAAGTACCAAATATCACCCATGCCCGGAAGTATCGGAGTGCCTGGTTCTGAAACCCAGGTGACACCGAATTCGCCGCCATATTGGCTGCATCGCCTCGTAGCGTTTCGAAACACACTGGGATTTAAAGAATATTTTGTGGCGAAATAGACCGACATTAAACGCAAGTCACACGTTTGATTTCTGGTTTGGTATAATTTAACAAATCGGTGTAAAGTTTGCGTTATTTCATTGACGTAATGAGAGGTTTTGTCTTCAAATTAAGGTCGAAATACTAAGATACAAAAACTCGTATCGTGCAGTGGGTCAAAATTACCAAAACGGTCCAGGATACTCCTTTTTTTCTAGTGAAGTAAAATTTAATCTGTTGAATGCTGTATTTTATTTGACATTTCATACATTGTAGTTCTTAATTTCTAATCGGTCAGACGTTTAGAAAATACTTTATTTTATGTCAGAAATCGGGCACTTTCCCGTAATGAGGAAGACACAAATTAACACGCCACTAAGTGATGGATCAAAATTACCAAAACAGTCCTAAATACTGTTTTTTCTAGGGAAGTGAATTCGAAGTTGTATCTGTTAAATGATATATTTTTCTTGAGATTTCATACAAGGATGCTCTTAATTTCAAACACCATTTTATATATTAAAAAATGGACACTTTTAACACAAGACTTTTTTTTTTTTACATTTCAAATTTTTTATTGATTTTCTTATACATACATACAAATACACAATACATACATTACAATATCTATATTATTCAGACTATTTAAGATTATGATGCTATTATATAGATATTGTATACAAATAACAAGTAGACAAACATGTAATCTACAAGACCAATTTCAACCATACAGGTCTGAAAAATTGTAAGGAATAGTATAAGGAGTCTAGAATTTATTTAAATTACATTCTATTTTTCCTTTTCAAATAAAGCATGCCATCCTCCCCATCTTGTAAGGAATTTAACATATTCATTTCTTGATTTATACATAATCTTTTCAATCTCATAGTACTGACATACATGAGATTTAAACACTTCAAATTTTCTTAATTCTACAATGATATACATATTGTTTGAACAGTAATGACATCAAATTACTTATATTGTTGTGGTGACCATTCAGACCAAGCAGTATTGATACTGGTGATAAACTAAAGCTGAAAAAGGTTTTCTCCAGAATCCATTTCTCAAACTCCTTACGAAGTTTGACTATCCTTGAACATTCATAAAACAAATGTACATATGTTTCATTTTCTTCCCTGCAAAATGTACAGAGGGGAGAATCCAATACTTTAATTCTAAATAGAAAAATATTCGTTGGCAAAATTCGATTGATCAGACGATATTGTAGCCACCTTAATTTTGTATCATATGTTTGTTTAAAGATATTTCTGTGAGTTTTTTCCCACCAGTACTCATCGTCCTCTTCAAGTCCCAAATCCTGGGCCCACTTTACCTTGTAAGAGTTATTAATTGATGAATCATATCTTTGAATTAATGTTTTGTATATTATTCTTTTTCCAGGTACGTCTGAGACGATGCTTTCTAAGAAAAATGGAAATGTGGGGTTATTGTTCATATTGATTTTTTCTTTTAACCTTGGAAAAGATTTAATTAATGCCTTTTTTTGACCTTCAAATGATGTGAAAGGGGGCTGAAATTGATAAAATTGACAAAATTTGGGATATGAATATATTTCCCCATCTTTGTCCATCATATCTTGAACTGTTATTATTCCTTTCTCATACCATTCTTTCCAGTAAAAAGTTCTTTTATCAATGGTAAACAGAGAGTTGAACCATAGCGGTTCGGTTAATAAATATTTGTCTTGAGGTGGAAATTTTTTTTTTATCTCCGAAAGCACAAGGAAAATTTCCTTCCAAAATAAATTACTTGTTCTTTTTGACATCAGCTTATAAAACTCATCACCTGCATTAGAAAAATGGAGTTCGACTTCATGATCATGATCCTCCAAAAGGACATGTGCCCATGTACTTGCCGGACTTTTGATAAATCTTCTTATCCAAACACAATACTTATTGATTTACTATAAAATTGATTCATTGTGAATGTGAAAAATGCGTCTGCTTGTTGCGTCCTGTGCCACCCGGTATGTACGTTAATTGACCACCTCCATCTAGATGTCACCATATTAACACCCCAAACCCCAACCCCCTCCGGGATACATGTATCTCCAATGCCGGTACAGGTAGGACTGTGATCTAAAGTTCTCTGGCTGCAGATCAAAGGAACCTTGCAACTTACCTGTGATAAAATTCACAACTTATTACCTGGCTGTGATCGGGTGACATGTTGACAAACGGTGATGAGTACACAAGCAAATTCACACATGTTCCTAATAATTTGATAGTTGTATTATTGTCTGTAGCCAATTTCAGGAGGTATCAAACGCTATTTTTATCAGCGGTATCATACATATCTTATATGTCCCTTTTTCAAGTAATCATTAAGGAACATAAAATGTCAAACTTTTCAGGAATATCAAAACCAGGAATAATATGCATAGAAAAAAAATATTAGGAGAAAGATCCCACGGTCGGTTAATTTATGTACACGTCTGTGATAAGACACACTTAAAAAATCCCCTAAATTTTGTCATAGTAAATAATGGTATATACGTCTCTGGATAAATAAACTTAAATAAGTTATATTCCATCTTCCTTTACTGAAATTTCTGTACATGTACCCGTGTGCAGGTATCTAATACTTTGAAGATCTAACATATTGGATCTGATTCCAGGTACATGTATCAGTTACAGGTAACACAGAATGAGGTAATGGCCTAAGGCAACAATTAATGTCATTTTTGTTGTGAAATACATATACTGACAAACTTGGGGAGGGGGAGGTTTGGTTTTGGTTTGTTTTTTGTTGAACGGCCTATTAACAGCCAGGGTCATTTAAGGACGTGCCAGGTTTTGGAGGTGGAGGAAAGCCGGAAAAACCGGAGAAAAACCACCGGTCTACGGTCAGTACCTTGCAAAAGCCCCACGTATGTTTCGAACTCGCAACCCAGAGGTGGAGGGCTAGTGTTAAAGTGTCCGGACACCTTAACCACTCGGCCACCGCGGCCCGGGAGGGGGAGGGGGAGGACAACAGTTGTAACCTTATATAACACACATACGTGTTTATGTATCTGGAGCTGTACTTGTCATACAACACTTGAATTATACAACACTTATATTTGTAATTTCATAATTTTCTTCTATAACGTTACCTGCTAACACATATATTATATACACATGTGGATCATGTGGAACTTAAGCCGAAGTTTTTTTTTTACAGTTCACGCTAAAATGTTTTTTGCAATATCGTTTAAAAACAAAATTTTGGGATACATTTTGATCAGCATTTAAGTGTTTCCCCATTGCATTAAGAAAATGATAGATTGTTCTTTACCTTAAAATTTATAACTGATGGGGATTTTACCTCTTCTTGTAATTAAAGAAAATCATCAAATAAACTATATTTATTGAATATCTTTATTGTGAAGAAAATTGTATATAAAAATTAATTATTTTTTGATGATGCGCAAAAAAAAAAGAAAAAAAAAATTTGAAAAAACATCCACAGGTAGATATTATATAAGTAGTGTTATATATAAACATCTTTATGTCTTCACATAATTTGTACACATCAGAGTTAGCCACTCGTGGGAGATAATTTACGGAAAATATTATAAACATCGGAGGTCCTAGTACTGAGCCTTGTGGGATTCCTGAGGTAATGTTAATCATTCGGAATCTGCACCAATATCAACTATACATTCATATACTTTTTGATATCGGCCTATCAAAAATAATTATATCCAAGGAACCATTTGACTTGAAAAGTTATATGAACATAATTTATTGATGAGTCTGTTCTGTGGAATCGTATCAAAGGCAAAGTTATGGAAAGGTGCATTTTTAAACATGTTCATAATTTTTTGCGTGATTCTTCTTTTTTAACTGAGCACCAATCAGGGTTTAGATGTGGCGATTCTGCTATTAATCAACTATTGATTATCACAAATGACATTGGTAAAGCTTTAGATTGTGGGAAGGAGGTACAGGTTGTTTTTCTTAATATAAGTAAGGCGTTTGATCGCGTCTGGCACAAGTGTCTTCTCTATAAATTACAGAAAGCAGGCTTTACGGGAAATAGTTTGGGGTAGTTCAAAAGTTATCTTTCTGATAGGAAACGAGTTATGATAAATGGAGAATTTTCAAACTACAGTACTATTTAATCTGGCGTTCCTCAGGGCTCTATATTAGGGCCCCTGTTGTTTTTGATATTTATAAATGATATAATTTCGGATATTAGCAGCATTATCAAATTATTCGCTGATGACACTACTCTTTATCTCATAATAGATAATGCAATTAATTCAGCCAATGTTATAAATAACGATCTTTTTAAAATTCATACATGGACCACTCAATGGTTAGTTACGTTTAATACAAATAAAACGGAGTCGTTATTAGTCAGTAAGAAAGTTTCAAAATGTAATCTTCCACAACTAAGTATGGACAATACGAATATAAAACAAGTTTTATTACATAAAAACCTAGGTGTATATTTCAACTCTGAATTAAGTTGGACTAACCATGTAGATTGTATCGTGTCTAAAATATCAAAAAGTCTAGCAGTTCTCCGCAAACTTAAATTCCTTCTTGACCGAAATACCTTGGAACATATATATTTCTCATATATAATGCCTATACTCGAATATGCCGACGTTGTATGGGATTCTTTACCAACTTTACTTATAAATAAACTAGAATTAATTCACAAAGAATCAGCAAGGATAGTTACGGAAGCAACAAAACTGGTAAGTAGTGAACTATTATATAAAGATACATGTTGGGACACATTAGCAGAACGTAGGAAAAAACATAAGATAATTAAGCTTCATAACATGGTCCATAATCATACTCCTCCTTCCCTTTCTAATATACTTCCAAGAAGAAATTCTGAAATACATAGCCAAAGAACTAGACAATCAAACCAATTATCCACCATCAAAACTAATACCAGTTCCTACAAAAACTCATTCCTTCCAAGCACTATTCATCTATGGAACAACTTACCCTCCACCATTAGAGAAAATGCATCCGTGTCAGTCCTAAAAAAATATCTTGATAGAGACAGAAATAAATTGCCTAGTTATCTATCCTGTGGAAACCGTAAAGCCCAAATTTATCACTCCGATTAAAATGTAGTAGCTTAAAAGCACATGTTTTTGAAAAAAATCTTAATGATGATCCTTTTTGTTCATGTGGATACATCGAGGACAACTTTCATTTTTTATTTGCATGTGAAAAGTATACAGATTTAAGAGAACAATATATAAAAAAAAAATTATGATTTAGATATGGCTTGTTTACTAGGGTGAAGTCCAGACCTTGCAGTACAAAAAAACGAGGAAATCATTTTGGCAGTACACGAATTTATAACGAAGAGTGAGCGTTTTGTGTAGTCAAGTCATATTGTATGTATGTATGTATCGCATCAATCGAACATTTTTATGTCTTACCAAATATATATATAGTTATGCTAAGTCAAATCTTACAAAGTACTTAAGTGATTACATAGTATTTACTTGGATCAGTCGTTTTCTCATATGTACAATACATTGTACCTATAACGTACCTTTACTACATTAGTCTTTTATACTTGTTGTATAATTATTTGTATGTAATTATGAAAACATGAACAGTATTCGGACAGTAAAATTATTGTTTCACATCAGCATTCCCATGATCGCTGTATATTTCAGTGCCACCGCTGGGCCTATATTTTTCGGCATAGCCGTATAATTTTCTTTTGGCCCCGGATATGACGCGACAGGTGGCGTTACTGGTCAAGATGAAGTATGTGATTGGTCAATGTAGCGGTAAATGCAAAATGCAGATATGCAGTTAAAAACGACACAAAAGTGGATGTATCTATTCAAATGACACATTAATAAAATAATATTCCTGATTCAAATGCAGTATTATTATCCGTGCTGAAACGCATTTATTGATTAGTTCGTTAATGTATTTTACCAGCAGTTTTACATTATAACCACCAGCATTACAACTACGCCGTTTATCTTTTTTAAAGATATTTCTTGTTTGAATTGATGACGTTTCCCCACTTTAAGGTGACAGGTAAAACGCTTTTACAGAACCATGATGTGAAGACACACCAATATTTTTAATTCACTGAGGTTTCTTCAGGTTATAACATTAGATTTTTACAGTATATCCGATTTTAATAACCTCAAGTCAAACCAACAATGTACAATGAAAACTTGAGCTACAAAATTATCCATAGCTTGCTTTTATAAAAGACAATAGCGATTTTGTTCAGAGACCTATATACATAGTTTTATCCTGCAACTGCCACCGCACTGTCGGAATACACCCAACATATATTTTTTTCGCTGTATATGGCAATGACGGAAAACAGCTGTATTTTGGAATATTAGCACGTGCGTCAATTCGACTAGCCTACTTCCAAGTGAAAGGCGAACATATTTTGATTATTGTTGATACCGTTTCACTTCAAAATGATTATTTTTGACGACTGTTGCAGGAAAAATAGAATACATGGTCAGTGTCTTAAATATAAGCTGTATTTTTGGCTCGGGACAGAAAGACAAAAGTGGCTCGCCAAGGCTCGTCACTTTTGTCTTTCTTTACCCTCGCCAAAATACAGCTTATATTTTAAGACACTGACCATGTATTCTCTCTATATATATAGGTCTCTGGTTTGTTAAAATGAATGACATGACCTACATTCAGCCATATGGACAAATCTTAAGATTGTTTTTTTTATAAACGCCGCTTGTCACATTCAAAAGACTTTAAATGTTAGCAAGTTATAAGTTATAAGTTATGCAGGGATTAGTCCCGAGGCACGAAGATCCATATATGGTCAGTACCTACAAAAAAAATTAAAAAATTGATGTGAATGTCAAAATGATTGCCAGTGTCTTCCTAGCCTGCCATCACATGGTACTGAATAAATGGATGCTTACACGAGTTTAAGTTGAACTTTCTACAAAGATCCCCAAGGTGTAAAGAAAAGATAATCAGCTGGTTTGTTAGTTTGTATGTGATCATGTTTTAAAAGTAAATACAACATTGACCTATCTGAAGGTCAGAAATGCCAGGTGGCTTATTGAGCTACCAGGCTATAAAATCTAGGTGCTGCACCGTGCCAATTGGTAAAGTTAGAAACATGCACAATTTCTATTGATGAAATCTATGTCTGAACGATGATAATATGACTGAGTGTTTGTGCCTACAAGTAATGAAATTATCACCGAAATGTACAGGAAAAAGGCGTATTGTAGACAAATACTGTACGTCTTTGCAGTAATTAGTGATAATTTGTGTCCATTCAATTAAGAATTTTAAGGAATTAATACTCGAAGAACTTCGGTTTATCTGCGGAGTAAAACTACTGTATTAATATAAAGATTACTACTTAATTTTTTTTTACATAATTTCAAGTAAGTTTAATTTTGACGACCTAAACTTCATTCAAATGAAGGAATGCCCCTTTAAGTAATGATCACACACTATGGTAAACATACCAGTAACCATTAATAAAATCTTTCAAAAGGAACATAAAACATCACATTGTTCAAAGAAAATTTAATGAATAAAATTCATACATAGCATGTATATGTAATTCAATTGGGAAAAAAAAGATATGTAAAAAAAAATTAATATAAAAAGTGAACACTCTCTTATGAAGCGATTTAATATTAAAAATGTGTGTTAAGAAGTGATTTTAAAAAATAGGGTGTGTTAAAGTTCATCTTTGGAATCAGTTGGAGATGACGATATAATTTGTTTAATATATTGTGCGATTCCTGTAAAATACTGATCATCTTGTTCAGTTTCTTCTGCAGCTAAACTCGTGTACTCCTTGAGGAGCTTCTGTAGTAAAGAATTAGCCGATACAATGTCTTCCCGACAGGTATCCTTAAGTGTCATCATTGCCTGGAGTACCTTCTCCCTGCCGTCATGGTCAGGGGCCTCCAGTAGTCGTGGTAACCACGCACAAAGGCCCTGCTCCCTTATCGCATCACAGAGGTGGACCCTGAAGTATAACAAAAATTCAAAATTTATTTTAAGATTGTTCATTTTGGTTCTGATATCTTTAAATAAATACAAAATATTTTATAGAAACTTAGATTCTTTGAAATGTATTACTGTACCTTTTTTAGAAGATTTTGGAAAGTGACTGAAATCTATTTAAAGTAACAGTGACCCTGACATTTGACGAATGTTGCCAATAATAGTGTAACCCTTTTCCTACAAACAAGGTTATAACAATGGGCAAAAATTTGTCTAAAAAAATACTGCACCCCTCCCAATTCAGATTTCAACATATTTGACCTAATTTGAGTTCCTTTAAATTTTTGCATCAATGATTAGTCCTAGAAGGACAAAATAGCTGCATGATGAAGTTTAATACATTTAGGGCTCAAGTGTATCCAAACCTGCTTTGAAATGCATTAATTATCTTGTATTTCTTTTGTTCTATCCATTGACTTACATTTTATACTGTTGAGCTTTGTCTGTATTTTTGGCTTCCATTGACATTGCAAAATCCTGGAAAAAAATAAGAAATTGTAATTAGGGAGATATATAAATTTGTATGTTCACATGTACATGTATGTATAATTCAGTTCCTTATTTTTCAAAGTTTAATTTTTTCTTGAATAATTTTGTTGGTTTGGAAACAATGTCCTGTAGAATGTTGTTCCAGGTCCTTCAGAATTCTAATATGTCTCAAACTATTTTGTTTATTTATTCCTAACATCTTGTGACATGTTTTCTGACAGACCTGCTTCACACATATATATAAGGGCTTTTCCAGTGAAACATCTACCCCACCCAAGGACTCCAGGTTTGGTTAAGGGGTACCACCTATAGAATTTATTGACTAAATTACATAGAAGAAACAAGAAGGAAACCCAACCATGGATAGAAGTGATTTATTGTGGAGTCCTGGGGTCATGTAGGTATTTTAATGGAATAGCCCTAATCATAACAGTACATTTTACCTAAACATATTTCGTTGCTGGCTCGTACCTTTTCTACGATAAGATCCTGGAGAAGGGTTATAACTTTGATCTGTAGATTCGACAGGTCTCTGGAGTTAGGAAACATGCCCTTTAGTGCAGTGATGCCCCCGAGGTCGAGAAGACGTTTCTGAGCGTGGGGAAAGTGTCGGATCAGTGAGGACATCGCGTAAAGGAGACGTGGTAGAACCTTGACCTCAGTCTCCGTAGACAACAGTCGTATCAGCTGGGGTAGGATCCCTGCCTCCAAAGCCTTGATCTGTACCTCGGGATTACTGAGACAAAAATCTTTATATAGTTATATATGGTGGAGATTGATGATTGTTTTAATTTTGAGATGTTCTCTACTCTAGGTAGTAGGTTTTACTACGAACTTAACTGCAGTTTCAATTATCCACTTTGGACAAAGAAGTCCTGTATGAAGCCGAGTTTGAGTGATTGACAGATGGAAACAAATTCAGATTGACCTTATACAGTGTATAAACATACATATTCAGATGTTTAGAAATAATCCTAGTTAAGCTATTGTTTCACTTGAAGCTTTCAGCTAAATGATGACTGTGATGTAGTTTCTGTACATTATTTTCTATGGAAAGCATTGTAGAAGTGGCACTGTTTTAATATAGTAAGATTACTGGTCATTTAGTTGAAATTGGAGCTTTTGACACCACAGGTTCCTCCATAATAGAATCTGAAGTGATGGCGATACCTACTAAGTGAGAATGTTCTGAAAAATTGAGGGTTTAGAGAAAGTGGATGGGAATTTCCTCTATAATACATTCTACATAGACTAGCCAGGGGCACCTCCCATTAAGTTCTTGTAAAGAATTGCCGACGGCTGACTTCTAATACATGTGTACCAGATTATCTCCCCCTAGTTTGAATCTTGGGAATCGGACTATCCTAGGGACCTTACATATAAAGATAAATCTGATCTATGATTTTAATATTCGAGAAATAGGGGCCACGTCTATGTTCTATATAGCACATTCTAGAAATTTCAATGAGATTTTCACCAAAAAACATTATCAAAAATCATTTAATCACACTCCATACACACCTTTGTACAGCTGAACCAATAACAAATGCTGACTGTTCCCGAGTGAGGGCTAGGCTATCGTTGAGTCCCTTCATCAACAGTTTCATCCCACCAAGGTTACAGAATACCTGGGCATTGTCAATCTGTCACAGAAAAATAAAATTGTCACACAATCACCAATTCATAATGCATATCATCAATGTGCATTGCATATTCATGTCCAATCGAACATCAGAATTGCCAAAAATAAACAAAACACATAATTTCACATTTTAACATCACAATGAAAATGACTGAAGATTTACTAGATGAAACCTTGAATGTTACACAGGGGTTTTTAAGAAAACCAACATTTCCAACGAGACAGAACCTTAAATGAAACGAAAATCTATAGTTTCATTTTATGACTCCTGCATGAGATGAAACAATATGGCTACTAGTTCAGTGCTTTATCTTTCCCTCATAAATTTTCTTGAGATATATTCGATCATAGTTGTAAAATTTACTGATAACAGCATGAAGCTCCATGTAAACTCATGAAAAAAGGGATGTGAGTCTATACCTGATGAAGATAAAACTCCAGATCATTTAAAAGATCGTTTTTCTGCGTGTCATCCAAGTCTGTTGAGTTCAGTCTATGGAACATCTCCGTAACTATCTCTCCATCCGTCTTTATCTGTGTGTTCATGTCAGAAAGCTCCTTCTTTATGTCATCATACTTCCTAAATGTCTTCAATACTTCCTTCTCTCTCTGTCGGAGACAAATATTGTTTGTAAAATTGTTTTCTGTATGTCAATATCAATATAATTATTTTCACACAAAACAGACTCTTACACAGAAAAAATATTAACATTTTTTAAACAGTGATTAATTGCTAATACCTAAACTTTCCGTTCCCAATCCCTGCAATTAGCCATAGATTTCATGGTGATATTAATTACTAGGTATATAGAATGTAGACAGTTACTGACCTCTATAAATCTTACTAACCCTCTATGGTCTTATAGGGGGTCAATAATTGACTATAGAACACATTTATTCCATTGATGGTTTTATAATGTATGCCATCTGTTTTACCTGCATTGACATAAAAGTGAGACAATATTCAACCAATTGATGTTGATCAAATGTTTCTAACTTAGATTTATAATCGTTTCACAGTTTTGCTGATGTCTTGCTTGTGAACAAAGTCTTGGGGGCTTGAGTTTCGAGTCTTGTTTTTGTTTAGGTCCTCATTAATTGTCTGCCAGAACCTCTCTAATTTTTTGTTTTTAATCACAGTTAATAAAATGCTTGACTTCACAGCTTACTTGACGACACTCTTACTCTTGGCTCAATTACATGTACTTTTAACTAGCAACTCTTATAGATGTTTTAAACTTTTTTCCAAGACAATTTCGTATGCAAAAAATACACAGGAGAGTTGATATTTGAGCAGCGATAATTTAGAGACTATTTGTTTTAATTTTTAAATGACAAACAAGGGTTTCCATCTTGTTGATCCCCAATAGTCTCATAGGTTATCACCATGTGACCGGATTTAAACCAATCAAATGCAACAATCTGTCAGAGGTGCGATGAATTTCATTGTTGCATGACATGTCTAACTGTCATCAACAACACATTATTAAGGATTTCATATCATTAACAACACAAATTTTCCTACAATACCATAAACTAATTGTATAACAATACTCCTAGACTCGAGTTCATGATTTTATCTCATCATTATTTACAGAAGTTGCTGAATGATATAACATACCTCTTTGTTATCCTGCTCATCTAACTTGGTTGTTTTGAATTCCTTTAAAGCCTCTTTGAGCTGTTGTGGAGTGAAAGACTTTTCCTTTGGATTTAGCATACCTGTCAAACGAGAAATATTTAATTGGATTAAATAAACCTGTAAAACAAGTAACAATGATTTGGATTTTTATGCTTATTAAGTTTAATTTCAATTTTAACAAGTATAAGTCTATAAACAGCAGCAGAAGCCTGAAGACGCGATGATCTTTTTCCCACTGAATACAGATATAATTACCTTCCCGGTCACCTGATTTCCAATATTTGCTTTCTTCATCGCCCTCCATTAGCTTCGCCTCCCTGTCACCTGTCTGTAGGTTCATGCGAACATGGAGACCTGCAGGTACAGACTGACCTAAAATAAAATGAAAAATTACATACAAACACAATTCACATAATTCAGTCTTGAAACGGCTCTTTTTGAATTAGTAAAATACGTATACCTTACCCATCAATCAAAAAAGATAAAATTAATAATTTTGACAGCATTTGTTAATACCACAATCTAATTGAAATCTGGATGGTCATTCTCTCTACATTACATGAACATCTAACAACATCCCATAAGGGGTCACGTCAGGATGACCTTTTGGATTAGCCAATCAAATGACTACCGGTACTTCCAGAATCTTGGAAGTGAATTTCATATGTCTGAATTAGCATGACTAGAGTGCATAGCTTGCATACTCTGTCAATTTGTTTCAAGTCATTTCATCCCACAAAGCATATAGTACATGCATGCTGTGCTGAAATGGTTTGATTCAGATGCATGATGTGACGAAATGTTTTGCTTCGATGACATCGACAAATTGACAATTCGCCCTGAAAGTGAAAAACGCACAACTCGTTCACCCCAACGTGACCCCTTATGGGATGTTGTTCGATGTTTATGTAGCGAGAATGACCATCTAGATTTTAATTAGATAATTTATTGTTAATACCATTACACAAAATCACGCATACCTTAGGTTGATGTATGTGTGAGTAGTGATGGTGTCTCTAGATCAGTCACCAATATTGATATAAAAAACAAGAATTTGTAAAAATATCACTGCAATATCAATTTGTCTTACCTTTCTTAATGGATTTCCATTCTTTTGTTGGGTAAAACACATCCATACTGGGAACATCCTCTTCTATTTCCTCACTACTTTCAACAGTTACTTCGGCTGAAAACCAACACAACAGTCAAGATCAACATTGCTGTACAATAAAGACTTCTCATAGGTTCAAAATTAATTACTTTATACCCAAGATACGCAGATACATACAGGTTGCAAACATTTTTTTTTTTCATACTTATATACATGTAGTATGTTATAATTAATGATACCCCTATAAAACTAAAAAATAGTGATATCAATGCTTAAATATACACAAATAATTATTCAAACATACTGGTATATATACACAAATAATAATTCAACATACTGGTATATATATTTAGTTATTTACACAAATAATTATTTAATATTACTGGTACATATACATAATAGCATTATTAAGTGTCCGGTCCTTAACAAAAATGTCGGATATTTCAGATATTCTGGTATTGTGATATTTACCATCATCTTCCGTCGGATCCTGGGGTACAAGTGTAAGTGCTCCCCCATTCCGAACCTTTTCTCCACCAGGTGGCACTTTCTGTGTGTTGACCAACATGTGGTAGCAACAGATTAGAAACAATGACACACTGATGAGGTTCAGTATTCTCACTCCCTGTATCAACGCCATCATTGAAGTGTCCTAAAGAATAAAACAAGCAGTATAGATATAACACTTTAATTAACACAGATCTGGGGCCAGTTAGAATTATTCATCAATATTCAAGGAATATTTCCTTAACTCAGGGCCTGATCATGATCACATGACAGTTTTGAAAATACATCCACTGGTGACTTTGAAAGTATAAGTTTTGGTGAAATTTACTATGCCTTTGTTTCAGCATAAATGTTTTAGTTGATATTACTACACATGCATTTATGATTTAAAACTAAGTTTATATGCTTGAGGAAACTAAGATATTTTCTGGGAAACTCAAGAATCCCAAGATTTCCAAGATGATCTTCAGGGTTTGCACTGGGCATTTCATAAATGGGGTCCTTTTCAGATAAAATGGGAATGAAGCTTCCAGAAAAAAATGAGGTCCTTTCATTTTTCTATGCTTTAAAAGGTTATTGGGATGGCTTCAGGGCAAACCCTGATCTTAATTATTGTTCTCCATGAGGACTCTCCTAGCTCATATCAAAAAAGTGTACAAAGTGCTACCTAAGATAAACTAAAGCTAAGATAATTAAATCACTAAATCTGTAATAATCTGTATATAATCATATAAATGTTCAATTATACCTTTAATATCATTGAATATAAAAAAAAATTAACTTAATGATAGGATGCATTGTAATGGCAGAAGGAAACATCAAACTTGAAAGACAATAAATTATCTTTTTATTGTCCCCAACATGATGATGATATATATCAGCACTAGTTTCCTCTGGTCCGGACACCATATCTAGCCTAGTAACCAGACATGTGTCAGGGTCAGAGGAAACTCAGGTTAGGTGAAATGTACACTTGGATCCGAGACCTACCGGTAACGTTATTTTTCACGCATGCACTGATGAACCCATGCCCCTGGCCGACAAGATATATCCATGTCGTTCTTTCCACAATGTCAGATTAAAACATCCATTTGGTACTACTGAAAACACTGCAATTAAAAAAGAACAGATACTTACTGGAGTGTTCTAATTATATACTCAACTCTACAGGGTTTGCGTCAGAATTTTCACAATGTGATTCGGCAGTCTCTGCTTCGTACACGTCAGGTGTAAACAGTTGCATCGAACTCCTCTAATGTTTCTTTAATAAAATAGGGAAACGCCAGATACATTCCGAACGTTTATAACCGGAAGTACCAGAACCTTTGGCGCCAATTTCAAAATTCTGTTAACTGACACGTGCTTCATCTGTGCTGGTAATATAATTATATAACTTCTGTTTAGCCATTTATGTGACAATCCCTTATTCATAATAAGATGTTTGAGGGTTTCAATTCTTGATTGCCTACTTATAACAGAAATCTGAAAAAAAAACTATTCTATTAAAATTCTACTCGTAATCAGAGACATATACTGTATATACATGTATGTCTCTGTCGTAATCAGAGACTTGTATATCACAATATGATTGTGACATACAAGTCTCTGTCGTAATATACCAGAGACAGAGACATATATAGATATATATGTCTCTGGTAATACCTGGGAGCGTGTATATTTAGTATATAGAGGTTACACAACGAGTGTTTGTTGGATATGGAATTTGTTTCACACTCGTAAGTTATTTCTTAAAAGTTACAAAAGACACAAGCTTTAGCGAGTGTCTTTTGCAACTTTAAAAAAATAACTTATGAGTGTGAAACAAATTCCATATCTAACAATCATGAGTCATGTGACCTGTTTCTACCACAATAATGTCAGCTTAAATCAAAGGGAAACGTGGCCAAGTGATGTGACGTCATTCGATTATTGATGACGTCAACAGAGACCTATATACTAGTATATAGGTCTCTGACGTCAATAACAATTGCAGCTTGGGTCAAAGTTCGAATTCTTGACCAATCAAAAGACCGGAAGGTCATATTTATCCAACAGTCGGCACATTTATACAATGGCTTGAGAGTGGAATAACACAGCATATTGTGGTAGAAAATATGTTAATAAGTGGTGTATAATGATTATCATGATTGATACTGTGGAAAATAAAAGGGCAGTCTATATGAATATACATGCATAATATACCAATTCCTGTCTTTCAAGGGGAATTTTAAACCACACCAATCAACTATTCCATATCGGTTCACATTCACTACCAACATGATTATCATTTATATTGAAAGTTGAAAGAATTTGGAATTTTGTCGAATTCACTAAATTTATTGACGTATATGATACAGAGTAAGGAGGTAAGTACAACAGGATCTATACGTCTACAGAGTCTACACCTTTATGTGATGTTCTACACCTCTGTGATTTTCTACACCTCTACATGACCTTCTACAGGGTCTACACCTCTACATGACATTCTAGGCCTCTAAATGACGTCTACATTTCTTTATCTTGCAACTGCCACCGCATTGTCGGAATACACCCATATTTTTGCTGTATACGGTGACGGAAAACAGCTGTATTTTGGAATCTTGGCACGTGCGTCAGTTTGACTGACCTACTTCAAAGTGAAACTACGTTTAAAAGGCGAACATATTTCTGTCATTTTTGTCACCGTTTCACTTCAAAATGATTATTTTTATGTCTGTTGCAGAATAAATAGAATACATGGTCAGTGTCTTAAAATATAAGCTGTATTTTTGGCTCGGGACAGAAAGACAAAAGTGGCTCACCATGCAAGGCTCGCCACTTTTGTCTTTCTTAACCCTCGCCAAAATACAGCTTATATTTTAAGACACTGACCATGTTTTCTCTATATATGACGTTCTACAGTGTCTACACCTTTCCATGAGGTTCTACGCCTCTACCCGACGTCTACACCTCTACATGACCTTCTAAATAGTTTATACCTTTTACTCCTGTTTGAAATATTCCAGCATAGAAATCTAGGACCGGCGTAATTACAAATAAGTACTTTTGAATGTCATACATCTTCAAGGGCATCTTTAATTTTGTATACCTGGTAATTTGCTTTTATTTGCAATCAAAGATTTACAAGCCTGATTTGATTTTCATTTATTCATAGATTTTGAACTACCAGTTACTAGCACAGAACTACATGTACATATTTACATTTGATAATAGTCATTTGTGGAGGTGAGTCAGATAGATTTACCACCCTGATAAAAATCATCACTACTATCATACACTAACATACCAGGTACCGTAATTATGATCAGATTGAGAAATTCCGAGGATAGCTTATCAAGCATCAAACGATATGATATACATTTATGATTGTTACCAATGATTCTCAAAGCAATGCAACGTGAACTGTACATAAAGTAATAAATCAAGCACAAGGTGAAACAATTAAATAACTTATTTATTATTTTACATACAGATGTTTTGTATTATGTACAATAATACAATGTACAAGTGTCATCAATAACAAAATCATTAGAAGTTGGTGACAGTTAAATTTCAGTACACTTGTACTAAAATACATTTACTACATATAAAATGTACTGTTGTTAAAATTGAAATATCCTTGACAATTCCATTTTCAGATCAAAGTCAAACTGATATCAATAGTTATTGTTAAAAAAAATATGTGTTATCCAGTTTGGAGATGATTCATCAGGAGAGATAACTAGCAGGAGACCAGCTACTGCTTAATCCTATCACATCATTCCAGTGTAACTTTGAGCTTTACTGAAGAGGAAGATAAGATCAACAGACCTACAGAAATCTTTGAAAAATTTCTTCCATAATAAGATGACTTGGAATTTAATGTTGAATCTTTATGCTGCATCAGTTATTTAAAAGTCCTCACAATCCCATAAGACTTTAGAACTAGTTGATCCCATTGTTATTTCATCTAAAATCCTCCATATAAAAGGTCAGACTGCTGTGATTGTTCCTCCAGTTCCTGTTGTTTTATTGTCTCTTGTGCCTCCTTTTGCATTTTTTCCATTTTCTCCAGGGAGACAGATTTCAGAGGGAGCAGTTTGGGTTTACACAGAACCACTGTTGGAGTGTCCTCCTGGTATAGCAGGCCCTGTTTGGGCAACACTTCTTTAAAAACATTTGGTTCTGGCATGTCCTTGGTAGACAGTGCTATTTTGAAAATAGAAGACAAATGTTAATATTTATTATATAGAATTGTTAAGTTTGATATCTAAAGCAAAACGCAATGAGAATGTGCATGTATATAAGTTTAACTGTAATAGAAAATAGGGGATAGAGCCAACACAAGATGCCTCCAGAGGTTAAAGAATTCATAGGCCTGCTGTCTGGATAACCTAAGACAGGCAGTCCATGGTGATTGATGGATAAGATAACTTGTATAATTTGTAGGTAAGTAGAATTTAATCACAATAATGCATTTTTTATTGACTTCTACTTTCTAAGCTTTAATGCATTGTAAATCACTAATGGGTCCATTACCAGACATTGTAGAGTGAGACAAACAAGGCAAAAAAGGGCCCATCTCAAATCAATGAACAAACACCTGGCTTAAGTGAGTGTAGAGAGACCAAATGTAAACTGCTAAATTACCTTAAATTAGCTTATACCTATGGCAAAAGCTAGTAACACACTATATATATTTATTATTTCATATGCACAAAAGCGTCTAAACACAGACTGCAGGAATCAAATCATATTTCCAAATAGACAAAACCTTGATAAAGAAGAAGTGTTAGAGAAGTGTTACCACCCCCCCACCCCCCCCCCCCCCCCCCCCCCAAAAATGGGGGTAAAAAAAAATCATCAGTTCCCGACAGGCCAATTGAACCTTTTAGATTCACTACCTAAGGGAATTAACTCTGTATAGCACTCTGTCATATTTCTTGAATACGATTACTCACTTTACCTACAACGTTGTATTGAGAATGAACATAACTTTTCCAATTCTGATTATTTTAATTGCTTATGTCCTGTAATATTCATATCTCTTATCATCGCCGTTACGATGGCGACTGTTTATGAATTTCCCTGAAACGCACCTGTCATTTCTCATGTTCCTTATTAGCTAATACAAGACAAAGTTTGTTTATACGCGAATTTATCTGGAAAATAATTATATGTAAGCGTGCACAGAGATCAATGACAGTACTTTACCTGAAGTCTAAAAATTGTAGTTATCTCAGTCGAGAGCAAAGAATTTGTTTAGGTTCGCAACGCGCCACCTGACGAGAGGAAGTTGGCATCTCACACTACTCAGGAAAACGGCTGTTAAAAGATAATTAAAATAGTTTATTACAGCTAAAATATACTGTTAAACTTAAACAATTGTTGAGAATAATATTACTATTTATTTAAAATAAATATTCATAGACTTTTGTCGCCATGTTTTCCATAGAAAACAGTCGGGTTTCTTTAAATCATTATTTTTTCCGGATTTTGGTTTTAAATTTAGGCTACAACTTTCGTTTTCCTTGTTCAGCAAGAATCAGTGTGGTGTGTTTCCACCAAGAAATTTACAAATATGAGCGACGCTGAAGCAAGTACCAGCGAGAGCAAACCTGTAGTGGTTTATATTGTACCAACAAGAATTCAAAAGAAGCGTTTAAAGGATATCAAATCTGCAGCCAGGCGGAAAAAACTATCGATTGTAGAGTCATTCTGGTAATAGTTTTGTATCAAAAAGCTTGCATGCATAATTTGGTTACATTGTTAACTTACCTACTAGAATTGTACTGGTTCTGAAGACATGTTATATTGTTCTAATGTATGTTATTTATCATATATGTATTGTATTGAATGATACAGGATTGAAATAAAAGGTATTTTCTCTGTTAATTCAAATAAATGATGAAATAAATGCTGTAATGCACAGCTTCATTGAAATCATAAACATGTCACCTGTTTCTCTCAAGGATTGAAAATACCGCTTCTTGTCTTGAATTTAAAATAATTATGTTATCTTTATGGAATTATCTAGAACAATTTACAATTTGTATAACAAGATGATTGGATTTAATGTCAATTTACATGAAAAATGCTAATGCAGTGTACTTGCTTTGAGTCCAAGTTAATATATTTGATTTTTTAGCCCAAAAGTGACCCACATAGTGAGCGAGTTAGACAACAGATTCAAAGTTGCACGCAAACTCAAAATTGTGGATTATTCCATATTGAAAGGAATAGAACTTCTTCGTCTTACATGGTTTACAGCTTGTATCAAAAAAGCTGAAATAATTCCAATAGAGGATGACCATCGGATACCGGAACCCCCTCCAGAGGTAAAATAACACCCTATTTTCATTAGAGATAACAGCGAATTCAAGCAACAGTGATGTTTTGATTATATTAGTGATTATTTAATTCAACTATAATTAGTCATTTTAACTCTTTGTATTTATATCTATAGCTAGATGACTAATATCATGTTTATGCTTTTATATGATCTAATTATATAATTAATCAACAGTCAACTTTAAAATGAAAATTCTCTAGAGATATTCAGTTAACAGCAGACCCAAAAAATGATTGAATGAATTTAATTGTTGGATAAACCTGGTACATCGGTTTAAAAAATAACATTAATAGATAAACATAAACTTTAGATTAATGTAAGCAATTCTGGCTACTAACCACATCCTGACACAATCACTGAAAAAAATGTAATAAGATATTTATAAGACTTTCACAAGTGTGTCAACAATATCTGTGTTGATTAATTATATATAATTATCCATATGTCAAGGAACGATAGAAGAAAACATGCTGTTGGTGGCCATTATTTGTTTGTACCCAGACCTAGACTTGAGTCTGTATTTTGTACATGTTTATTTTTACCTTATACAGGAAGAATGTGCAGCCCCCATTGAGACATTGCAACAGATCGCTACTACAGAATGGGCATGTCAACGTGCCACGCCCCTTAGACACTTCAATGAGATATTCTGTGTAAGTATTCAAAGCTTCAAAACTTACACCAAAATAATAATATTGGACATTAAACATGTGAACGATGAAAATTTTAAAAAATTATATGTGATAAACCTGCTTCAAAATAAACATTCTTGTATCCCCACATAAGAACACAGCGAAGTGTGACTGTTACAGCTGTTTTCCCTAAGTCATGCATATATAGAGGATATCTAACAGTGTTTTCAGTAATACCAAATATATTTCACGAGTGGGGCTCATATTTTGATATTTTTCACGAGTGCGTGCGAGTGGTATTACTGAAGACACTGTTAGATATTCTGTTTATTACATTTTTTATCAACGAAAAATCTACCCCGTATACTAACTAGGCCTACAGCGATCATTTGTAAACAAAAAATGTAGTTCCCCCTGTCCAGGTGCTGAGATATATGTCGGGCTTTCTGATTGGTCAATTATTTTGGTATTTTCTAATCATTAATTTGATTGGTCAAATCAGCAAAAGTGATATTTTTCACTAGTGATAAATATGATATTTTTCACTATTGAAAAAATATCACTTTTATAGAATGAATAATTTTTGATATTTCACTGGTAAAAATGTAATAAATATATGTATGTATGTATGTATGTATGTATGCATATATGATTACAGAATGTCTCCAGTTTAACAGGGACAATATTGTAAAGAGAATATCTTGACGCACACTGGGGGGTACTGGATTTAACTTAACAGTTGCATCTTCTCTTAGAGGCCTACTGTCTACATTACAACAAAAAATATAGTCTATAAAGGTCACCTGTCTATAAAGGTCACATGAATATAAAAGGTCACATGTCTACAAAGGTCACCTGTCTATAAAGGTCACATGTCTACAAAGGTCACCTTTCTACAAAGGTCACATGTCTACAAAGGTCACCTGTCTATAAAGGTCACATGAATATAAAAGGTCACATGTCTACAAAGGTCACATGTCTACAAAGGTCACCTGTCTATAAAGGTCACATGTCTACAAAGGTCACATGTCTACAAAGGTCACCTGTCTATAAAGGTCACATGTCTATAAAAGTTCACCTTTCTACAAAGGTCACCTGTCTATAAAGGTCACATATCTACAAAAGTCACATGTCTACAAATTTAAAGGTCACATGTCTATAAAAGGTCACCTGTTTTCTAATGTAACACAATTGATTGTATATGAATCTCTATAAAGATCACTCAAGTTTATGGAGCAGCAAAAAGTGTCTTGTATAGGCAGGTGGCATTTATATAGATTCATATATACATACCATCATATGTATTTCATTGGAACAAGTAAACATTAAAGACAGGTCTTTATATAGGTGTATTTGCCTACCTACAAAATGTGTGTTCGTAATATTTGCCTTCCTTTTCTTCCCTACAACAGAACGCCCTTGAAGTATTACAAATGAAAGCCGAGTTCATTGACAGTGGCCAGGATCATTTACGTTCCCTGGCTTTCCGCAGAGCCTCGTGTGTATTGAAGTCACTGCCATTCGTGATCACAAACGTCAAACAGGTCAAAGGACAGAAAGATATTGGAGGTCATAGCAGACAGGTCATCAAGGTTAGTAAAAACATTGGGGTCACAACAGACAGGTCATCAAGGTTAGTAAAATCATTGGGGTCATAACAGATGGGTCATCAAGGTTAGTAAAAACATTGAGGTCACAACAGACAGGTCATCAAGGTTAGTAAAACATCGGGTTCATAGCAGATAGGTCATCAAGGTTAGTAGATAATATTGAGGGTCACAACAGACAGGTCATCAAGGTTAGTAAAAACATTGAGGTCACAACAGACAGGTCATCAAGGTTGATAAAAAACATCAGGGTCACAACAGACAGGTCATCAAGGTTAGTAAAACATCGGGATCACAACAGACAGGTCATCAAGGTTAGTAAAAACAATAATTAGTAATTTAATCCTTATTACAACAAGCATTTGTGTTGGACAAACAAATTTTGATGTCATTCCCTAACATGAAATAAATGACATCACTGTTTTGTAATATTGCTTTATATTTGTTTAAAAAGCTCTGTAAAATTTCATTTCTTGGAGGAAAAAAATCTGTTAAGGCAAGAAAACAAATCTTCAGTGGTGTAAATATATCCAGTCACACTTCATCACACAGAAATTATCGTTGTGGTTTAGAATCGAAGATTCTATGACTCTATGACTGGTTGCTTTCTTTTTCAGGAAATTCTTGCAGAGGGATTTGCTACAGAAGTAGAGGAAACACTAAAAGATACATGGTTTCAGAAAGTCAAGGTATAAATACCTTCAGTAAGATTTTCTCTGAATGCACAGGATTGAAAGTGTTATGAAAGTATCAGAATTATCCTTATATAAGATTGAATGGTAGATGTGTTTGTGGAAGGTTTCCGCAACCATTAGCTAAGGACAGCAGTGTATGAAAGTATATATGAAAATTCCTTAGACAGTTAGTCTTCAGAAAATTGAGATCCCATAGCCCAAGTCATTTTTCCATAGACCCATTTTGTAAACATATATTGTTGAAAGTAGCATTACTATGTCACGAAAACGCTTGCATCTTCCAGTTCATACTCGCTCAAATGTTTGAAGCCAATAATGTAAAAAACATCTTGATTGTAAGCTCTGATTCCATATGATGGTTTGTTAGAAAATATAGGAATGTTGTTTAAATGAATCATAATGTATGTCAGGACTCAAACTTTTCATAGCCAACCGGGCCAACACATAGAAATTTTACATAGACTAGGTTTTCTATAGTATCGGGCCATCGAACCACCTTTACTTTTGAACACTGAGGACATTTACTCTATGGTGAGGTTTTTTCCTCTGTGTATCTCTCTATGTGGGGGTCTTGATCTGTACAAAATCAAAAGGAAGGAAGCAGTTTACATCAATTGTTTTAATTCACTACGGAAAACAGTAGAAGCTAACTTTGTAAAATCTTACTGAAATGTATCTGCTTGTAGCTTTTCTCCACAATATTTGGAGTGGGACCAGCCACGGCCAAGATCTGGGTGGAACAGGGTGTGAATACGGTGGCAGAGGCCCTAGTAAAGTGTGAACGTAAGAATTGGATGGTCCAGTGGGGTAAGTATATATATAAGTACCATACTTGTCTAAAGGAGGTACAGTTAAAACTGGACAAAGGAAAACTCTGGTCCACATACAGGTGGTGTTGTGGAACATGCAGATCAAGGTATCTTACCTAATCTTACCTAGTCAGGACGTCACAGGGGGTATATCAGAGAAACCATTGACATCTGCAAGCAGTTCAACCAAATACTAATATCCCAACTAATGCAGACCACTCCAACTGAAATTTCAGCGGGGGGGGGGGGATCTTACAACAAAGATGGTTTGTTTTGTTTAACGTCCTATTAACAGTCAGGGTCATTTTAGGACGTGCCAGGGGGGGGATCTTACAACAAAGATGGTTTGTTTTGTTTAACGTCCTATTAACAGCCAGGGTCATTTAAGGACGTGTCAGGTTTTGGAGGTGGTATTATATTGCCTGTATGAAAGTTTTGTAATTTTTTAGTCATTTTATCTTGCTTGACCATTGTCCAGGATTGGCCTTCCATGATGACTTGATTGACCAGGTACAGATGATTGAAGCAGAGAACTTGACCGCTGTGATCAGAGCAGAGGCTGAGAGGATTCTTCCTGGTGTCATAGTAACACTGACCGGGGGATTTCGCAGGTAAATCTGACAATACCATAACACTGACCGGGGGATTTCACAGGTAAATCTGACAATACCATAACACTGACCGGGGGATTTCACAGGTAAATCTGACAATACCATAACACTGACCGGGGGATTTCACAGGTAAATCTGACAATACCATAACACTGACCGGGGGATTTCACAGGTAAATCTGACAATACCATAACACTGACCGGGGGATTTCACAGGTAAATCTGACAATACCATAACACTGACCGGGGGATTCCGCAGGTAAATCTGACTATACCATAACACTGACCGGGGGATTTCACAGGTAAATCTGACAATACCATAACACTGACCGGGGGATTTCACAGGTAAATCTGACAATAAAAATAACACTGACCGGGGGATTTCACAGGTAAATCTGACAATACCATAACACTGACCGGGGGATTTCACAGGTAAATTTGACAATATCACTGGATGCTGATACATAAACTTTGATTAGGGATCGGCTTATCGCAAAACAACAAAATAACATTTGTTAAAGATGGTCACCACCCATGTAAGAATTAACAGGGAAATATAAAATTTCACATATAAATAAATTATGTGTCCAATGTCCATTCCTTCTTTCATTGACTTTATTGGACAGTCTAGTGTCCAGGTTAATCTGGAAAATACTTTCCTATTAACATATTCGTTTTGGATGAAAATGTGTACATCAGTTGTGGGCAAGACTCCAGTACCCGGACCATGACCTTTATAATTATTTCAACAATCGCTTTCTCAAAGAACGAATGTTTATTTTAGTTTTATAGAACTTTTCAGCACTTATTGAGATAAAAAAAATATTAAGCTCATAGTATATGAAAGCAATACAGGACCTGACATAGTGTACTTGAATGAAAACTTTTATCCATCTGTACCAAGTATGTATGGTATCAAGTAGGATACAGGCAGCCTGGCTTTTCTGTTTCTTGTTTGATGTCATTCGGACAATCTTTTTTCCTCCCAAACATATTTTAGGAAACTGTTTGTGTCTTATTCATTTTCTCCTCTTCTTCTTCTTTTTTTTTCTTTTTTTTTTTTCTTTTTTAGCCCACCATCATCAGATGGTATGGTGGGCTATTCAAATCGCCCTGCGTCCGTGGTCCGTCGTCCGTCCGTCCGTCCGTCCCTCCGTCCGTCCCTCCGTCCCTCCGTCCGTCCGTCCGTAAACAATTCTTGTTATCGCTATTTCTCAGAAAGTACTGAAGGGATCTTTCTCAAACTTCATATGTAGGTTCCCCTTGGTGCCTAGTTATGCATATTGCATTTTGAGACCAATCAGAAAACAACATGGCCGACAGGCAGCCATCTTGGATTTTGACAATTGAAGTTTGTTATCGCTAATTCTCAGAAAGCACTGAAGGGATCTTTCTCAAATTTCATATGTAGGTTCCTCTTGGTGCCTAGTTATGCATATTGCATTTTGAGACCAGTCGGAAAACAACATGGCCGACAGGCAGCCATCTTGGATTTTGACAATTGAAGTTTGTTATCGCTAATTCTCAGAAAGCACTGAAGAGATCTTTCTCAAATTTCATATGTAGGTTCCTCTTGGTGCCTAGTTATGCATATTACATTTTGAGACCAATCGGAAAACAACATGGCCGACAGGCAGCCATCTTGGATTTTGACAATTGAAGTTTGTTATCGCTATTTCTCAGAAAGTACTGAAAGGATCTTTCTCAAATTTCATATGTAGGTTCCCCTTGATGCTTGGTTATGCATATTGCATTTTGAGACTAATCGGAAAACAACATGGTCGACAGGCAGCCATCTTGGATTTTGACAATTGAAGTTTGTTATCGCTATTTCTAAGAAACTTATGAAGGGATCTTCCTGAAATTTCATATGTAGGTTCCCCTTGATGCTTGGTTATGCATATTGCATTTTGAGACTAATCGGAAAACAACATGGTCGACAGGCAGCCATCTTGGATTTTGACAATTGAAGTTTGTTATCGCTATTTCTAAGAAACTAATGAAGGGATCTTCCTGAAATTTCATATGTAGGTTCCCCTAGGTGTCTTGTTATGCATATTGCATTTTGAGACGAATCGGAAAACAACATGGCCAACAGGCAGCCATCTTGGATTTTGACAATTAAAGTTTGTTATCGCTATTTCTAAGAAAGTATTGAAGGGATCTTCCTGAAATTCATATGAAGGTTCCCCTTGGTGCCTAGTTATGCATATTGTATTTTGAGACTAATTGAAAAACAACATGGCCAACAGGCAGCCATCTTGGATTTCGAAAATTGAAACTTGTTATCGCTATTTCTAAGAAACTAATGAAGGGATCTTCCTGAAATTTCATATGTAGGTTCCCCCAGGTGCCTAGTTATGCATATTGCATTTTGAGACCAATCGGAAAACAACATGGCCAACAGGCAGCCATCTTGGATTTTGACAATTGAAGTTTGTTATCGCTATTTCTAAGAAAGTACTGAAGGAATCTTTCTCAAATTCCATATATAGGTTCCCCTTGGTGCCTAATCTTAAATTTTATATATAGGTTTCCCTTGTTTGAAAAGTACTAGAGGCTTCTTCTGAATTTACACAGATTAGTAAGACTTAGAAGAAGAGAAAAGTAGAGAAAAGATCAATCTGACATGGAACCTATAAAGAACATTCAATGGTGGGCGCCAAGATCCCTCTGGTATTTTTATGTCCCAGAATTACTGTTTACTTTTCTTTCCTGGCTACAATTTCAAAACTATTCAACTCAACTCTACAAAACTTTCTGTATATATTAGGTTAGTGCCCTCCTAGCTGTGCCTTTTCCTTTTGACAATACTTCATTTTTTAATATTTTTTCTGTTAATCATTTTTAAATTTTTTTTAGCCCACCATCATCAGATGGTGGGCTATATTCAAGTCATCCTGCATCATGGGTCCATGGTCTGTCCGTCCGTCCATCTGTCCGTATGGAAATCCTTCAGTCCATCAGTCTGTCAGTCCAACAGTCTGTAAAAAATTCTTGTTATTGCTATTTCTCAGAAAGTACTGAAGGGATCTTACTCAGATTTTGTATGTAAGTTCCCCTAGGTCCATAGTTATGCATATTGCATTTTGGGACCAATCAGAAAACAACATGGCCAACAGGCGACTATTTTGGATTTTTACAATTGAAGTTTGTTATCGCTATTTTCAAAAAGTACCAAAGGGATCTTTCTCAAATTTCATATGTAAGTTCCCCTTTGTCCCTAGTTGTGTATATTGCATTTTGGGACCGATCAGAAAACAACATGGCTGATAAGTGGCCATCTTGGGTTTTGACAATTGCTGGTTGCTCCTGCTATATCATGTTATAAGGAGTTATTAAATGTTTTGAAAGAAGAGTGAAAGAAGGGAAAAGAAGAGAAAAGATTAGTCAGTCATTTTTGTATGATATTGATCATTCAATGGTTGGCGCCAAGATCCCTCTGGGGTCATACCAACAGCTGGGTGCAGAAGATAAAGCCACACTTTAGGGATCCTTGTTAATCCTCACTTTCTTATGTTAGAACCTGTCATGTTGTGTATTTCTTGAGACACATGCATGTTGCAGTGTTCTGCTTAGGAGCGATAATGTATGAACTATCTTAATTGTTTTGTACATTTTTAGCCCACCATCATCAGATGGTGGGCTATTCAAATCGCCCTGCGTCCGTGGTCCGTGGTCCGTCCGTCCCTCCGTCCGTCTGTCCCTCCGTCCGTCCCTCCGTCCGTAAACAATTCTTGTTATCGCTATTTCTGAGAAAGTACTGAAGGGATCTTTCTCAAATTTCATATGAAGGTTGCCCTTGGTGCCTAGTTATGCATATTGCATTTTGAGACCAATCTGAAAACAACATGGCCGACAGGCAGCCATCTTGGATTTTGACAATTGAAGTTTGTTATCACTATTTCTGAGAAAGGATTTAAGGGATCTTTCTCAAATTTCATATGAAAGTTGCCCTTGGTGCCTAGTTATGCATATTGCATTTTGAGACCAATCTGAAAACAACATGGCCGACAGGCAGCCATCTTGGATTTTGACAATTGAAGTTTGTTATCACTATTTCTGAGAAAGTATTTAAGGGATCTTTCTCAAATTTCATATGAAAGTTGCCCTTGGTGCCTAGTTATGCATATTGCATTTTGAGACCAATTGGATAACAACATGGCCGACAGGCAGCCATCTTGGATTTTGACAATTGAAGTTTGTTATCGCTATTACTGAGAAAGTGCTGAAGGGATCTTTCTCAAATTTCATATGTAGGCTCCCCTTGGTGCCTAGTTATGCATGTTGCGATTTGAGACCAATCGGATAACAACATGGCCGACA
This sequence comes from Pecten maximus, assembly GCF_902652985.1. NCBI lineage: Eukaryota > Metazoa > Mollusca > Bivalvia > Pectinida > Pectinidae > Pecten > Pecten maximus. The sequence continues at coordinate 5,272,530 of NC_047026.1, forward strand.
GGCAGCCATCTTTGATTTTGACAATTGAAGTTTGTTATCGCTATTTCCGAGAAAGTACTGAATGGATCTTTCTCACATTTCATATGAAGGTTCCCCTTGGTGCCTAGTTATGCATATTGCATTTTGAGACCGATCTGAAAATAACATGGCCGACAGGCAGCCATCTTGGATTTTGACAATTGAAGTTTGTTATCGCTATTTCTGAGAAAGTACTGAATGGATCTTTCTCAAATTTCATATGTAGGTTCCTCTTGGTGCCTAGTTATGCATATTGCGATTTGAGACCAATCGGAAAACAACATGGCCGACAGGCAGCCATCTTGGATTTTGACAGTTGAAGATTGTTATCGCTATTTCTGATAAAGTACAGAAGGGATCTTTCTCAAATTTCATATGAAGGTTCCCCTTGGTGCCTTGTTATGCATATTGCATTTTGAGACCAATTGGATAACAACATGGCCGACAGGCAGCCATCTTGGATTTTGACAATTGAAGTTTGTTATCGCTATTTCCGAGAAAGTACTGAATGGATCTTTCTCAAATTTCATATGAAGGTTCCCCTTGGTGCCTAGTTATGCATATTGCATTTTGAGACCGATCTGAAAATAACATGGCCGACAGGCAGCCATCTTGGATTTTGACAATTGAAGTTTGTTATCGCTATTTCTCAAAGTACTGAATGGATCTTTCTCAAATTTCATAAGTAGGTTCCCCTTGGTCCCTTGTATTGCATTTTTGGACCAGTCTGTCCTGAAAACAACCTGACAAACAAACAGCCATTATCGTTAAATCTCAAATTTCTTATATAGCTAGGATTCCCTTGTTTGAAAAGTACTGGAGGGATGTCTCAATTTGCACAGATTAGTAAAATGAAGGGAAAAGTAGAGAAAAGATCAATCTGACATGGAACCTATGAAGATCATTCAATGGTGGGCGCCAAGATCCCTCTGGGATCTCTTGTTTATGGTAGATTCTGTTACTGTTTTCTTTAAAGCACATTTCTGTTTTGCCATTTTTGTTTTTATCAGACATCAGCTTTCGAACCTTTGGGGGCCTTATATGGGAGCCTCATTTGCATTATATCGTCCTCTTGACAAGTTTGATCGGTCAGGGATTTTCCTCTATCTTTATATAATAATACATTTTTTGAAACCCAACCTTACGTGAAATTTGTTTTAGACAAAATTAATGCTTATTTTGCTCTTTCTTCAATTTAATCCAAAAATAGTAATTTTGCTGAAGCAGAGACCACCTTCAACATATTTACTAAGCTGAATATACATTGATGGGCTTATTACCAGGCATATACTTACAACGGGATCATCAGGATGTGTTTTATTTTCTCAAATTGATTAACTGCAAATCCTCTATATCTGATAACAATCGAGACATGGCTATTCCAGTAAAACATATATCGTATTGGAAGACTTCAGAAAGTTACAAATTCTATGGATGATGCATATAGGTGTAGGAGAAAATGTGTCGTATCATATGATACTGTAACTATAACTCATTAAATCCATCGGGAATTGCAATAAATGAAATAAATGAAAATCAAAATTTGAAAAAGATCTTTATTTCAGTTCAAAATGTCCTATTTATCCAGAATAAAGTCAGTTATCAATCGTCACTCTAAAAACATAGTTTTCATCGGGAAAAAAAATGTTTTCATACAGAAGAGTCTAGGAACAAAGATTGTTTTCACAACATATTTTTCATTTTATTTCAGTATTAGTTTTTTCCATTGTGGATTAGACATTCAAAAGTCGGGGCTGGGCTTATTCCGGATTATTGGCCTATGCAAATAGGTGTTGGCTTATCCCCAAGCATGGGCTTAAGTTTCACCCAGTAAAATATGAAAAATAGGGAGTGGGCTTATCTCCGTGCAGGGGCTTAAGTTTCAACCAGTAAAATATGAAAAATAGGGGGTGGGCTTATCTCCGAGCGTGGGCTTACACCCAGTAAAATATGGTATTGATGGTTCTTGTTTGATAAACCTTGAGTCTTCCCATTGGGGGAATATTTTACTGGGATAGCCCTTAGATACAGCATAATACCATGCCTAGTAACTTCGGAGACAATCAGAGACATAATAACATAAACTGACCATTGTCTTGTTTCAGAGGTAAGCCCTGTGGCCATGATATCGACCTGCTGTTCAGTCACCCGGAGGAGGGAAAAGAGGTGAGTTTTCTACCGAAGCTACTGACACAGCTGGAACAGAGATCGCTTGTTTTGTGTGGAAAATTGGAGAAGAGTTCCTACGGTGACAGGGTTTTGTCACGGGACTACAATACAAAGGGACATATGGATCACTATGAGAAATGGATTGGACTTATGAAACTTCCCAAGCGATTCTGTCATGAGAAGATTAATCCGAGTGAGTATCGATTTCTGATGTCAAATAACGCCCCGGTCCGCGGTATTGAAACATGTACAGCTGAAGATTACGAACCACACAGCAAGAAACAACGGCTTTGTGAAGGGGACCCTACTCCAATTTCCCTAGCCAACGCACCTCGTACATGGACAGCTCGCAGAGTTGACCTTGTCATTGCCCCCTACAGCATGTATCACTACGCCCTGTTAGGTTGGACGGGGAGTAAACAGTTCAACCGTGACATTCGATTGTATTCACAGAAGACACTCAACCAGAAACTCACCAGCCATGGACTTTGGAACTTTGAACAGGTTTGTGTTGATAATCTTTGCTATTCCTAATAAAGAGCTGAAAAATATGCCGGGTATAATACATATGGGGTTTAATAATGTACAAGCTTTGGATAAGCGCTATAAACAACCATTCTCCTTTAAATGCCCCAAAATGGATGAGAAAGCCATAATAGGGTTAAAGTTGGAAATAAATGATTGGAGAATGTTAAAATGAGCTTTAATGCTAATTTTTGTCTCGTCTGTGACAAAGTAGTAAAGCAAGATTATGGTTTCACTTTTCCGACAGCGACTGTCGCCGACAACATCTAACTTTTTGCAATTAGATCCGTTGCTCAAAAAGTATGAGTCCAATTTTCACCAAACTAGATATATAGTCAGATCACATTATGGACCTATCAACACAGCCTTCATTAACAGAATATCATCCAGAATTCATGGTCCAGTGACTCTAAAAATTAGAAATGCTGGGAATCTGGAATCTAAAGTTTTGTGTTTAGTTCAATTTCTCAAAAAGTACCAATGTTACTTCAACCAAACCTGGAATATAATTCCATTGTAGTATGGACATGTCAACACACCCAACAGATTACATGAGCCTTTTTGAAATTTTTGCTGCAGTTATGGGTTAAAACCTTTGATTTTGAGAAATTGATGTGAATCATTATTAGGGCCCCATATTGGAGATAAAATGCCCTATAGTAATCAGTCTGTCCATCTATCCTTAAATGTTACTCCTGACTAAAACTTTAGTGTTTATTGATCGATTTACCTGAAACTCGGTCTGATGTTCAGTTTACAAAAAATGCACACCCAGGTAAAAAGTCAAAGTCAGGGTCACAGGTTAAAGGCAAATTTTATATCTTTTCACTAATAAACATTTTATGATGACCCTAACTATTACAAAGAAAACGATGCTTGGAATTAATCAATGTGTCAGCTAACTAAATTTCCAGGTTAAAGGTCAAGGTTAGTGGGTTCAAAGGTTAAAGGTCAAGGTCATATTTTCTGATTTTTCACTGATGAGTGTTTTGTTATGGCAAAATGAAGAAAAGGTGGTTAGGATTGAACAAGATGTCAACTAACTCAAGATCAAGGTCATTGCGTCAAATTTCAAGGCCATTGAAGTCCTCAGGTCAATTTTGATCTCTGACAATGGCCCTGGATTAGAGAAAAACAAATGAAGCTTTGCAATTGATGTCTTCTTGATACTCTAATTATAGGGTATGTCCAGAGAGGACAAAGGGTCCTTGCTGACCTGTCAGTATTCTAGTTGCTTCTACAATTGACTTACAAATTATTTTATAGCCAAGTTGGAATGAATTCCATAATAGATTAGATATATCTTCTCACTTATGAGAATGGAAGATTTTAGGGTAAAAATTACATATTTAGGTGAATTCGGGAATAAGTGATTTTTCCAAATTTGATATTTGTTTTGTAATGCATCATTATTTACACATGTTTATAATGAATACAGGTTGTTTGTTTTAAACTTACTATACTGACAAAGTGGAATAGACAAAACATATAATTACTCGTAATTTTTCCTACAGTTTTGTTGTTAAAAGGCTTTTAAGGATATTTATATTGAATTTTGCTCATTTATAAGGGGAGCTAACTCATCTGTCCTTGGCCAATTTTTGAATCTTGAAAGCAGGGACAAAAGAATACATGTCTTTTTCAATACATTCCTCTAGGTTATGATGATGGGAACATTAAAACACATGACTTAGCTCTTAATGAGAGTTACAGAATTCAGATCAAAGATTTATTCTTCTTTTTCTAAAATTTTATTAACATTTCTATGTCATTGTTTCAGAACAAGAAACTTACAGCTTCTAGTGAAGAGGAGATATTCGAGCATTTAAGCCTTCCTTACCTGAAACCGTCTGACCGCAACTGTTGAGTCGTCCACTGCTGTTGTAAATATTCCATGATTGTGAGGATGAAACTGAAATGTAGAACTATTAGAGACATATAGCGTTTTAGGTAGCCACGTATCTTAACATGTGTTTGGTAGCTCTGTGTAAGGAGAACCATGTTTATACCGACAACTCTCTACATTGACATCAGCTATTTGTAAGGAGAACCATGTTTATACCGACAACTCTCTACATTGACATCAGCTATTTGTTAGGAGAACTCTGTGAACACTGACCACCTCTCTACATTGACTTAAGTTCTATGTAATGAGAACCCTGTGTATACTGACCACCTCTCTACATTGACTTAAGTTCTATGTAATAAGAACCCTGTGTACACTGACCACCTCTCTACATTGACTTAAGTTCTATGTAATAAGAACCCTGTGTACACTGACCACCTCTCTACATTGACTTAAGTTCTATGTAATGAGAACCCTGTGTATACTGACCACCTCTCTACATTGACATTAGTTCTATGTAATAAGACCCCTGTGTACACTGACCATCCTCTACATTGACTTAAGTTCTATTTAATAAGAACCCTGTGTATACTGACCACCTTCTACATTGACTTAAGTTCTATGTAATAAGAACCCTGTGTACACTGACCACCTCTCTACATTGACTTAAGTTCTATGTAATAAGAACCCTGTGTACACTGACCACCCTCTACATTGACTTAAGTTCTATGTAATAAGAACCCTGTGTATACTGACCACCTTCTACATTGACTTAAGTTCTATGTAATAAGAACCCTGTGTACACTGACCACCCTCTACATTGACTTAAGTTCTATGTAATAAGAACCCTGTGTATACTGACCACCTTCTACATTGACATTAGTTCTATGTAATAAGAACCCTGTGTACACTGACCACCCTCTACATTGACTTAAGTTCTATTTAATAAGAACCCTGTGTATACTGACCACCTTCTACATTGACTTAAGTTCTATGTAATAAGAACCCTGTGTACACTGACCACCTCTCTACATTGACTTAAGTTCTATGTAATAAGAACCCTGTGTACACTGACCACCCTCTACATTGACTTAAGTTCTATGTAATAAGAACCCTGTGTATACTGACCACCTTCTACATTGACTTAAGTTCTATGTAATAAGAACCCTGTGTATACTGACCACCTTCTACATTGACATTAGTTCTATGTAAGAAGAACCCTGTGTATACTGACCACCCTCTACATTGACATTAGTTCTATGTAAGAAGAACCCTGTGTATACCAACCACCCTCTACATTGACATTAGCTTTATGTAAGGAGAAACCTGTATACACTGACCACCCTCTACATTGACATTAGCTAAGGAGAACCCGTGTATACTGACTATCTCTAATGACCAAAGAGGATGGCTGTTTTCTGACCATTATATCCTGATGTAAAATCAGTTTTGGAATTGGAATCTAGAGTATGCGAAAAAAAGACACATTTGTACATTTCATCTTCAAAAATACCTTAAGTATACAACTGTGTTACATTTTTTTATAATACTTTGGTGGAACAGAGCCTTAAAAATTAATAAAAAGTTCACAAAATTGCTTGAATGTGCAATGAAACCAAATTTGAAGTAAATAAAACAGGTTTTGAATGTATAATTTTTTTCAAAGAAAATACTGTATAATTATGGTATGTGGGTTTAGAAAGAACATATGTATTACACAGATTGTGTTTTATTAATTATCTGTAGTATTCTTTCTACACTTTCAATTTCCACATAATGCCATTTACCAAGAATTCGAATCAGGATACCTGTTATGATTTCTCACGGAATGATTTATATTCAATGAAATATGTTTTTGATAAAATTGACCAATCAGCAGGCAGCGTTTTCATTGCCTCTTCCATGTGACATTTTTTATCTGCCTAAGGTAGCAGTTCAGACATCCATACTTTTCCCAATATTTTATGTTAATGTATAGCCACCTTAGTTGGAGCCGTTGTTACTGTTTATAATAGTGAAAGTTTATGTGTAGTGTTAAGGGTTGTGATAAGTTAGAGAAAGAAAAATAAATTTGTTTTAAGGTTCATTTATAGGAAAAAATTGTGCCATTTTGAAAGATAATATTGATTTTTTCCCTCAAAGCATGACGAATTTTAGTATGATAGAAAAAATAAACAAAATTGTTAAGATATTCACTATGTACAGGCTGGGAAGAGCATACATGTATGTGCTATTTTCCTGCATCATCTATTTGTTAATCTATCCATCCGTCTCTATGGTTTGATGTACGATTTCGTCCATTTCTCATTCAAAAATCCTTTTACTGCAGGTTGCTAATTTTTTGCACGTAGAACACAGTCAAATATTTATGGACAGGGAGTTAGATCATGGATTGAGAAACAAGTTTTCCAAATTTCGGATTTTTAATTCCTCAATTTTATTTTGACTAAATTTTACTTTTGATGAAGGTTTGATAAGTCTGTTTATGATGCTTCGTTTCCAACAAAATTGGAGTACGTGAAGTAGAGCACTTCTCAACATGTCAGTTCAATGGTCCATCCAAATTTTATTAAATTGACACTTAATATGTCTTAAACAAAACATTTTAACTAAGACTTACAACATTTATGGACCTATTTTGACAAACCTGTCCTTGAATCTACATATTTTAATCTTGTTGATGTCTTGAATTTTAAAAGTCAAGAATGATAAATATGTTTTACTGTCAATATTTGTGTATATTTAGGGTTACAAATTAGGGAATCCCCGTCCTTAATATAGAATTGGATAAAGCTTCGCAGAACCTTTTTGAAAGTGTTTTATAGTGAAAATGTCTGTCTTTGTTACGAAAATAAATAATGATATGAATACATACCAGATGTGTTTGGGAGGGTAGGGTCCAATTTCAGTTCTTTGTCCCTTAATCAAAACAAATAATGCATTGTCAAACACAATGTTGCTTGATGTTTAAATTTGATGTTAATATATCTTGCTAATTGATGAAATTTTAGTGATTAAGTTTTTAGCAGAGCTAGGATATAACATACACAGTGTTATGTATAAAATGTATGTATATACATGTATATCAACATTTCTCATAAGCTGAAGAATTTCTCTAGACACAATGCTTAGTTGAGAAAGTAAACCTCTGTCAGCAATGTTAGTAAAAAGAGAATTTTCAACAAACCAAATTGTGTTGAAAATTCTTCTGTAGCTAATATTTTGTCGTCATTAAACATGTTTTAGATATGCTTAAAATTCTCTGTATGTTATAAATAAATAAATAATGAAAAAATCAGCAAACTGTTTTCGTCATTTTGAAAATTCTCCGTGAGCTTAATCTGATTTTCATAGCAAGTTAAACCAACTAGAAAATACTGACATGATTTTTGTCTCGCCTGAGTCATGTATATAGCAGAACCTTGTTATTACTTTTCTGGTGGCAAGAGTAATGTCAACATTTCACTTTAAAGTTTTGCATTTAGATTTGTTGCTGAATAGGTGTATGTCAAATTTTAACCAAACTTGGTATGTGGTTGGATCACAAGAGGCACACAGAGTAAGGATGGGATGACACCATGGTCATTGGGGGCACACAGAGAAGGATGGGATGACACCATGGTTAATGGGGGCACACAGAGGAAAGGATGGGATGACATCATGGTCAATGGGGGCACACAGAGGAAGGATGGGATGACACCATGGTTAATGGGGGCACACTGAGAAAGGATTGAATGACATCATGGTTAATGGGGGCACACAGAGGAAGGATGAAATGACACCATGGTTAATGGGGCACACAGACGAAGGATGGGATAACAGCATGGTTAATGGGGGCACACAGAGAAGAATGGGATGACATCATGGTTAATGGGGGCACACAGAGTAAGGATGGGATGACACCATGATTAATGGGGGCACACAGAGGAAGGATGGGATGACATCATGGTTAATGAGGGCACACAGAGTAAGGATGGGATGACATCATGGTTAATGGGGGCACACAGAGGAAGGATGGGATGACATCATGGTTAATGGGGCACACAGAGGAAGGATGGGATGACACCATGGTTAATGGGGGCACACAGAGGAAGGATGGGATGACAGCATGGTTAATGGGGGCACACAGAGGAAGGATGGGATGACACCATGGTTGATGGGGCACACAGACGAAGGATGGGATAACAGCATGGTTAATGGGGGCACACAGAGAAGGATGGGATGACATCATGGTTAATGGGGGCACACAGAGTAAGGATGGGATGACACCATGATTAATGGGGGCACACAGAGGAAGGATGGGATGACATCATGGTTAATGAGGGCACACAAAGTAAGGATGGGATGACACCATGATTAATGGGGGCACACAGAGTAAGGATGGGATGACATCATGGTTAATGGGGGCACACAGAGGAAGGATGGGATGACATCATGGTTAATGGGGCACACAGAGGAAGGATGGGATGACACCATGGTTAATGGGGGCACACAGAGGAAGGATGGGATGACATCATGGTTAATGGGGGCACACAGAGTAAGGATGGGATGACACCATGATCAATGGGGGCACACTGAGAAAGGATTGAATGACAACATGGTCAATGGGGGCACACAGAGGAAGGATGGGATGACACCATGGTTAATGGGGGCACACAGAGAAGGATGGGATGACACCATGGCCATTGGGGGCACACAGAGGAAGGATGGGATGACACCATGGTTGATGGGGCACACAGAGGAAGGATGGGATGACACCATGGTTAATGGGGGCACACAGAGGAAGGATTGAATGACAACATGGTCAATGGGGGCACACAGAGGAAGGATGGGATGACACCATGGTTAATGGGGGCACACAGAGGAAGGATGGGATGACACCATGGTTAATGGGGGCACACAGAGTAAGGATGGGATGACACCATGGTTAATGGGGGCACACAGAGGAAGGATGGGATGACACCATGGTCAATGGGGGCACACAGAGAAAGGATGGGATGACACCATGGTCATTGGGGGCACACAGAGAAGGATGGGATGACACCATGGTTAATGGGGGCACACAGAGGAAGGATGGGATGACACCATGGTTAATGGGGGCACACAGAGTAAGGATGGGATGACACCATGGTTATTGGGGGCACACAGAGTAAGGATGGGATGACACCATGGTTAATGGGGGCACACAGAGGAAGGATGGGATGACACCATGGTTAATGGGGCCACACAGAGGAAGGATGGGATGACACCATGGTTAATTGGGGCACACAGAGGAAGGATGGGATGACATCATGGTTAATGGGGCCACACAGAGGAAGGATGGGATGACATCATGGTTAATGAGGGCACACAGAGTAAGGATGGGATGACACCATGATTAATGGGGGCACACAGAGTAAGGATGGGATGACATCATGGTTAATGGGGCACACAGAGGAAGGATGGGATGACACCATGGTTAATGGGGGCACACAGAGGAAGGATGGGATGACAACATGGTTAATGGGGGCACACAGAGGAAGGATGGGATGACACCATGGTTGATGGGAGCACACAGAGGAAGGATGGGATGACACCATGGTTAATGGGGGCACACAGAGGAAGGATGGGATGACACCATGGTTAATGGGGGCACACAGAGGAAGGATGGGATGACACCATGGTCATTGGGGGCACACAGAGAAGGATGGGATGACACCATGGTTAATGGGGGCACACAGAGAAGGATGGGATGACACCATGGTTAATTGGGGCACACAGAGGAAGGATGGGATGACATCATGGTTAATGGGGCCACACAGAGGAAGGATGGGATGACACCATGGTTAATGGGGCCACACAGAGGAAGGATGGGATGACACCATGGTGAATGGGGGCACACAGAGAAAGGATGGGATGACACCATGGTTAATGGGGCCACACAGAGGAAGGATGGGATGACATCATGGTTAATGGGGGCACACAGAGGAAGGATGGGATGACACCATGGTGAATGGGGGCACACAGAGAAAGGATGGGATGACACCATGGTTAATGGGGCCACACAGAGGAAGGATGGGATAACAGCATGGTTAATGAGGGCACACAGAGAAGGATGGGATGACATGGTTAATGGGGGCACACAGAGAAAGGATGGGATGACACCATGGTTAATGGGGGCACACAGAGAAAGGATGGGATGACACCATGGTTAATGGGGGCACACAGAGTAAGGATGGGATGACACCATGGTTAATGGGGCCACACAGAGGAAGGATGGGATGTCATCGTGGTCAATGGGGACACACAGAGTAAGGATGGGATGACATCATGGTTAATAGGGAACCACAGAAAAGATGAAGGTGTCACCCTGGTCATTTAGGGCAAACAGGGGAAAGATGGTGATGTCACAAAGTTCATTGTGGGCACACAGAAAAGATAGAGGTGTCATCATGGTAATTTATTATACACAAGAAATGGAGGTGTCACCATTGCCACGTGGGACAGATAAAGGAAAGATGGGGATAAGCCAATGGGACAGGAACTTAAGGAACATTAAAAAAAGGGAACAATAAGACAAGAATCAAAAAGGAAAGAAATGACTTAACTAAAGGAACTCAGCAGACTTCAAGACAAAAAGGAAGGACAACCAAAGGAACTAAACAGACTTTAAGACAAAAGGAAAAACAACCAAAGGAACTAAACAGGCTTTAAGACAAAAGGAAAAACAACGAATGGAACGAACTCAGCAAACTTCAAGACAAGATGAAAACAACCAATGGAACTCAGCAGAATTCAAGACAAAAAGGAAGGACAACCAAAGGAACTAAACAGACTTAAAGAAAATAGGGAAAAATAACAAAGCAACTCAGCAGACTTCAAGACAAGATGAAAACAACCAAAGGAATTCAGCAGACTTTAAGACAAAAGGAAAGACAACCAAAGCAACTCAGCAGAATTCAAGACAAAAGAAAAGACAACCAAAAGAACCAATCACACTTCAAGACAAAGGGAAAGACAGGTGAGAAGGCTTATAGACAAAAGGAAAGACATCCAATTGAGTTCATCAAACTTCAAGACAAAACGAAAGACAACTAAAGAAATTGAACAAACTCCTAAGACAAAAGGAAAGAAAAGCAAAAGAAATCAGCAGACTTTGACACAAAAGGAAAGACAACTGAGCAGATTTCAAGACAAAATCAAAGACAACCAAAGGACTTGAGCAGGCTTCAAGACAAAAGGAAAGAAAACTGAGCAGACTGTATTCATGGTCAAAAATGGTGGAAAATCTTACATCAATGGATGTATGATTCCACATTAAATTACAGGAGGTATGCCTCTGTTAATGTATAGGCTTTTTATCACATAAGGTTTGTTCCGACTTTATGTTATTTTCATTAAAGGATTTACGGTAGAGCAAGATAGTACGATAACATTGCGATAGTGTATTTGTAAACAATATCTCATTAATCTGAATACACATGTATTTATGAATCCCTTATCAGACACTGATATGTTTGATCTATAAATCAATGAGAATGAAATCAAAATTCTCTATCAACATCACTGATGACGTGAATGATACTCCACTGTCTTCCAAAGTGGAGATGGGTGCAAATATTTAAGAAAATTAATCAGTGCAATCAATGGGGAAAATCTTCATCAAGAGCACAAATTAAGTCACAGTGACCTGATTTGTCTCACACGCACGAAAGCAAATCGTCCATATTTAAATAATGAAATGTTAAAAACAATGTCGGCCACCGAGTGTGTTTTCCGTACGTATGTACTTTGTTATCAGCCTGTCCTGGATAGCAGACGTCCACTTTGTCTGATTCTGTCTGATGCAATACAGCTGATTTTAAACACTCAAATACTCAATTTGGCTGGGAGAAGCCATCTTGAAGAAAATGTGGTCGAGTAATATTGCATGATGCAACACAACATAGGATGTTATTAAATGAAAAAAAAATGAACGGAAAAATAAAGTATTGTGTGAAATCGGAATAGGAGTTCATAGACAATAGATAGTAGCGTAGCTACCATGTATGATTTATGCCAAAGCATCTGCGATTCACCCCGACCCCCCCCCCCCCCCCCCCCCGCAAAAAAAAAAGTTAAGACAAAAGTCGAGAGAGATAGAGAGAATTTGCGCCTAGCTACGTCACTGCCAGATAGAATCCCCAAAAGCATCAGCGGTGTGGATTATTTTCGCCGCCATTCCTGCTTATTTGCATACGTGGGATTTGAAATCACTACATTAAGTTTAATACAATTATGTTGTATTAAACTGACTGATAAGGTAAATAAATGGATATGCACTTGCATGCACTCATATCCCCTTTTGGTCCATTTTTACACCTACACAATGATACTGCGTTCGAACGGTACGATATTTTCACCTGTTCACTACAGGTAGTCAGAGACGGAAGCATCTCTGTAAAATGGTGTGTATGCATTTAGAATGATGTATTGTGGGTATTATGTACGAGGTTCACTTTTTGTCAGTTGCGAGTTACAAAATGCGAGTTGCGAGTTGCAAAGTGCGAGTTGCGAGTAGCAATAATGCGAGTTGCGAGTTACAAAATGCGAGTTGCGAGTTGCAAAATGCGGGTTGCAACTCGCAACTCGAAGAAAAGAAACACTCATTATGTACAATGTCGTTATTTCGCTCAACTGAAATCGTTGTTTCGAAGCGACTGAACGAAATAAGACCAAGAAACACTGTGGGTCTAAAACGCTCATTAGCTTCTAATACAACGTTGAAGCTAGATCAATTATTTTGGTTTCTAAGTTGATTACCACTACATTCAAATATATTAGAACGGACTAGGTTTATTCCTTCAAATAAATGTTGTATTCCTTTATATCAGCATAATACTGGCCTGTCACCAGGTCTCTAGGTCCATGACTATTGACGAGAAGTCGTCTAAAGATTTCAGTATGACCCCTGTGACCTCGAATGTGGCTCAAGGGAGTTCATTTGAGAAATAGTAGACCTCCACTCCAGCATGGTTAAGGCCAAATATCATGTATCTGTGCCTCGTGGCTTAAGCATGTTTGACACCTGTGACCTTGAATGAGGATCAAGGTCATCCATTTGAACAAACCTGGTAGACTTTCATCCCAGCTTGGTGCAAGCCAAATATCATGTATACGTGCCACTTGGTTATTGAGAAGAAGTCATTTAATGATGGCCTTCATATAGGTCAAGGTCATGCATTTTAACAACCTTATTATCTCTTTGTCACGCCACGCCACGTCACGCCACGCCACGCCACGACATGTCATGGAAAAACCTCACTTACCATTCGGTCAGAAGAGCTAAAAACGAAACAAAAATTGCTGTCTAGTCAATTTGTTTTCGTCTCAAGGGAGAAAATAACGAAACAAAAAGATGCTGTCTAGCCGATTTCTTTCGCCTAACGGGGCAAAATGACGGAACGGAAAGTTGATTTGTATCATCGAAACAAAATATAGATATTGTCGTTATTTCGCAGCGGCGATAAAGTGGGCGAAGTAACAATTTTAGCAATTTCATGTCTATTTTGCATAGGTCTTGTATCATCATTTCGTTCCGTCAAGGCAGCCCTCTTCTCGAATAGAAAACTGTATATAAAATGTAGTATAATTAAATGTGTGCTACATTCGCTGCACTTTACGATCGCGAGCTTAGTTCGGTAATAAGACAGGCATATCAATTTACGACTCAAGCTGTGATGTAACACTGTCATAAAGTTTAGTGATATTTAATAAAGTTATTGAATTATCGGTAGGTTTAACTATCCGGAGAAGATTAGACACACTATGCTCGATACTCGACAAATGTCACGGAGAATATCAACATCTGTATTTGGAAAGTTCGCCTATTTGATTGAAATAAGACTCGATAGTAACCCTATTTCGGTATATGGTTACAAAAGTACTCATGTAATGGTCACAGAGAAGTCAGCCGGGGACGACTGACCTTATCAGGTAAAGGTAGTGTTGACCTGTGACTGACATTCCTACATCGGTCAGCAGTTCAAGTCAACACAATGTACAAGTACTTAATAGGTAATCCGGCCTATAGGTTATATTTTTATGTAACGAGATTTACAAACCTCACGCACTGTAAATGATTTAAAAGTTTAAGGGAATACGTTTAACCACAATTAAAGCGAAAGGGTTTTCAAAGTCCATGCGTCATCGTCCTATAACTTCGGCTGGTGGGGAATTATTTTCGTTTACATGTTAAAATTGAGAAGATTCTGTATGTGCAAAACCGCATTCTGGTGAAGGTCAAAGGTCAGTATATATGTCAGAGTGATCTATTTGTGACCTATATGTATATTTTGCACGCGTCGCATAAACACCGTCTTCCGAAGATGTTGTTCTCCTTTAGAAATCAACTGTAAATATATCACAGTGACCTAGTTAAGATACTCATGGAAACTGGTTTTACATTGTTAAAGTCTAAAGTAAAACAGAAGAAAAAAGTATAATATTTACTTTTGATACGCGTCCACCCACGTCTCAACATGTCCCCGGCCCACTTACAAATCTTGAGTGTTCTTATGTCTTCGCTAGCCTGCCAGGTGTTCAATATGGTACTCTCCTTACACACAGAAGTTTGACTAGCGAAGATGGTACCCTTAATATCACAGAGGATATATACCGGACACGAATCTAAAGAGGTACATACTCATGTATTCACGCACTTGGTCTGGAAACAGCGTTTCGCGGCGTTACCATTATATAAAATTTAAAACGAATCCGTGAATATAATATCTTAAATAAAATTTTGATACCTCAACGTGAAAAGGGGATAAGTATATAGGTAGAGTATTCATGTTGTGCAACCGTATGTCCGTGCGTACATGTAATTCAATTGGTTACGTCCGTCTTAACTTCTGAGGTCTTGCGTTCGAATGCTGTCAGGCGGTTGTTCTTTTACTATCTGCTGCAGAACGCTATGACTTGTTAAAAGAATAATCTAGATATCAGTGTAAGCTATTATAGCCCGTGTGGGTTTACCTACGATAAAATATCGTAACATCTTAAATACGTGTTGACAAAATGTATGAATGGGGGCGGTGGGTGTCATGAACTGGTCAGGCCGACTTGTTACTATACATACCCCGTACTACTACGATTTAGCGTACACAGGTGAGAATAGACAAGGTGAGATGTAACATCACAAACACGTGCAGCAATATATCAGGTAAGATATATATTTATATACGTATAAATGTCCGACTCCATTTTAATGACACATATATGTACATAATTTATTCCCCGCGTGTACTGGTTAAACTTTATGGGTGTTCCAATGCGGAACAGACTCTAATGCAATACTGTTACAAAAGGCACAGGGACTTGATTTCTGGAGATCCCAACCAACGATCCATAATAGTATATGTATTATACAAAATGTAATACGTATGGGCCGCGGGTTGCGGGTTCGTGCCAAGTCCCTGTGCCATAAGTGTGTAATATTGCGGCTCGAAGTTACGTATTATGCGACTTATGTTAAATCAGTTGTCTAAAAGTTTAAGCTAAAATCAGCCTTTATATCTTGATGCTTAGTCTGTAAATAGGTTTTATGGTGGCGTATTAGTTCCGTGTTACAATAGAATATTTATGTCACCGACTTCGGACTTAAAACTTGAGTTATGTATTATGGTGAAACAGAATTATAAGTTGCGCAATCATAAATTGTATTTGAATTGGAACTTTCGCGTAACAACACTGTGTGTCTGTCGACATTTCAATCAAACTGCTGGACGAACTCGCAATAGGTATTACTAATCAATCAATTTGTTTATAAAAGTGTCGTATATCACAATTACATTATACAAGTTTACAGTTACAAAGTTTGAAACATAATTAAACATCGAGGATGAGCCATCTTAACCATTATACAATTTAAGATATAAAATATTGATATGTCAAAAAGAACTGTTAAAATAAGTATTTTTTAGATAAATAAAACCAATCACAAAATCACAAATTCCAATCCACAGAACAGGTGAGTGGGACAGCCCCTACCTACCAAACTCCCTGAAATCGTACTTACATTTACATAAAATGATTAAAAGATTTATTTTACAATTACCGCATTAAAACATTATGTCTTTAAAAGTAGTATTGAATGAAGTGAATAAATACATATAATAATATACATGTATTATACATAAAAACATAGGTGTCTTGCTCTACATAGTAGTGGAATTTAGTTCCCCAAGGGTTGTGGGAGCACCATCAGTGTATAGTCTGCTAATATATATGATTTACTTCAAATACCTTCCCGCGGTCTGCTAGCATCAACAACTCTCAATGTTAAATAAACGACGATAGATCGATAACTCTCAATGTCGTTTTAAATAAACAACGATAGATCGATAACTCTCAATGTCGTTTTCAATGAACGACGATAGATCGATAACTCTCAATGTGGTTTTGAATAAACAACGATAGATCGATAACTCTCAATGTCGTTTTCAATAAACAACGATAGATCGATAACTCTCAATGTCGTTTTCAATAAACGACGATAGATCAATAACTCTCAATGTTTAATAAACGACGATAGATCAATAACTCTCAATGTCATTTTAATATAAACGCCTATAGATAAGTGTTTTAGGGAGGCTTATTAACAAATTAAAATCCCGATCAATGCTATTTCCATGGAGGGGGTCGCGCGTGTATAAATTTTCAAGCTAAAGAAAAGTACTGACTCATTCAAACTACATATTTAAGCGCAACTTTCTTCTTGACTAATTTGATTTTTAACTGTAAACAATGGAACTGTTTTACCGATATAGTTAGGGTTCTAAATTAGGAATCTTCCTCCAAAAAATGGAGGGTTCGTCATTTGTCATAATGGGGATATACCTTTCGCTTTGGGCAATACAGCATCTACAGTATTGTAATAATTGACGCAGAGTCGACCAAGATTCAAATTTATGGCTAACTTGTTTAGTTTAGAACTCGCATTACTTTGATTTTGACTTAGTTCATACTTATTATACCATGTGTCAATCAAAGTCTCCAAATAGATTGACCATGGTCCGAAATTTGACCATATATTCACTTAATCCATAACATAGTAATTATAACCTCAATTAGTTTCACAATCACCCATAACGACCCTTTTTTTTTTTTTACCGAAATCAGAATGACCTGGTCGCATTTACCATTCGGCTAGCCTCGGCCGATTCCGGTACCCTTCATCATTCGGTACGGAATCGGCCGAGGTGTGACGAGTGCGCATTGACCTCAAATGATGGACCGACCTCGAATTTGACCTCGTATGTACGGAAACTCGGTTTGGATTTTAACTGTCCTGACTTTGACCTCAGTGAACTTGACCTCGGGTTGATGTATAAATATACTATGACAAACAATGATGTAGGTCGATAAGTGAGTATGATAGTACTAAAGTGTATACTTAGAGATAAAAACTTATGTAAAGTATACCTACAGTTCAGGCGACGCAGAGTTCACCGGGTCACTTCGAGCCTGTTACATACCTATCTTGGTCACACCAAACTGTTACCAAATTTGGAGTCGATGTGCGATCGGCTAAAATTAGTCTTTCAAATGATAAATGGTTTTCTATTAAATTTGTAATCAACTCTCTCTATGCGAGGGACGATTTACATTTCCTGCTCTGCGATTTAAAAGTTACCCGACATGGAAACACACCACATCGCTAAACCTACTTCTGATGTTTTTTTTACACACATATGTAAATACATTGCGATCCAGGTATTCATATAATGTAATAGTGACTTCCACTAGGGTCATGTCAGGATATCGGGCCATTTAAACGTTCTTTTTAAATTAAGCTGCGGTTATTTCTGGCTAGGCGACTGGTTGCCGTAGATCGTGAGTTCGAAGCCCGATCTGAGCACGAGTCATAAAGTTGTCTTCCTTCGTCAATTGTGTTACTATATTATATAAATAACAGCTTCATAGGCGCAGACGTTTGATGACATACCGTCCATCTGTCATTTGAATCACTTTGCTTGTCAGGGCCTAGTTTTTGACCTGAGATAAAAACTTTGTACATTGTACATAACTATTTCAAAATACAGGAGAGTGTCGACCGCGTGTTACAACTACGATCCTGGCGCCTTGTTTACAGTTGTTGATTTTTTTGTTCTTTGTTTTGGCATTGTCTTCGTGTTTTCTTGACAGTACGAATGTGCTGTTTTTGTCATGCTGGAGTGCGGCATACTGAAGCGGTCAATACATCGTCATTATTTAGAGTTATTGCCCTTTGTTTTGTTTTTTCCGGGCAAAATTTTGTGTGTGTTTTATTGTTAATCATAAGTATATTCATTAAAACATTAAATCAAGTCAACACGGATCGACCCGGTTTGAGTACGGACTCGCTGCGGTCTAACACGGTTTCTCTCGGTTTGTATCACCGTAGCTCACCGTGGCTTTAAACGCTAGTAGAGTAAACTACTTCGGTTTTCTGTTTAGGTTCAGTATTACTAATCTCTTGTTTAGGTGATGGGACGGAGAGGCATATGAGAGGGTTGGGGATGGGGCGGAGAGGCATATGAGAGGGTTGGGGATGGGGCGGAGAGACATATGAGAGGGGTAGGGATGGGGCGGAGAGACATATGAGAGGGTTGGGGATGGGACGGAGAGGCATATGAGAGGGTTGGGGATGGGGCGGAGAGGGATATGAGAGGGGTAGGGATGGGGCGGAGAGACATATGAGAGGGGTGGGGATGGGACGGAGAGGCATATGAGAGGGTTGGGGATGGGGCGGAGAGACATATGAGAGGGTTGGGGATGGGGCGGAGAGACATATGAGAGGGTTGGGGATGGGGCGGAGAGACATATGAGAGGGGTGGGGATGGGGCGGAGAGACATGGGAGAGGGGTAGGGATGGGACGGAGATGCATATGAGAGGGGTGGGGCGGAGAGGCATAGGAGAGGGGTAGGGATGGGACGGAGAGGCATAGGAGAGGGGTGGGGCGGAGAGGCGTATGAGAGGGGTAGGGATGGGGCGGAGAGGGATAGGAGAGGGGTGGGGATGGGACGGAGAGGCATATGAGAGGGGTAGGGATGGGGCGGAGAGGGATAGGAGAGGGGTGGGAAGGAGAGGCATATGAGAGGGGTAGGGATGGGGCGGAGAGGCATATGAGAGGGGTGGGGATGGGGCGGAGAGGGATATGAGGGGGTTGGGGATGAGGCGGAGAGGGATATGAGAGGGTTGGGGATGGGGCGGAGAGATATGAGAGGGGTGGGGATGGGGCGGAGAGGCATATGAGAGGGGTGGGGATGGGGCGGAGAGGGATAGGAGAGGGGTGGGGATGGGGCGGAGAGGCATATGAGAGGGGTAGGGATGGGGCGGAGAGGGATATGAGAGGGGTGGGGATGAGGCGGAGAGGGATATGAGAGGGGTGGGGATGGGGCGGGGAGACATATGAGAGGGGTGGGGATGGGGCGGGGAGGGATAGGAGAGGGGTGGGGATGGGGCGGAGAGAGATAGGAGAGGGGTGGGGATGGGACGGAGAGGGATAGGAGTAAAGTATACCTACAGTTCAGGCGACGCAAAGTTCACCGGGTCACCTCGAGCCTGTTACATACCTATCTTCGTCACACCAAACTGTTACCAAATTTGGAGTCGATGTGCGATCGGCTAAAATTAGTCTTTCAAATGATAAATGGTTTTCTATTAAATTTGTAATCAACTCTCTCTATGCGAGGGACGATTTACATTTCCTGCTCTGCGATTTAAAGGTTAACCAACTTGGAAACACACCACATCGTTTAACCTACTTCAGATGTTTTTTTTTACACATATGTAAATACATTGCGATCCAGGTATTCATATAATCTAATAGACGACTTCCACTAGGGTCATGTCAGGATATCGGGCCATTTAAACGTTCTTTTTAAATTAGCTGCGGGTATTTCTGGCTAGGCGATTGGTTGCCGTAGGTCGTGAGTTCGAAGCCCGATCTGGGCACGAGTCATAAAGTTGTCTTCCTTCGTCAATTGTGTTACTATATTATATAAATAACAGCTTCATAGGCGCAGACGTTTTATGACATACCGTCCATCTGTCATTTGAATCACTTTGCTTGTCAGGGCCTAGTTTTTGACCTGAGATAAAACTTTGTACATTGTACATAACTATTTCAAAATACAGGAGAGTGTCGACCGCGTGCTACAACTACGATCCTGGCGCCTTGTTTACAGTTGTTGATTTTTTTGTTCTTTGTTTTGGCATTGTCTTCGTGTTTTCTTGACAGTACGAATATGTTGTTTTTGTCATGCTGGAGTGCAGCATACTGAAGCGGTCAATACTTCGTCATTATTTAGAGTTATTGCCATTTGTTTTGTTTTTTTCCGGACAGAATTTTGTGTGTGTTTTATTGTTAGTCATAAGTATATTTATTAAAACATTAAATCAAGTCAACACGGATCGACCCGGTTTGAGTACGGACTCGCTGCGGTCTAACACGGTTTCTCTCGGTTTGTATCACCGTAGCTCACCGTGGCTTTAAACGCTAGTAGAGTAAACTACTTCGGTTTTCTGTTTAGGTTCAGTATTACTAATCTCTTGTTTAGGTGATGGGACGGAGAGGCATATGAGAGGGTTGGGGATGGGGCGGAGAGACATATGAGAGGGGTGGGGATGGGGCGGAGAGACATATGAGAGGGTTGGGGATGGGGCGGAGAGACATATGAGAGGGGTGGGGATGGGGCGGAGAGACATGGGAGAGGGGTAGGGATGGGACGGAGATGCATATGAGAGGGGTGGGGCGGAGAGGCATAGGAGAGGGATAGGGATGGGACGGAGAGGCATAGGAGAGGGGTGGGGCGGAGAGGCATATGAGAGGGGTATAGGGATGGGGCGGAGAGGGATATGAGAGGGGTGGGGATGGGGCGGGGAGTACTATGAGAGGGGTTGGGATTGGACGGAGAGGCATATGAGAGGGGTGGGGATGGGGCGGAGAGGCATATGAGAGGGGTAGGGATGGGGCGGAGAGGTATATGAGAGGGGTGGGGATGGGGCGGAGAGGCATATGAGAGGGGTGGGGATGGGGCGGAGAGGCATATGAGAGGGGTGGGGATGGGGCGGGGAGGGATAGGAGAGGGGTAAGGATGGGGCGGGGAGGGATATGAGAGGGGTGGGGATGGGGCAGAGAGGCATATGAGAGGGGTGGGGATGAGGCGGAGAGGTATATGAGAGGGGTGGGGATGGGGCGGGGAGGGATATGAGAGGGGTGGGGATGGGGCGGAGAGGTATATCAGAGGGGTGGGGATGGGGCGGAGAGGCATATGAGAGGGGTGGGGATGGGGCGGAGAGGGATATGAGAGGGGTGGGGATGGGGCGAGGAGGGATATGAGAGGGTGGGGATGGGGCGGAGAGGTATATGAGAGGGGTGGGGATGGGGCGGGGAGGGATATGAGAGGGGTGGGGATGGGGCGGAGAGGTATATCAGAGGGGTGGGGATGGGGCGGAGAGGCATATGAGAGGGGTGGGGATGGGGCGGAGAGGGATATGAGAGGGGTGGGGATGGGGCGAGGAGGGATATGAGAGGGTGGGGATGGGGCGGAGAGGTATATGAGAGGGGTGGGGATGGGGCGGAGAGGTATATGAGAGGGGTGGGGATGGGGCGGGGAGGGATATGAGAGGGGTGGGGATGGGGCGGAGAGGTATATCAGAGGGGTGGGGATGGGGCGGAGAGGGATATGAGAGGGGTGGGGATGGGGCGGAGAGGCATATGAGAGGGGTGGGGATGGGGCGGAGAGGGATATGAGAGGGGTGGGGATGGGGCGGAGAGGCATATGAGAGGGGTGGGGATGGGGCGGAGAGGCATATGAGAGGGGTGGGGATTGGACGGAGAGGCATATGAGAGGGGTGGGGATTGGACGGAGAGGCATATGAGAGGGGTGGGGATGGGGCGGAGAGGTATATGAGAGGGGTGGGGATGGGGCGGAGAGGCATATGAGAGGGGTGGGGATGGGGCAGAGAGGCATATGAGAGGGGTGGGGATGGGGCGGAGAGGGATATGAGAGGGGTGGGGATGGGGCGGAGAGGGATATGAGAGGGGTGGGGATGGGGCGGAGAGGGATATGAGAGGGGTGGGGATGGGGCGGGGAGGGATATCAGAGGGGTGAGGATGGGGCGGAGAGGTATATCAGAGGGGTGGGGATGGGGCGGAGAGGCATATGAGAGGGGTGGGGATGGGGCGGGGAGGGATATGAGAGGGGTGGGGATGGGGCGGAGAGGCATATGAGAGGGGTGGGGATGGGGCGGAGAGGGATATGAGAGGGGTGGGGATGGGGCGGGGAGGTATATCAGAGGGGTGGGGATGGGGCGGAGAGGGATATGAGAGGGGTGGGGATGGGGCGGAGAGGCATATGAGAGGGGTGGGGATTGGACGGAGAGGCATATGAGAGGGGTGGGGATGGGGCGGGGAGGGATATGAGAGGGGTGGGGATGGGGCGGAGAGGCATATGAGAGGGGTGGGGATGGGGCGGAGAGGCATATGAGAGGGTGGGGATGGGGCGGAGAGGTATATGAGAGGGGTGGGGATGGGGCGGAGAGGTATATGAGAGGGGTGGGGATGGGGCGGGGAGGGATATGAGAGGGGTGGGGATGGGGCGGAGAGGCATATGAGAGGGGTCGGGGATTGACATGTTTTCGATCTTAAAATAGAAATATATGTGTACAAAGTTTCGTGTGAGGTGTTGGGGTTTAGATTGTTGATAATCATAATCAATATTGCCTAGGTCACCAAGAGGCCAATGTCACCTGTACGATCAGATAGCGTATCTATAAAACAGTCTGGAAAACACGATCGATCAGAATCTAATCAGTCTGGGGACTTTCACGTCAGGCAATATATTGTCAACAGTTGCAGAGTCGTGGGGTCGGCTAACAACGGATTCCTACTCAAAATGCCACGCGCATCGCCAAGATCAGGATTAACCTATCACAGATTCATCTTTTAGGCTCTCCATCCAAATCCAGACAGACAGCTTGTCCTTTCCACGACGTCCGCCATCAAGTAACAAATCGGATGATTATGTGATATATATATATAACGTATGAAACTTTTTTTAAAATGAAAACTTAACATTGGCGCAGTGGTATAAGCTGTGGGCATTTCTATAACTGGGCGATTATGTGCCGTAGATCGTAAGTTCGAGGCCCGGTCAGGGCACGAGTCATAAAATTGTCTACTTTTGTTAATTGTGATACTATATTTACTATACATGTATGTATATTTTCTTCCCGAAACGAAGATCTGTGTTTGGTCCACATAATACCTGGTATCTTTTGGGAAGTTATCAAAACCACATATCTTTGTAAAAAAAAAAAAAAAAAAAAAATCACTATCTTAAATTTTTTTTTTTTGTACTATTGTATTCTGAAATTTTTAACGAGTCCCTGTGATATTGGCCACATCATAAACGTCAAAACAGCCTTAACACACCAGGATTTGTCTAAATACACAAGGGACGTACCGTATTCTCAGGTACCCAGGACCCTACCGCACGGTCTCTATCAGCTATTAGTTCTGATCCGCGGTATTATCACATACAATTAATCGAAGGAGTTTATGTCTACACGTAAATGGCTAGTTAGTATGATTTCTTTTCCTGGACACGACAAGAGTATCAGAAAAAAATTCTTACGTACATTGTAAGCTATTTACTTTGTCTACTGATACAGGTAGCTTTTGGATTCCAGGTAAAAGACTAATTTGTATCGATAGTCGGTCGTGATCAGGTGAACATTTTCATCAATATATCTTATATATAACTAGGTTATAGAAAATTAATTGTACATAATTATATCAAGCATGAAAACAGATTTGTCGTTACATCGTCCTTAAATACGACCTAAGATTACTCTTTTAAAAATTAATGCACGCGAGTAATAAAATATATACTTTATAGATCTCCCGGAGTATGAACTGTCACCACCGATTTATTTCTGAACTAGTTTAAGAGTCCAAATGATCTCGTGCCCCCAGTATGACCTAACACGACAATTTAGAATGATCAGATAGCTTTAAAAGCTAATGAATAATAGCCCAGTTCTAAAAAAAGGTCCTTACAAAATAACTCGGAACTATAGGTTTTTTGTCTAGCTATGGTGTCAGAGGTCTATTGGGTCATGACCTGATGGCACAGTGAACTCGGGCACTGACCCTAGCTAGCTCGCTGCGATAACTAGCTGAATATGTAATGTGGAGTAATATTTAGCTTTGGGAAGGAAAGGTTGGGTACTTAAAGCCAGACTCCCAGCAGAACAGGTAGGTTACCAACGTCTAGTCATTGCGGTATTTCTGATCAAGTTTATTTCTACTAATATTGAATTATTGAGCATTAGACTAACGATTTATTGTACGTACATTGTAGCAAGCACTGCTGACAGATCATTGATGGCGTGAATATGAAATTTCAATTATTTTATAGTTTATTACCAGACATTACAGCCACAGAAGAAGCCCGAGTTTCCTCTGGCCCTGACACCATGTCTGGTGTCAGGGCCAGAGGAAACTCGGGCTGCCACGGAAGGTGATTCACATTTACAACGTCTGATGTGTTTGATAATGTATGATCTATAAATAACTACAAAGAACTTGTCGATGCTGACAGGGACGGTTTCTAGTACAGGTGATTAAATTGGTTATGTACATACACTTATACATTCTGGATAAAATGTAGGTCTTCGTAACACTGATAAAAAGGAAGATATGCAGAAGGATATATACATCCGTTCTGCTACGATTGTTCATAGATGTAGACGATAATTGAAGAAATGCACAGATATACTGAAATTTCAGGTATAAGCAGTAGAAGTATGAGAGATGTAGGGGTGTGGGGATGTCAGGTATAGAGATGTAGGGGTGTGGGGATGTCAGGTATAGAGATGTAGGGGTGTGGGGATGTCAGGTGTAGAGATGTAGGGGTGTGGGGATGTCAGGTATAGAGAAGTAGGGGTGTGGGGATGTCAGGTATAGAGAAGTAGGGGTGTGGGGATGTCAGGTGTAGAGAAGTAGGGGTGTGGGGATGTCAGGTGTAGAGAAGTAGGGGTGTGGGGATGTCAGATATAGAGATGTAGGGGTGTGGGGATGTCAGGTGTAGAGATGTTAGGGTGTGGGGATGTCAGGTATAGAGATGTAGGGGTGTGGGGATGTCAGGTATAGAGATGTTAGGGGTGTGGGGATGTCAGGTGTAGAGATGTAGGGGTGTGGGGATGTCAGGTATAGAGATGTTAGGGTGTGGGGATGTCAGGTGTAGAGATGTAGGGGTGTGGGGATGTCAGGTGTAGAGATGTAGGGGTGTGGGGATGTCAGGTGTAGAGATGTAGGGGTGTGGGGATGTCAGGTGTAGAGATGTAGGGGTGTGGGGATGTCAGGTATAGATATGTTAGGGTGTGGGGATGTCAGGTGTAGAGATGTAGGGGTGTGGGGATGTCAGGTATAGAGATGTAGGGGTGTGGGGATGTCAGGTATAGAGATGTTAGGGTGTGGGGATGTCAGGTGTAGAGATGTAGGGGTGTGGGGATGTCAGGTATAGAGATGTTAGGGGTGTGGGGATGTCAGGTGTAGAGATGTAGGGGTGTGGGGATGTCAGGTTAGAGATGTAGGGGTGTGGGATGTCAGGTATAGAGATGTTAGGGGTGTGGGGATGTCAGGTAGTAGAGATGTTAGGGGTGTGGGGATGTCAGGTGTAGAGATGTAGGGGTGTGGGGATGTCAGGTATAGAGATGTAGGGGTGTGGGGATGTCAGGTGATAGAGATGTAGGGGTGTGGGGATGTCAGGTGTAGAGATGTAGGGGTGTGGGGATGTCAGGTGTAGAGATGTAGGGGTGTGGGGATGTCAGGTATAGAGATGTTAGGGGTGTGGGGATGTCAGGTAGTAGAGATGTAGGGGTGTGGGGATGTCAGGTGTAGAGATGTAGGGGTGTGGGGATGTCAGGGATAGAGATGTAGGGGTGTGGGGATGTCAGGTATAGAGATGTAGGGGTGTGGGGATGTCAGGTATAGAGATGTAGGGGTGTGGGGATGTCAGGTATAGAGATGTAGGGGTGTGGGGATTCAGGTATAGAGATGTAGAGGTGTGGGGATGTCAGGTATAGAGATGTAGGGGTGTGGGGATGTCAGGTATAGAGATGTAGGGGTGTGGGGATGTCAGGTGTAGAGATGTAGGGGGTGTGGGGATGTCAGGTATAGAGATGTAGGGGTGTGGGGATGTCAGGTGTAGAGATGTAGGGGTGTGGGGATGTCAGGTGTAGAGATGTAGGGGTGTGGGGATGTCAGGTATAGAGATGTAGGGGTGTGGGGATGTCAGGTGTAGAGATGTAGGGGTGTGGGGATGTCAGGTATAGATATGTAGGGGTGTGGGGATGTCGTGTATAGAGATGTAGGGGTGTGGGGATGTCAGGTGTAGAGATGTAGGGGTGTGGGGATGTCAGGTATAGAGATGTAGGGGTGTGGGGATGTCAGGTGTAGAGATGTAGGGGTGTGGGGATGTCAGGTGTATAGAGATGTAGGGGTGTGGGGATGTCAGGTGTAGAGATGTAGGGGTGTGGGGATGTCAGGTGTAGAGATGTAGGGGTGTGGGGATGTCAGGTGTAGAGATGTAGGGGTGTGGGGATGTCAGGTGTAGAGATGTAGGGGTGTGGGGATGTCAGGTGTAGAGATGTAGGGGTGTGGGGATGTCAGGTGTAGAGATGTAGGGGTGTGGGATGTCAGGTATAGAGATGTAGGGGTGTGGGGATGTCAGGTGTAGAGATGTAGGGGTGTGGGGATGTCAGGTATAGAGATGTAAAGGTGTGGGGATGTCAGGTATAGAGATGTATGGGTGTGGGGATGTCAGGTGTAGAGATGTAGGGGTGTGGGGATGTCAGGTATAGAGATGTAGGGGTGTGGGGATGTCAGGTATAGAGATGTAGGGGTGTGGGGATGTGGGGATGTCAGGTATAGAGATGTAGGGGTGTGGGGATGTCAGGTATAGAGATGTAGGGGTGTGGGGATGTCAGGTATAGAGATGTAGGGGGTGTGGGGATGTCAGGTATAGAGATGTAGGGGTGTGGGGGATGTCAGGTATAGAGATGTAGGGGTGTGGGGATGTCAGGTGTAGAGATGTAGGGGTGTGGGGATGTCAGGGTATAGAGATGTAGGGGTGTGGGGATGTCAGGTGTAGAGATGTAGGGGTGTGGGATGTCAGGTATAGAGATGTAGGGGTGTGGGTATGTCATGTGTAGAGATGTAGGGGGTGTGGGGATGTCAGGTGTAGAGATGTAGGGGTGTGAGGATGTCAGGTATAGAGATGTAGGGGTGTGGGGGATGTCAGGTATAGAGATGTAGGGGTGTGGGGATGTCAGGTATAGAGATGTAGGGGTGTGGGTATGTCAGGTATAGAGATGTAGGGGTGTGGGGATGTCAGGTGTAGAGATGTAGGGGTGTGGGGATGTCAGGTGTAGAGATGTAGGGGGTGTGGGGATGTCAGGTATAGAGATGTAGGGGTGTGGGGATGTCAGGTGTAGAGATGTAGGGGTGTGGGGATGTCAGGTATAGAGATGTAGGGGGTGTGGGGATGTCAGGTATAGAGATGTAGGGGGTGTGGGGATGTCAGGTATAGAGATGTAGGGGTGTGGGGATGTCAGGTGTAGAGATGTAGGGGGTGTGGGGATGTCAGGTATAGAGATGTAGGGGGTGTGGGGATGTCAGGTATAGAGATGTAGGGGATGTGGGGATGTCAGGTATAGAGATGTAGGGGTGTGGGGATGTCAGGTGTAGAGATGTAGGGGGTGTGGGGATGTCAGGTGTAGAGATGTAGGGGGTGTGGGGATGTCAGGTATAGAGATGTAGGGGTGTGGGGATGTCAGGTGTAGAGATGTAGGGGTGTGGGGATGTCAGGTGTAGAGATGTAGGGGTGTGGGGATGTCAGGTATAGAGATGTAGGGGTGTGGGGATGTCAGGTGTAGAGATGTAGGGGTGTGGGGATGTCAGGTATAGAGATGTAGGGGTGTGGGGATGTCAGGTATAGAGATGTAGGGGTGTGGGGATGTCAGGTGTAGAGATGTAGGGGTATGGGGATGTCAGGTATAGAGATGTAGGGATGGGGATGTCAGGTATAGAGATGTAGGGGTGTGGGGATGTCGGGTGTAGAGATGTAGGGGGTGTGGGGATGTCAGGTGTAGAGATGTAGGGGGTGTGGGGATGTCAGGTATAGAGATGTCAGGTATAGAGATGTAGGGGTGTGGGGATGTCAGGTATAGAGATGTAGGGGTGTGGGGATGTCAGGTGTAGAGATGTAGGGGTGTGGGGATGTCAGGTGTAGAGATGTAGGGGTGTGGGGATGTCAGGTGTAGAGATGTAGGGGTGTGGGGATGTCAGGTGTAGAGATGTAGGGGTTTG